>NC_041384.1:714424104-714461310 GCF_002162155.2 Triticum dicoccoides
GCATCAGAAGGAGTGAACATGGCCCTAACCTTGTGCAAATCCCAGCTAGACCCTTCATCATCCAGCAGATCAGCTACCTTAGTAATTCCTGGCAGATATGTTTGGCCCAGTGGCCGTAAAGAGCCCTGCCGCGGGATCCAATTATCATGATGAATATTGACACTGCTGCCATCCCCAATACGCCATATCAACCCCTCTTTCAGGAGATTTCGACCATGCAAAATACTTCTAAAAGTGAATGACGCATTAGAAGGACATGTAGCGGACAAGATAGAACATTCCTTGAAATATCTGGCCTTCAGAACAGTTGCCACCAAGCTGTTTGGAGCAGTCAAAAGGCGCCAAGCTTGTTTCGCCAAGAGAGCTTGGTTCAACTTTTTAGGGTCCCGGAAACCCATTCCACCCGTACGCTTCGAGTCACACATCTTCTCCCACGAGACCCAATGCACCTTCCTTTCACCATTTATCGCACCCCACCAGAATTTGGAAGAAATAGAAGTCAGATTCCGGCACGGTTTCTTTGTGAGGTGGAAACAACTCATAGTGAAAGTTGGAGTAGCTTGGAGTCCCGATTTGACAAGGACCTCTCTGGCCTTCTTTGACATGCCTTGCCCTTTCCAGCCCGTAACCTTGCCCTTTGAGCACTCGGTGACATATTTGAAGGTACCTTCATTGGATCTTCCCACCTGAGTAGGAAGCCCAAGATATCTCTCACTCAAAGCTTCAGAAGAAATCCCAATCTTATCCTTGAGCACATTCTTGAGCTCCTCCCCAAACCCCTTGCCAAAGTAGATGGAGGACTTTTGCATATTCACCCGTTGGCCCGACGCCTTCTCATATTTCAGCAGGATCTCCCGTAACGTGTGCATGTTCTCGCTCGACCCCTCCAGAAAAACAATGCTATCATCGGCGAAAAGCAGATGTGTAACATGGGGGCCAGTGCTCCCAAACGTAACACCCTTGATCTTCCCTCCCCTTGAGCTCGCCGTAGCATGGCAGAAAAACCCTCCACACAAAAAAGGAACAAGTAGGGGGAGAAAGGGTCACCCTGTCGAAGGCCTCGAGAGGGAAGAAAAACCCTGGACCGACCACCATTGAGCTTGACATAAAACTTGGCAGATTTGACACATCTCATGATCATCTGCACCCACTGGTCAGCAAAACCAACTTTGTGTAACATTTGCTCCAGAAAACACCACTCCACCCTGTCGTAGGCTTTCATCATATCCCATTTAACCGCACGGAGAAGTTTCTTGCGCCTCCTGGTACGGATCGCATGCACGCACTCGTAGGCCACAAGAACATTATCAGTAATCAGCCGGCCCAGCACAAAAGCACTCTGTTCCTCTGAGATAAGTAAAGGCAGAATGTTCTTGAGCCTATTTGCCAAGACCTTGGTAGCTATCTTGTACAGCACGTTACAGAGGCTTATGGGCCTGAACTGAGAGAGAAGCTCCGGTGAGCTAATCTTAGGAATCATAACAATAACAGTAAAGCATCCGACATGGCTGCCCCTGCCAGGAACTCTTTAACCGCACGACACACGTCCACCTTAACCAGAGCCCAGTGGCGCTGATAGAAGAGGGCCGGAAGGCCATCGGGGCCCGGGGCCTTGGTCGGACCCATCTGGAATAGGGCCGCCTGTATCTCCTCATCTGTGATCACTGAAGTTAGCCTCTCATTCATCGCCCCATCCACCACAGGAACAATATTGTCCAGAAGATCGTTAGCCCCTTGAGAGCCATCCGACGTGAATAGCCGCTCATAAAAGGAAGCGGCTAGTTCCGTGCAACATCCGTAGCCACAAGTATTGGTGTGGAATATTTCCAGAAACCCTTTACATGCATGCAGGGGAAATCATAATCATCGTCAACACATAAAATACCTGTCCCAGAAACCCTTTACATGCATGCAGGGGAAATCATAATCATCGTCAACACAAAAAATACCTGTCCGTGGAACAGCTGCCTGCTCCTTTTATTTATTTTGTTCTGTTCCAAAAAGAAAATGAGAGTCCTACACAATGCAACCCAAGGAGTTAGCACACGAAACCTGCAAAACTGCAGTTACCTAATGCATATATAAACCATTCTTTAGAACCATACTATGCTATTTTGAGGGAGGAATATACTATGAGATGGGGAATAACAATATCATAAAAAAGAATTGTTGATTAACTGTACTCATGGTTTTTTACAAAAGAAAAGTGTGCCTATGTTTACATTACTCTAGAACTCCCTCTGCAAACATATGTAGGACATTTTTGCATTTGTCTATAGAGCCATAGAGATAGTACTACTAAACAGTGCCAGGCTTAAAATACAATTCATAGAGCAGCCACAAGCTTCATTTATTTACAAATTATTAGCAGAAAGTGGATTGTTCTTGTTCCGAAAACACACCGGTACACGTGGCAGACGAAAGAAAACTAAGAATATCAAGCACTCCTGCAAATTGCAGTCACCAAATCGATTTCTAAAGGAAATTATTGTTGATATTGCCATGCTACTTTGCGGGAGCAGAGTATTATATATGGAGTTGTAGAGCAAAGCGGTGGGAGCGTGCATGATTCCTGCGTGGTTGATGGACGGGAGGCGTGGCAAGTTGGCGGGAAAGAAAGAGTAAAGAAAAGATGGTGGTGCCTACCTGCGCGCCTACGTGGAGGTGGAGGGAAGCGGCATCTCGAGGAGGACTCGCAGCGCGTGGGCCACATTTCAGGCCGTGTTTTTTTTTCTTTGGTTAGTCGACGAGGAACGAAAAAAAATGAAAAGGCGCGGGCAGGCAGGCAGAGCAGAGCGCAGGGTTGTGGTGAGCTGGGAATGAGCGGAAGCCAGCTGGGAGTCTCTCTCTCGGGTACGCCCCGGACGCAGCTCCCGTCGCCGCTCGCCTCGAATCCACGGACGCCCTGGGCACGGTCCATGGACCGCCGTGGCGAGAGGTCCGCCCGCCCCTGGTTTCAGTTGAAATCTTGCGTGAAAACCCGTGCCGCTGGGCCTCGACCGTTTCGACGCGGCGACTGGTTTTTGCTTGCCTGCGGTCCATGGACCGCGCTCAGGCGCGGCCCGGCCCTGGCCGCTGCAACCTCGCCTTTTGTTTCTTGCCCAGAGTTCTGCACTGTAGCTTGCCGTGCTGTCATCACTCGCTCCCATGTGTCCCACACACTTTAACACACTCGGGCCCACCGCCTCATTCCATTTCGCTCCCCATACGCTGCGTCCAAAAGACTTGCTTTTGAAAATACCCGTTCTACCCCTACCCCCTACTTGTACTACAGTAAACCGTTTTGGGGTTTGGTCTCCCGGAGAAAAATGCATGCAGCGGCAGCACAGTCTGAGGCTGGTCATAGTGGAGAGTAACTTAGACTAGTAACATACATATGTTACTAGTCTATGTTACTACCTTCATAGTGAGTAGTGTCATAGGTGTGGTAACATAGTTGCCTTCATTTATTACTTTGTAGACTTATTATGCATTGGAAACCGCTATGTGATGGTAACATATTATGTTACTCTATTTGCCTCTCTCCTCATTAACTACTTGTCACATCACCAATTTTACTTATGTGGCATCTATGTTACTACCTATGTTACTCCCACTATGACCAGCCTGAGTGTGGTCTCTCTTCTCTTCTCTGCTGCGAAACACGCATGGCATGTGTGCTACCTCGCTGAATAGTCAAAATGGTAGAGTAGTACTTAGCGACACTGACAAGGCACGTGTGTTCTGAATACAGTTGATGAAAGAGTTAAGCAACACTAGCAGGACTACTCTTGATTGGTCAACATGAGGGAACACATGGCTGTTCCTAAGAAAAAAAATGTTATTTTCCTAAAAAAAGCTATGTTTCCAGGCAGGAGAGATTTTGAGTAGTGAGAACACATGCAAATAGGGCAGGCTACATGGAAAAGACCAGCATGCCAGCGTACAATGGAAAGAGTATGCGTTATGCAGTGAGGATATATTAAACTATTTAGTTAACACTCGTGGAACTTTAACGGCCTCAGATTCTTCCAAGTGCATCGATTCGAACTGCGTTTCTTCTGACTCGAACGCTTGACCGGTCTCGCATGCAGCTTCACAGACACTGCATCACCACGTAATTATTGCGCCACATGGTATGATAAAAACTCCACGACAACACCCATATGCTTCCTGTCATCGTGTGAGGCGGCGAAGATAAATATTGACGGAAAACTTATCCCACTGTACGATACTTATCTACGCACAAGCAGTTTCCTTACCGAGTCGTTTTTACGCATGCAATTTCTTTACTGCAGTGCAGTAGTTTTTGTTATCCGTCCCGGCCGCTAATATAATTAATAATCACGAACGCTCCCGCTGCGGAGCGTGAGAGTGGTAATAGTAGCGACGTGATGTAATGAACAGTGATGTCGTTGGCGCGGTGATGGCACCACGTACGGCGGTTTTGGAGAACTGTAGAGTGTAGCGGCAGTTCGATCGGCCATTGAGTGTGATGTACTAGTGGTCGTGTAGTTGTAGTAGAATACCCGTACGAAAGCTACACACCTGGTCTGGTCTGGTCGTGGTCGACGACAACGACATGGCGTGCTTGAGAATACCACTCACGCATCATTTTTGCTTGGTTCATACTACTACATGACTTGACCCTCGTTAACTTCTGCCTGTTTCCTCGTTTCTGCACGTGCAAATAGACCACATTTGAACCACGATTTTATTATACCTAAAATCTAAAAAATGGCCGTGCGCTAAACAGATAGAACGAGCGGCCGAACGAGAGCCGCTCGATCTCGTCCCGATCGACGCCGCACGGTGTCCAGGTGTCCCCTGGTTGGGAGGTGGGGCCGCGCCGCTCAGACCCGCGTGTGGACCAGTCGCCTGGTCCGATTGCGCCGCGCCGCGCGAGATAAATCGTCCGTGGGACCCACATGTCATCGAGGATTAGGCAGTTCTCCAGCGTTTTAGCCGTCGTGCGTAGTGGGTGGCGGTTTCGAATTTCGTGCCATTACCCCATCCACCCCCACCTCTCGCCGCCCATTCCTCCACTTTCCCCCTTTGCTTTCGCCGTTGGTTGGTGCTCGGAGGCGGTTCCAAATCCGCCGGGTTGTGGTCGACGGCGGGGCGCGCCGCGAGGGTCGTCGTCCGCGGCGGCACAGGTATTGCTCCTACGTGCGCTCCTCGTCTTCGTTCCTACTTGTTTCTCCAGTCGCCCGTCCTCCTTTTTCTGGTGAGGTCGCTCGTTTTCCAGTGAGGTCGCGGTCGTTGTCAGGGAGGTCGAGGTAGAGGTCGAGGTCGCGGTCGGGGTTAGGGAGGTCGAACTCATTTTCCGGCGAGGTTGAGGTCACCCCAGCGGACTACTTCGTTTGGGAAACCGCCGGATTGGCAGGGGTGGGTTAGGGTTGTGCTCATCCCGTCGTTTTTGTGTTACAGTAGGGGGTGAGCTCGTGCATATACGTACGGCACGAGTGGTTCAGGGAGGATGAGTGGTTCGCGGCGATAGAGTCTCTTCTGTGGATTGAAGCCTCGTGGTGGATCTGGTGTTTTTGATGAGTGTTTTTCCCCCGCGGTGTGCAACTCTGTCGCCCCTTGCGTGCAAATTAGGAGCAGTAGTAGACAATTTTTGAGATAATATAGCCAATCTGCCAGCCTTATGGTGGTTCTCGTGGGTCATGTGTTTTTCTCCTCTTGTTTGCAATTAGGGACCATTACCTGTGCAAATTAGTACCTGTGCAAATTAGGGACCATTACCTGTGCAAACCAACTAAGAGGGTGAAACTTGTATCACGGCCACTTTTTAGTTGGTAGACACTTGTGTTCCAGTTGCACAAAATTCTATCCAGTTGGCTTCATTCATATAGTAGTTGGCTGTCCCTATGTTCTGCAGTTGCACCAATTTTTTGCTAGTTGGGTGTCTATATACTGTTCAGTTGCACAAGTTGCCTGCTCAGTTGGCTACATCACTTTTACTAGTTGGTTGTCCATATGTTCTACACCTGCATTAGTTTGTCCCGCTTAGTTGGTTTGCTGTTTTGCACTAGGTCGACCGTCTATATATTGTTTATTTACACAATTAGATGGATGCATCCATATACTAATTGGCTGTATATATATACTGTTTTTGTGTTGCACAAGTTGCTCTACTTTCGTGGTCAAGTTGGTTGTCCATGTGTTTTACAATGGACACTAGTTGCCCTGCTTAGTTTGCTTGCTATTTTGTGCTAGGTTGTCTGTCTACGCGTCGTTTAGTTGCACAAGTTGCCTGATTAGTTGGCTGCATCCATGTACTAGTTGGTTCTGTACTTCATTTTGCGCATCTTCTAACTCATTTCGCGAATGAGTTGGTTGTTTCCCCCTTTGCTGTGTGCAACTAGGGACTCTTGTTTGTGCAATTTTAGCACCAATGCTTGCCAGTTTTCCAATATAATCTACCCAATCCACCAGCGTTGTGGTGGCTGTGGTGGTTTATGTGTTATTCTTGTGCTTTGTGCAACTAGGACCCCTTGATTTGTGCAAATTAGTACCAATGCTTGCCAATTTTCTATTTTTAATTTTTCTCAATGTGCAAGTCTTTTTGTTGAGGATATGGTTGTTTTCATGTGTCTCCCCTCATGTTCAACTAGGGACGCTTTTTTCAGAATAAGATATCTCACTGAGCTTGTTGCCTTTACTTAACTTTTTTCTGCCTATGTATTACTTGTCACAGTTGGCAAGTAATAATTAGGTAGAAAAAATTTAGTTGGCTTATTTGATGTCCAGTTTGCACAAGGTTTACTGCCCAGTTGGCTGCATCACTGTAGTAGTTGGTTGTCCACATCTTCTAACTATGTTTTTTGTTGTATTTCCTGCCGCAGGGCAAAAATGGTTATAATAGGAGGAGATGCGGATGGCAATGAAGGAGATGTATATTTTTCACTTTTTTTGTTTTTGAGTTGTTTTCAACTTATGCATGTATGCTAATGTCTTTTTTTCATGTTTTTTTTGGTTGCTTAATCAGCGTTCTGGAAGTGAGCCGCTTCGCCGGAACTCGAAGCGTCCTGCTAATCGCCAGCCACGACCTGCGCAGAGTGTTGAGCAGGGAGAGGATGTTGAGGTAAGTGGCATACTGATGACACAAGTCCATTTTTTTGGTTTTGTTTGGGTCATATAACATTTTTTTTGTTTTTTTCCATGCTCATGTTTTTTATTTTTTTCTTAGGATGCCGATCAGTTCCGTGTTGTAAAGCGGACTAGACGTGCATCACTTGGCAAGGGAGCTGAGTCATCTTCTAGGGTAAGTAAAATCTCAAATATAAGTGTTTTTCTCGCCTTTTTTAGATAGTGATGAAATTATGCAGCAGTTCGGACCACTATTTTTGTTTTTAGTCTGTCAATAACAACCTTTTGTAGTTGACATCTCTAGTCATATTGATCTAAATACAGTTGACATTAGTTGGCATTAGTTGGCATCTTGTAGTTCACTAATTGGCATCTTTTCATAGTTGACATCAGTGGTCATTTTTTTGTGCAGGCAGCAGTTGCTGGAGAAGTTGTCGCATCTTCCGTAGCAGATGCTGAGGTATGTGGGTTTTGTGTGTGTGTTTATGAGCTATTTGAATTGTTCTTTGCAAACCTTTTTTTAGTTACTGTTTTTCTTGTGTTGCAGTATCATTTCTTATTGTTGCACATCCACTAGAACTTTTTGTAGCTGCCACGTCTCGATCTTTTTTTATTTACTATTTTATTGTTGCACATTCAGTTGCACACTGGCAGTCTTGCAGTTGTCCTCATGAGCTTTATTAGTTGCACAAATACATCATATTAGTTGGCATGATCTATTTTATGAATATATAGCTCATTCTAATACTGATCCAAATGATGATTGCTAGTTTTTTTTCATTTTTGTTTTTTCTCTTGTGTTTAATGTTTGTGTAATGCTTTCATTTTCTAATCAACAGGGCAGCGGTGAAGGAGTTGAGGTGGCTCCAGGGGAAGATGTGGAGCGACCATCACAAGCAGGCAGAATAAGGACATCACCAGCGCGCTTTGCAAATTTCAACGCCTCTCTAACCCCACTACAGAAACCAAAGCTAGTTTCGAGGTCGGTCGGGGGGCTATTGAACTTATCAGACACACTTCCAGCGGACCTCACTATGTTCCTGGTGCAGTCCTACCAGCCACAGATCTCTGAAATGATTTTCCCAGGAAGGGGAAGGATCCGTGTCGATGCTGACAGTGTTCAGAGGGTATTTGATCTCCCAAACAAGGGTCCAAAAGTCAGATATTTAGTTGACAAGGATGCCACTACGAGATTCAGACAGGCTTTCAACATAACTGGAAATTCTCATCCCCAGATCACTACATGGCTCAAGATGATTCAGGATATGGCTGGAAGAATGGATGACGCATTCTTTATGGCCTGGCTTGCGGTTGCCTTCAGCACTTTTCTAGCACCAACCACGGCCTTGAAGCTCAGCCCAAAGTGTTATGGACTTGTGCTAGATCATCAAATGCTAAAGAATACAAACATCTGCCTCTTTGTAGTAGAACACATTAACGAAGCTTTCCGGAACATGGACCAGGAGAAGCAAACTGTCTGCTGCTGCTTGTATCACTTGATGGTTAGTGAAAACGACCACTTTTTTTCCATCTGTTCCTGTTCTTTTCGTGCAGTTATAGTTTGCTGAAATTCTCATAACAATAACTAAACTTGGCCTTTTCTTTTGTTTGGGTCTGGTGCAGATACTATACCTTGATGCGCTCGTACATGACATCCCAGTAAGCAACTGCGCGATACGATCGAATGCATGGGATAGTACTCTAATTGCCAAGGTGATCAAGAAGGATACTATCTCTCCTGGTGTGTTCGGCAAATTACAAGTGAGTTCTTTTTTGTTTTTTCCCAACAATGTCTTCCTTCTATGTTCTTTTGATGTCTGGTCACTCTTTTTGGAAATTGCACAGAAAACTGTCATCAGCTGGCACAACAATGCATATAGTTGCACAGATTGTAGCTTTCAGTTTGGCAATCTGCACACATGTTCATTTTAAATTGGCACACCATCTTTTTTAAGTTGCACAGTTTTACTAATCTTGTTGCACAGACGTGTTGCATCAGTTGGTAGAAACTTTTTTTAGGTGCCATGTGTGTTGCACAGTTTTTGTGTCTTTGTTCAGTTGCATATATGTATAGTTGAATTTGTCTACCCCAGTATCTTGTTGTAGTTGCACAGGTTGTAATGTGTGGTTTCATTCAACACACAAATCTATTTTGATAACCTTGTTATTTTCTGTTTCTCTTTTTTTTTACATCAGCTTAAAGAGGAGTATAGAGGCACGGAGCAGAAACCACTGTTTGGTGGAATTTTGCAAGCTGAAGCATTCGTGGCATCCAAGTTACCAATAACATACAATCCGCAGGTTAGTGTTTTGCATACAAAAACTTGTATCACTTACCAATATTTTTCTATTGGCCGGGATGTATGTTCAGATGGACATGTATAACTTTTGTAGTTGCGAGAATACAGAATTTAGTTGGTTGTGATGTATGTTCAGTTGCACATATAAGCTTTTGTAGTTGCACATATTCTTTTGGACAGTCAAAGTGTTCATTTACAACCATTGTCATCAACTTTTGGCAGAATGCATGTTTTTTAGTTTGTGCCACAGTGCATGTGTAGTTGGCTAGAATCATGTTTTTAGTTGGCCAGAAAGTGTGTATTAGTCGTTTTTGCTTATCACATCATGGTTAGTTACAGATATTTTTACTTTTTATGATTTTTTCTAACTGAATCAGTACTGAATCTTTTTTGTGTTGATGCAGAAAAAGGCAAAGATTGCGAAAGTGGTCAATGAGCTATGCAAGGCTGTAACTGAACAGGTTGGCACCTTCATTGAAGCAGTTGCCAAGATCGATGACGAGGAACTAGATATTGATCCTTACGTACGGCAGCCATCAATGCAAACTGGGGCGTCACGCCGTGCTCCAAAAAGAAAGAGACGGCGGTCAACTATACAAGAAGAAAAAAAGTTTGTTGAGGATGAGTCAGAAGAAGATGAAAAAATGGAATCAGCGATAGATGCTGACGATGATGAGGACACAAATGCGGATGAATCCGAGGAGGAGGACAAGGATGAGGATGACAATGAAGAAGATGCAGAGGAGGAGGAGGAGGATGAGGAGGAGGAGGAGGAGGAGGAGGACAAACAAGAAAAAGACAAAGGAGAGAAGGAGGACAAGGAAGAAGATAGTGATGCAGAGGAGGAGGAAGAAGAAGGTGAGGACAAAGAGGGGGACGGGGACAAAGGGGCAGCAGTTGATGGCAGTGAGAGGGGAGAAGACAAAGGCGCAGCAGCTGATGGCAGTGAGAGGGAAGAAGACGATGATGAAGAAGACGAGGATGGTTATGGTGATGATAAAGGGGGATCCAATGAAGGCAGCGACAGAAACAATGACGATGATGATGACAACGCCCCTGATTCTGGTGGTACAGGTGGCAACACATCCAGGAGGACTAGCACTTATGCCACCCCTGCGAGCAGCAGCAATTCATTGAGTAGCAGGAGCACACTACAGATGCTGATTGACAAAACTTGCTGGAAAGACAAGGATTTGCCGAAGTCAAAGAAAAATGAGGAAGCAGAGTCTCAGGGCAGCATTGATATGTTCAAGCTCTGCAACTTGAAGCCAGCTTTGCCAACCACCTTTCCCGTGCCAGATTTCAGCGATAAAGATATGTGTGAGAAGATCGACTTTGCTATTGACAAGAGCCTGTTCTTATCAAGTGATGCTGAAAAGAATCAAATTGACATGGAGGAAGCAGGAAAGGGTCTTGACTGGGTTCATTCAAAGGAAAAATACAAGGAATATTTAAAGCAGCTCCCAGACCTAAACTCCAGCAAGAGCAAGGCAACATCCATGGCAAACCCTCACGTGGTCCAGAAGCGTAAAGCAGTTTTAATGAAGAAGAATCTGCAGTTGCCTCAAACCAAGGAGAAGATGGTGAGTGCAGATGCTGAAGTAAATATGGGCAAGGAAGCTGTGCTTCAAACTGATATGCCAACTGTAGTGAGCAGAGAGCCAACCAATGTCACAGAAGTTCAACAGATCAAGGGGAAGACTCCCCTTTCAACAGTTCCACCAAAACCACCTAAGAAGAAGATTGTCAATTTTGTCAGGGGCACAAAGGGGGAACATGCCACAAAAGGTTTGGGATTCAGAGACGAGAGAGAACTGCGAGCCGCAGCCATTGATGCAGGGGTGCCAAGTTCTGCTAGGTTGCCGCCAACTCAGACTGGAAAGATGCCAACTATAGATACCAGTGTGCCAACTGATGTGTCAGTTAGCAGGATGGTCACAGTCAAAACCACCACAGCTGGTCAGGAAGGCACCACTGCAACTGGAAGCCCCAAGGTGCCTACTCATAGAGATGCTTCAATGTCAAACACAAAAGGAGGTGATCCAACTATCAAAGTTCCGTCCCAAAGAGCTGACTTTCAGCAACCATTAACACAAGAGGAGGTGTTCAACATTATAAGTAGGTGCAAGCCTGCAAGGCCGCCAACTACAACACTATTGCGAACCAAGTCAGTGAACGTGCACCCGTGTTTGTGCCGCAAGGAGATGCCCTGGTCCTTGAACCCTTACGAAGATCAAAGTCTTATCATGGTGACCGGTTCTGCGATGCACCATCTTTTGACCTCGGCATAGATGGTGATGCTCCAGCACCTGCTCCAGCAATAGAAACAGCGGAAGACGGTGTGATTTGCATTGATGAGTGTGAGTTGGACCCAGCAGCTGTGAATGAAGGATGTGATGCTGCTGATGCTGGCAAGGCAATAGCTCAAGAGCTAGATGTTGGTTCACCAGAGAATTGCCACACCCCGATATGCGCAGAACCAGAAGCTGGCACGAGCAGTTCTTCGGGACCACCTATTGCACGAAGACAGAGGAGGGTAATAAGGCCCGCAGCATCTCAAAGGTCTCCATTCATCGACTACAACAAGAAGAAGACTTTCAGCACCAATGAGGTAGTGAACAAGCTTTACGCTGCCCTCTTGTATTGGGTCAGGCATCACAAAGGAGCAGATGATGGAGCTACCAGGTAAACTAACTTTTCACAGTCTATATACATATCTTTTTCAGTTGCATAGGACCAGCCACTTAGTTGCACAGAAAGCATAGCATGTTGCACAGAACAGGGTCTTAGTTGCACACTGTTCTGTTTTCAATTTCATGAACATTTTTTTGCTGCTGTGACCCTTCGAGCTAACTTGTCTTTTTATTGCTTTCAAAAAATAATCAGCCCTGAGATAATCAGGTATAGTGCTTTCTACATTTCTTTAAAGGAGTTAGTTGATTCGATGAAGCCGGTTCAATGGTTGTCAAAAATTGTTATTGAGACTGAAATCTTACACATCATGGATAACTTACCAGAAGGGTCAAAGAAGGTTGTTATGCCACTGAGGTTTTCTGTAAGATTTTCCAAAACCTTCTTTTTACCCTCATCTTTGTTCTGTAGCACTTTTTTCGTTGATCATTTGAGGGAGGCCTTTCACCTACTAAGGAGTTTTGAGCCATGTTTTATAATCTCTGTAGATAAAATTACAGCAAGGGATCCACAATGTGAATGAGATAAACAAGAAGTTTGATTACAAGAACCGTCTCGATAAGAAAGACTTGGTGAGTGTTGTGCCCACATGATCAATCTTTTTTTAGTTGGCACCCACAACATGTCCAGTTGCACATGACACATCTGTTAGTTGGCAGATACTTGTTGCAACCTGTTTTTAACTTGACCAAGTCTTTTACTGTTTTTCTTAGCTACAACTTGTATTTGTGTCTGAAATCGTTCATGCTTGCAGGTCATGCTGCCAGTGCTCGAGTGTGCAGATATAACCGATAAGGACGGAGGGAGGCATTATTGGGTCTTCAGTGTCAACTTGAGGGACGGACGCTTCGAAGTTCTTGATTCAAGCAGGACGCTGGACAACATTGAGCTGATGAACACCGCCTCTACCATCGCGGGGGCAGTACGCCAGCTATGGAGGAAGCATTACCCAAAGTTCAGCATCGAGCACTTCCAGATTATTGACATTGACGTACCGAAGCAGCTCGGCAAGCAAGACAATACGCATTTCATCCCTTCTCAATCATATACCATCATTTTGTAGTTTTTAAATTTTTCTACATGTGCAATCTTTAGTATTTTTAAGACACAGTACTAGTCTTCAATCTGTTTTATCATTTTTATGAGTTTCTAATTGATTATCTAGCTAGTTGCAGAGTGGCGCATAAGTAGTTGCACACTGGCACGTAAGCAGTTGCACAGTGGCACATAATGAGTTGCAGTAGAACACAAGCAGTTGCACAGTAGGACATAAGCAGTTGCACAGTAGAACAGATGCAGTTGCACAGTAGGATATAAGCAGTTGCACAGAGTGCATTACCTTTATTTGGTTTTAATTTTATGTGACAATTTTTTTTGCCCATTTTGTAGTAATGAGTGTGGGTTGTTCGCACTGCTTAACGCCACCGAGTGGAATGGTAGCCAACTGCCCAACTACGACCCCAAGGAAGTACTCAACATCAGGAAGAAGCTGGCATATGATTGGGTCACCAGCGTGCACAACACCGCCCCATGGAGAAAGTTGCTGAGATACAACAAGGAGTAGGTCAGTACTATTTTTTCTTTTTTTCTGCTCCATGGAGGAAGTTGCTGGTTTGTACAATTTTATTAAGCAGATTTTATAGTTGCACACTACTAGTAATTGCGTTTGCAACTCAATATCATCACTTTTGTTGATACATTAGGAGCACTGGATATACAATTGTTCAACAACTAAATATTTAACCAGTTGCCAACAAAGGCACAAATAACAACTTTTTTTACATAGTGCATGAACTAATTCAAGCAGCTTAAATTATATAAAGAGGAATCATAGATGCCGAATGTGTCTACTTGGTCCCAACATTGATAAAAAAGACATCATTATTTTCCTTTTTTGTTCCAAAGTTACAAATGAGGAAACAGAATCACAGGAGCCTCTGTGGACACACACCAGCAGTGTGCTCTGTAGATTGGCACTGGCTGCATTTGTTTTTCTTCTTTGGGTGTAGCTCCAGCGCCGATTTGTACCTCGACTCTTTGCCCTACCCTTTGTAGTAGACCTTGGAGGATCTCTGGGCACAAAATCATCAGAAACTTGTGCAAGGGATGCAGCCTCCAATAGGGCAGTAGGACCGTCACGATCACCTGTGTAATAATCATATAAAAAGTTTAGTATTTTTGTTGTTGTGCAACCAACACTGATGTTCTGTGCAACCACACAGTACATTTTGTGCAACTAACTGGTTGCTGTGTGCAAGTTAAGTTGAAAAAAATACCTGCAGTAGCACGACCTGTCATGGTTCTTGGATTGTAGTCGCCTATGGGAAGAACATGAAAAACAAGTTAGATTTTTAGCTTAATCCTCAAACTAACACAGCGCACGCAACTAGGCAACATGTTCTGTTCAACTGGGCACTATGATATGTGCAACTAAAGTCACTCACCCTAGTTTTTGTTTTGGAGTCGGTGAAGGTACTAACCTGGGTGATGAGCCCCCTGAGTCTTGCCTGTAGGTCCATTGGGAGTAGCACAAAGGGCACTGCTAGTTGGGCCTGGCGGAGGAGGATGTCTTTGAGGGTTGGCATCACCTATAGGCAGAACAGGACAAACAAGTCAGTTGTGTTTATCTTTTTGATGCTCGAACTAACACAGCGTGCGCAACTAGGAAGCCTGTTCGGTGCAACTGAGCACCATGATGTGTGCAACTGGAGTTACAGACCTAGTTTGATGGGGAGTTGGGGGCAGGTAATTACCTGGACAACGAGCCCCCTGAGTGCTGCCTGTAGGGCCATTGGGAGGAGCACGCGGGGGAGGAGGTGGCAGAGGATGCCATGTACAGCCAGGAGGGGGAGGAGGTCCTTGAGGGTTGACATCACCTATATCCAGAACTGGAAAAATAAGTTAGCTGTGTTATCTTGATGCTTGAACTAACACAGCTTGCGCAACTAGGCAGTATGTTCTGTCCAAGTGGCTACCATGATGTGTGCAACTGGGCACAATGATGTGTGCAACTAAAGTTACACACCTAGTTAGATCAGGAGTTGGGGCAGGTAATTACCTGGATGATGAGCCCCCTGATTGCTGCTTGGAGGTGGAGGAGGTCCTCGAGGGTTGCCATCATCTGATGGCCCCATTGCAGCAGTCGGTTTTTTCTTTTTTTTTGGACTTGTTCAGGTGGCCGATCTCGGTACGTGCTGCACGCATATGCTTGTATACAATAGCTTGTGCTGGATCAGAACCACTCGCAAACTTTGCTAGTTTTCGAAAATCATATATCATGTTCCTCTCTCTTATCTGCTTCTTTGATTGAGGAGGCATTTCATTCAGTTGCTCATAACCAGTCCCTGGCGCACTAGGTATAGCAGTAGGTGTCCACCGTCTTAGCAGGTACCTTTCCGGTATGACATCAACGCTAACATGGATGAACACCTTGAGGATGTGGCAACAGAGGATGCCGTCCTTGTCCATTTTACAGCACTCACACAAATAGGAACCCTCCTCCACCCTTGCCTGCACCAAGTAGTTTCGAGAACCATATTTCGCAACAAATTCCTGGTTCGGTCTGAGCTCAAACACATCAGCACCAACTTGGAATGCATTATAACGTCCAATCAGCTCAAACTCTTCTCTGAACTTGCGGTAAAGGTCTCTAGTATATGTTTTGTAAGCTTGCTTCTCTATTGGGAAGTTGGACCACAACTCAATCTCAAGGTGTTCTGTCCTGTAATCATTGCAGCCTTCCTCGGCAAGGATGTGGTTCTGGATTTTTTCATATTGCTTGACGAAGTTCAGCATTGAGTTGTGTGGGTTCACATATCTTTTCAGGACGGCGTTGAACCCCTCACTACGTTGTGTAGACTGGGGGAAGGGGAAGAACCTGTGTTTGAAGTAGCACGGCACCCAAGTTGACCTGTATTCGTACAACTTCTCAAAGTGTGTGTGTGTCATAGCCTCATACTTCATCATTAACCCAGCCCAATTCTGCTCAAACTCGTCTATAGTGAAGCTGAAGTCAACACACTTGTTGAAATCATCAGAGAGTCCTGGATTCCGGCACAGCAGCCAACCAACCTTTTCCTGAGCCTTTTTTATGATGTGCCATCGACAACAACGGTGCATGGTGGTTGGAAAGATGCTCTGTATTGACTGCCTCATCGCACCATCCTGATCGGTGATGAAGTTGTCAGGAGGTTTGCCATCCATAGCCTCTAGGAATGCTCCAAAGACCCAATCAAAGCTCGATGCCAACTCCTGCCTCACAAACGCGCAACCAGCATGAAAAATTGGCCATGTCGGTTTATTCCTATGAAAGGCGCGAACATCATATTGTACAAGTTGGTCATGTAAGTGGTGTCAAACGATATGCAATCCTGGTACGCCTCCGCATAAGCTTTTCGAGCTAAGCCGTCCACCCAAAATATGTTGACAACTCTGTCCTCTTCATCATATTTCACCTTATAGAAGAAGTCTGGATCGGTTTTTTGTATATCCTTGAAGTGCGCAATTGTCTCAATCAGATCACCCTCCTTTGTGTCATCTCTACGGAAACTTGTACAAAGATTTGTTATTGCCTTTGGTCCGAACAGCACCATCATCTCAGATCCATAGAACTCTTCCATTACATGCATCATTCGTCCTGCATAATACAAAAACAAACAGTATATCCTTTTTTAGTTGCACAAATGGCACATCCAGCTGCACAGTAATAGGACACGTGTTGGCACAGAAGATAATCGCAGGAAATGGACACCTACCTGCACCTTTTTAAAAACACTTTGCAGTTTTTGCATACAGGACATTGTGTAGTTGCACAGTAAAGACAATGTAGGTGCACAAGAAGCACCAAAAGTGATATACAAAAAGCATGGGAAGTTGGACACCAGTTGCACAGTTAAGCCATTTCAGTTGCACAGTAGTACCATAACAGTTGCACACTGGACTGCCTAGAGGGAAATTTAATTCTTCAAGGGATATAGAAAAACACCACACCTGTAGTCAAGTTGCAGTTATACAAGATGCGCAGAAACTCCTTTTCATCAGGTGAGATGCCTTGGTGGGATCTCAAGTATTTGGACAATAACGGTTTGTTCACAAGCGGATGATTGGGGTCACGAACAAAGTGCGTCACCTCCCATCGCCCATCTATCAGCTTCACCAACATTTTCACCTAGCATTCAGTCTGCTTTATTGTCTCGCGTTTGCGCTTCTTCTTCTTATTAGTACCAACCTCCTCTTCAGCAAATATTGGAGGTTCTTCTTCCATCTCCTCATCATTGTTAACAGATTTTGGATCTGGAATAGGGTCCAGGACAGGAGGAGCCTCAGCTCCTCCATCATCAGCTTTGGACTTCTTGAACTTGTTGCAGCAAAACTGTTGTTTTATCAATTCATTGGTGCGGGCTGTCCGTCTAGAGGTGTTCATCTTGATAGAGAAGCCCATCCATAGTGCGTAGCTGTTGTAGTGATCCTTAGCAATTTGAAGGCTGTCAAACCTCATGCCAACATAGGGTTCCATAGGTTGAGAACCAGCCTCATCCTCTCCTTCTTCTACTTGCACAGCTCTGTCAACAGCCCCAACTTCTAGCTCAGTCCTGGTTGGACCAGGAACATTTGCCTTGGTTCCCGTGTCATCAAGAGTATGGCTCTCTGACTGCAAAGCCACCACTACATGGGCACCATGGGCTGATGACTGGCCTGCCACATTGTCATGGCCTGTAGGGTTACCATCACGACTTGCCTGCGCGTAGTAAACAGATCGACCATTTTCTGTCCAATTTCCTTGTTGTATGCTGGGTTGCTGCTGATCCATATCACGAGGAAGCTCATTGAGATCTGGAGGCAACTCATTGAGATCAAGCATTTTTTTCCTTGTTCTTGGATGCTGCCACACACTCCCTGCACATATATAAAAAGAAGAAATTGATGTCATCAGTTGGTAACCACAGAAAAAGAGTGTTTCAAACAACCTAAAAACTTAGTAAATAGGCAGTTGCACACCATTTTGTGATAATATTAGTTCCAAAAACAACATGACCGTAGCATAATCTTTTATTATAACAGTTATGAAATTTTTGTTTGCACAGATTTGTTATGTTAGTTGCACAGTTTGCAGTAAATAACTGGCAAAAGCATGACTTCTTTTTGCTACAGAGTTTTTCTGACTTTCCCTCTTTTTTGTTTTGTTGTAATGATCTGTAGGTTTCCATTTCGCAAGGAGCTCTTTTCAGATTTTTCTGCACATAATTGGATGCTACATTTGAGAAGGAAAATTCAGGTGAAAGAAGAAAGAAGAATTGGAGGACAGATTATAGTTATATGTTTTTCATCGTCGTTTATGTTTCTAGTTCTGGTATATTTGAACATATTAATATGGTTTGCAATAGGTGTGGGACCAGAATATATGCGTGGGACAAGATTATATGTGTGAATATGTTAATATGGTTTATGGCTTCATTAGCCATGGACAAAAGTTCTTGTGATTTTTCTGTTGCACTACAGATTTCTGGTTTTCGCTAGAATAGACGTCTCAATTGCCAGGATGCATCTTTGCACTTGGCCAGCATACATATCCAGTTGGACATTCAATGTTTTTACTTGGCTAGAATAGATGTCTCAGCTGGCCAGGTTGCATTTATTTTCGTTTTTGGCCAACATGCATGTTCAGTTGGATAGTTAATGCATTCAGTTGGCTAGAATATATGTCTCAGTTGGCCATGATACATTTTCTCAGTTTTTTGCCAACATGCATGTTTAGTTGGCCAGAAAACATGTTTTTTATTTGCACATATACTACAGTTTTCCCAAAGTGTTCACTCACAAACATGTATTGCGAAATATACATGTTTACTTGGCCAGGATACATGTTTAGTTGGCCAGGATACATGTTTTTTAGTTGGCCAGATAACACGTGGGGTACAATGCGTGTTTTAGTTTTGGCTAGCATGCGTGCCGAGTTGCCAGAATATAGGTTCAGTTCGCTGGGATGCATGTTCAGTTGCACATTTATGAATTTTTCGTTGCACATATCTATTGGGCAGTCAATTTTTTTTTCATTTTGCAAACAATAACCACAAGTTGGTAGAATGCATGTTTAGTTTTTGGCTACAATACTTTGTTGAGTTGGCTTTAATCATGTTTTAATTGGTCAGAGAACTTGTTTTTAGTTGACTTGTTTAACACATCCAGGTGGTAGAAACTTGTCTGGCATGCATCAAGTAGTTTTTGGCATGTTTAACACATCCAGCAGTAACATCAAGTAGGCTGGTGTGATGTGTCAGATTCACCTCTTTTTTGAAGCAGATTCTCCATGGATCCATGGAGAAGGGGGTTTACATATGCCTATGCAGTAGAAGAAAGGCGGAAGTGAAGAGGTGCAGAGGGGCCTTACCTGCTTGATCTTACTGCCTGGTATGCCTCTGACCACCCTGCCCTTTAGATCTTGAAGCAGCTCCTTCTACTTTGGGGCTCCCATGGCGGCTGTGTAGGAGGAGGAAGAAGGGTTGGGGGCAATTTCTGTTGGATCTGCTTTTGGCGTGGAGAAGAAGAAAAAAGCAGCGTGGGAGGGGCTGAGGCGTGGGGGCAAGCGGGGGCGTGGGTGCGAGCTGGGGACAGCTGGCTACGTGGGGGCTCGATCGGTTTGTTTGGTGGCCGATCGATCGGTCTGTTTGATGAGCCCTTTCCTTTTCTGTTTCGTGGGGATAGGGGGTTTCCTTTTTCAGCCAGCCGCTCGGTTGCACTACTGGGCAGCCGGCCGCCCACTAGATACGTCCTTTATTATATTTTTCGTCCGTTGATTAATCTCTATGTCATGCGTGGTCCAAGAAGAAGCTATTCCAAAATTCGAAAACAGTCTCGAGTTACAGCCTCTGTCCGAGACAATAAAAATGAGCAGAGATGGATGCAGCGAGGGAGGTCGCTCGCGTGGTGGCACCAGACTGCGCAGTCGTGTTTGTTGGTGGCGCGGGTCGGTGTGTTAACACTAACTGCCGTTGGTGGTTGCACTCGCCGCGCGCATGCATGCATGCAGCCCAGGGGCTAGGCCGTTGCCTGCTACGTACCGCTACGTACTGCGTCCTCACGCGGGGCTGCCTGCCCGCAATCAATTCCGTCGATCGCTAATCCACCAAGATAACCGTGGCTGTACTGAGAGATTTCGAAAAAATGGCGTGCGCTGTAGACCGATCTTCTTCTGCTTGCCTGGCCGAGAGGCCCGCACGTCACGTACAGCGTACCGGCAGGTCGGTGCGAGTGCGCGCAGGAGAGCTAGAGTGGGCACTGGCACTCGCTGGCCGGCGAGGGATCCAGAGGGCGGATCGGCGACGTACGTAGGTCGGGTACTCGGCCAAACCCCCAGCAGGCAGCGGCCGCGCCGCCCAACCCGAGCATGCACCAACCCAACCCAACCCAACTTAGAAATGTCCGGGCCTCGCCATCATCGCCGCCCCCGATACAAGTCAAACCCGCACCGCACCGCCTCTGGGCCCATATTCGCAATTCGGTCGGGCGCGGTGAAATGGATAAATTTAACCTCAAGGCGAAAGTATCTCACAAACTAAACTGTCTTTAAAGTACTTCATCGAGCTGACAACAAGACGTTACACTATATTGTGCAACGCCTTGCTATCGAGACTACACAAAAGGGTTGGCGATGTAAAATACTTCCAAGAATAGTTTGTTTTATGAAATATTTTCGCTTTAATGTCAAATTTGTCGATTTTGCCCCTGAGTGCTCCCGTCTTTTGCACCCCACGTCCCCACCCACCACTAGGCAGGCAGAGAGCTGGGGTCTGTCGTTCGGGGTATCTCCACTCCTGAAAGCACACCTCCGAGCTACTCCCTCTGTTTTAAAGTAGATGATCTAACTTCATATTAGTTTTGGTACAAAGTTAGTACAAATTTAGCTCATCTATTTTAAAACGGAGGGAGTAAAACGGATTCGTGCGTTTGGTGGGGGCCTTGTTGCATGTTTGCCGCGCCTCCAGTCCAGCGGACTCCCGGTCGCCACGCCCGCGCGCATGTGGGACTTCTTTGGTGGTTTTGTAGCTCGAGGTGGGCGGGGCGGCCATATGGCACGAGTTGGTGGGGTGGAGCGTGGCTTTCCAGTTTCAAATTTCCGGTTTTATAGTCTCTGGAGCAGCGGCCCAATCCGCGCGACGACCCGATGGTTGACTGTGGACATAGACCCGGCGTCAATGCTTGCTGACACTCGCATCACCACCCATCCAGCGAATCGTGCTGCTAGTGATGCATCCTGTTCTATATACTCTCCCACGATTATGACCAAATGCACAAGCAGTATACATGCCAAAAAAAAAATGAAGAAACTAGCATGCACAGGTAGATGTGATGTGTGTACTTATGATTTTCAAAATTTTATTTAATCTATGTTTTAACATATGCATATATAAAAAGGGAAAATGCGTCATCTTAGAGCATCCATAGCCGAACTCCTGAAATGATCGGACAGATACGGAAACCACTGACCAGACAGGAGAGAGAATAAAAAAATTGACACAACCGGACCCCTCGAAGCCTCCTTAAATGTCCGGGTTGTCCGACAAACCTCATATTCATCTCATATATGAGATGAGTATGAGGAATGGTCGGACGTGCCCGGTCAATGGTCCTGCCACATAGGATTTGGAGACATATGCATGTGACCAATCACAAGTGTACTTATTATTTCTTTTCTTTCTATTTTTTTTTCTACACCAATTGCATACATGTAACTGGACGTATAAGGAAAAAGTGAGAGACATGATTGCGTGAACGAAAAAATAGGAAAAGCGGACACACCGGACACTGACCGGGTGCGTCCGCCGGTGTTTGAGGGGCCAAATTTGTTCAGTCCGGCTGTAGATACCCTTAGAGCCCTGGGCAAAATTTTAGACTACTCTTAGAGCCCTGTCTCTTATAGATACATGTTACGCGATTTGGTTAACGAGCAAATTCATTTTTTAATGCCACGGGCAAAATTTGTGTATGCCTGGATCACTATCAAGATTTTAGTATAAACACGCTCCTTAGCTATCACTTGCTCAGCTTTCTCGCTAACATTTGTGACAACATGTGCAACACGACTTCCATGAAAACTAGTTTAATGCCCAGCTATAACACAACGAGCTTATGTACAGAGAGACTGACAAACAAGGTCATTGTAAATCACAAGCATGTGCTTATAAATGCATCGGGTAAAATATCGCCTTAAACTTACTCCCTCCATTTTAAAATATAGTGCGCTCGTGCTTTTCGAGATTCAACTTTGACCATAAATTTAACCAACGAGACCGACTGCGGCTAGAGCAAAAGTTTATCGTTGGTTAAATTTATGGTCACTATATTTTGAGAACAGAGGGATTACTATTGTTGTACGAACAATCACATCATGACACTCGAGTTTCTTTCCTTGCCGCACAGGTAAACATAGTATACATAAAAATTCACATAAAAATACGTTGCGCACTACGTCAAGAGTCAGTTATCAGACCTATATCCTTACCGTCACACCGGGTTACCTCGGTTATTAAGAATAAATATTCAGAGGAAAACATTGTGTGTTTCATGACTACATCTCATTTGTCCGTAAGGAATTGCTTTTCGCTACTATACTAATCATTTCTCTCACTGCTGGTCGGGATAACATTTCATGTCCTCCTCACACTTTACCTTCTTGTTGATCGAGCTATGGAACCCTCAGTACAGGCGGGGCCTTAGACCAAGAACAAGACAAGAGACACGAAGTAATACCAATGTTCCCTTCCACAAATACATCAGGTTGCAAGGTGGTGCCTCAACCCATTGCTTTATCGAATTAGTCGGACATTGAAGACGACATAAAGATGGATGATTGATTGGTAATATGGCTTATAATAGTTACAGATGCGATGCACCGATTACTAGTATGACTAACTTGGATATGGATAACTGAGGTGATGGTGGTGATGATAGATATGGAGATGAGATGGAAAATGACGGCGGCTAGGGTTGGTAGATGGTTATCATAGACTGTTTAGCAAATCGGGTTCTCCCTGTTGAGAATCTGGCGTTGCTCCTTTCACAACTCTTGGTCAGGTGGACCTTCTCACTACAAAAAAAAAACACATTCGTGACATTATAGTCCGAACGAAAACTTTTTCTGTCATGGATGTGACACTTCTATGACAATACTTATGACAAAAACATGTATCATCATATATGTGGTGCGCTCCTACTTCTATGAAAAAAATATGATAGAAAATGAGCTTTTCGTCCAGGACGTGTCGCAGACGAACCTGCATGACATTCTTTAGTCCGTTCATACGTACAAAATCATGGTAGAAGTTAGGGCGAGGAAATATTCGTGGAGTTCCCGGTTACGGCGGGCAATCGATGGGTGGTCAGCGCGGAGCAAAGCATTGTGGTTTGCCTGTTTCTCTCATACGTGTGTAAGTGAGGTGTTCGCTAACGGAAGCAAAGCGAGGCATTCGCTTACTGAACCCGATCGATCGATCCCTTTATGTACTGAACATGAGCGATCAATCCCATTGCTACGTACTGAAGCCGAGATCGATCCCTTCGCTGCTAACTGAACTCGAGCGATTCTTTCGCTGCTAACTGAACCCAATCGATCCCTTCTCACTACTAATAACATTCGACCGATCGGTGCGTTGAATCGAGCTCCCGCACGAGACATACGTGAGTTGAGCTAGTCAGTTGTGGGTTACATGTCGATCAGGAGTGTCCGTTGCTGCACGAGACATACGTAGAACGAGTCAAGACTTGCATCGGTCGAGCCCTTGCATGAGACGTGGTGAGTTGACCCAGCCAGTGGATGAACAGTTCCCGTTCCTGCCATCCACTCGTACGCCCCACCCCAGCCAGTGGGGGAGGGGTGGAGGAACAGGACTCCGTGATAGTAGGCGGTTGGCGTTGGATGAAGATGACCCCGAGGAGGCCGTGTTGTGGTACGCCACACCCCAGCCGGTTGGCGGAGGATGAACAAGAACTCATGGCGGCTGGAGGAAGAAGTTGACAGCGGATCAACAGTACCCGGTGGAGACTGAAGAAAGTCGATAGTGGATGAACAGTAACGGGTGGAGTCCAATTTTATAGTACGCCACACCTCGCGCGGATGAAGATGACCCCGTTGACGGTGTCCTGGACTAGGGGTACTCACCACGTCGTCTCCCGGTCAGTCAGATTGGGCCGAGGACCCCCATGGCCGTATAATCATGGGCCAGTTCGGACAACCCATGTATACACGAGGAAGATTCCACAAGACTTGGTGATCAAGACAAGGACTCCTCCCCACAGGCATATTCGACTAGGACTCTTGTTATCCTAGGCCTCTGGTGCATTATACAACCGAGACTAGGCTAGTTGATAGATAGGCTAGATCATTATGGCATGACTCATCATTCCTCTAGGGTTTAGACCACAATATATGATCTCGAGGTAGATCAACTCTGTACTTGATACTCCATTGATATAAAGAAGAGCAGGACGTAGGGTTTTACCTCCGTAGAGAGGGCCCGAACCTGTGTAAAAACACTGTGTTCATTGTCCTTGTTACCAATGATCCTAAATCCACAGATCAGGACCCCCTACCCTGAGATCTGCCGGTTTTGACACTGACAATGGTGCTTTCATTGAGAGTTCTGCTGTGTGATCGGCAAAAGGATCAATGGCTCGCCTACGGATCAACTGCCACGTCGATGTCTTCGTCGCCGCCTCGACTGATCATCTTGGCTTGACCGAGGACTGTGCCCTACCTCCAATCATCATGTTCGGATGAGGGTCTTCATCGACACCAACTCAGATCTCCATCAAAATCATAGAGGAATCATCCACGGAGCTCGGGGGCTCGACGTCAACATTGCCCTCGGGCGACCATGCTGTTTTTCCAGACAACAAACTTGTATCCGCTCCCACCATCTTCTCGAGCATCGCGTTGGCGATTCCTTCGTTAGAATTGTGCGGAATTAAATCTACAACAACCATGCAAAATTTCGTCGAGTTCCGATGGAGAAATCACGGGCAATCTACGATATACCGGAGCCCTATAAATCTCGACGGGAATCTGGACAAGTTTAGGGCGTAGTCTCCAGAGTCCAGCTTGGAGGTTCTTTGGAAGATCCAATCGTTCATCTGCTGTGTAATTCCCATATCCACCACTCCTCCAAATTGCAGCTGATCCGACGGTTAAAACTCCAGGAACCTTCCGATGAGTGGACCAATTTTCGGATCTGTTTTCTGCGCGAATACGAATCCGTCCTGAGTTCATGTTTCTTCATGAACGGGATATTGGACAACCCTTTTGAAGGAATTTTTTTTCTAGGGTATTGTGGGTTGTTTCCAAACACATACCCATAAAATTTTAAGCCTCCTCCGAGGTAATCTTCATCATCCCGCTGGTGTCAAACCAGTCCGGCAATATTGATCCATGGCTGCCGACCTGCGCTAGACATGTCGCCGCTTTGTTGAGCCGAGCTCAACTTCTTCAGATCATCATCTCGGCAAGCCGAACAAGAGTCCGGCATCGCGAAGGATAAATCACCAGCAACATTGCTGCCCCACGGATTACACGGAGCGGGCACACCGGCATCGCCGCATGGTCACTTCATCAAGCTGGCATTGACCACGTCACAAGTCACGACCTGTGTCGGCATGGCCGCACTGTTGCTTCTTCAAGCCGATGTCCATCACGCCGAAATGCTTCAACATCTCGGCTAACATGGCAGCTGCAACGTCTCCTCACCGACCTGTTCCGTCACCTCAGCTAGACCGAGGACTTGGCTATTTCTTCATCAACATACTCCGGTGACTTCGGCGTCACCAGCCGACCAACTTCGTCACGTTAGGTGGACCGAGGGCTTCACAGTGCCAAGCTCTTCGCTCCGCCACATCGGGACCGACTTGGGGGCTGGGACCTTGTCCCTCATCAAGCTCGGACCGCGTCATCAACACCAAGCACATTAACCAGCTAAGTCGCTTTCATGCTCAAGAACTTTCAGTTTTAAATTTTGTTCGGTTCAACCAAGCATTATACTTTTTTGGCAAAAAATTATTTGTGAAAAACTTCCTTGTCAAAACTTTGTTTGTGACACACAAATTGAAATACCCCATTTACATGGGGGCTTCCTTTATGATGCCTTTCCTCTTACATATGATTATACTTGTATGACTTCGTTCCTTGTTCGTGTATTGCGCCACAATATGCACCATGTTGACTTAAGTGTTCCGCAAGCTGGGTTGCCTTGCTCCTGTGTTTGCCCTACCTTCCCGATTGTTCGGCTAGGGAATAAAGGGAGCACCTCTGCGATTGTCACGGTCGGGTCATCCGAGTTCGGACCTCAGACTGGGTGAAGCCGAAAGCTAGCGCTCTTATTGTTTTCAATCATGATCGGCACACAATGGAACTCATGAGTATAAAAAATCTATTGCACAAGTCTCATAGTAGCAATGAGCAACCAAAGAAAGGTATCGGTGGGGGTACTATTTTCTTCAAAGAAACTTTTTACACTTTGTCAGTAATATAGCATAAGTTCCATGAACGCGCTTTGTCTGTTACAGCCTTATGGCCTGATTGCCTGGTTATCGGAAACACCGTCGATATTCTCGACAGGTGGAGTACATAACACTTTTCGACCCTTGACAGAAGAGGGAGAAGCCGACGGTCGGTTAAGACGCGTTTAAAGTTTGGGTGAACACATAGATGATATAAGTACTTCGGTACATACAATCATTATACATAAACTTCTTTTTCTCAAGTCACTTGGGAGCTCTTAAATTTATGTGAGTTGTTTTATAAGAAGTGTTCTTCTTCTTAGTCGTTGCAAAGTCTTTTTCAATCACTTCTTTTTTCGATGCGAGTGTGTGGTCAATAGCCGGCGAGCCTAATTTCTTTCCCAGAGCCGCTAGAGTCTACTTGGCTAAACCAGCCTAGCGAGAAATACTCCGCCATCGGGATAGGAGGTTGAAGACGTAGGCTGACCCGCTTTAAGGCTTGAGATAGGATGTGTCGTGTTAAAGCACGAGAGAAGCATAATTTTTTTCTTCTTCGACCAATTTTCGGATTGGTACCGAACACTTGATCTAGTTCGAACGTCAAGTTTTTACTGAAGTTTTTGGTCTTCCAAGCCTATGGCACTTTTAAACTATTTGTGTGTTTCCATCATAAGTCTCGCAGTGCAACGTCGGACACCTTTAGAGATTCGGCAAAACATTCTCGGGTATTGCTTTATATGCATCGGTTTCGAATTGTGTCTTTCGTCAATAGTTGGGTTGCCCGGCTCTTGTGCTTGCCTCCTATGTTCTGCTTTGTTCGGCTAGGTGTGCAAAGGGAGAACCACTGCGATTGTGCTTCCAGCTTGCATGGTTAAGCGCCTCAGCGGAGAAAGCCAAAAACTGACTGTCACAATAAGTGTAAACTGGTCAGCGATCCGATGACTGTGTTAAATTATAAGATCGATAGAGGTCACCCATGTTAAATGACAGTCCGTTCATAACATTGGCCGAAGTATTTACGGCTTGACCTCGACTGTCGCCGAACACTAACTGGAGGCTAGTAACTGGCCTCCAAACTTTAAGCTCCTATGTCTAAGTGAAAGTTATAAAGCCCGCATATGTCATTGCCTCATTTCCGCTAACACAACCGCCTTCAGGCACCGAGACGTCGGCTAAGGGTTGTTTTGTTATTGCGGAAGCACCCTACGTAGCATCTACAAAGGGGTAGAAGCCGGCGATGGGCCACTTTCAAATGATAAACGGTCATAACGGAGTCAAATAAACATATATCATCAGCATTTGTATTCATTATACGAGCGTTGCCTTCTGTAATTATCGTTATAAAGCCATAAATATGCATCAATTTGACTTAAGATTTTGGCCAAGCTGGGTTGCCTGGCTCCTGTGCTTACCCCTACGTTCCGATTGTTCGGCTAGGCGGTAAAGGAAGCACCTCTGTGATTGTTACTACCGGATCATCTGTGTAAGTACCTCAGACTGGATGAAGCCGAAAGCTAGCAATCTTAAAGGATCACATTGGTCGGCAACGACGGAAGTGAAAATTTTGGTTCATTAATACCATAGAGTTCGGGAACTTTACCCGAACTAAATCCTCAATATTTTCCTCCCACATTGATCGGAGGTGAGGTTTCATGATCATGATAAGCATGATGACCCAAAAAAAGGAACCGATAGCGGGACTATTTTCTTTGGAAGATATTTCTTACGTTAAAACGTAATATAACATATCTCTCCGTGTATCTTTGTTTATAAAGCCGTATGGCCGGATTGCCTTGTTTTCCATAAATCTTTGCCCTTATAACAACTTTATAAAGTAGGGAAACACTCATCGGCTACTGGCCGAAGATGTTGAAGCCGATGGTTGGTCAACAAAGTTTTGTACAATGCGGATCCGAGTATTAATGATGTAAAGTACTTGGATACATAGAGTCATTACACATAATTTGTGATGGATATCGATCCTTAATTCGGCCACCAGTGCCCGCATTATGGCCCGGGGGCTACTGGGCTTCTGGCTTATTGTTTACAAGTATTAAAGGGGCACATCGATCCCCTGATCTGGTGTTGTCACCCGACCAGTGTCTCGGGGGCTACTGCATTGCTTATTCAATGCAGAGAATTCAAATTGTTCAGTGTTCAGCATGACTGAACTATGGGCAAGTGCGTCTTCGGACAACAATAAGTACCATCTGGGACTTATCCGGCATCAAGCTAATATATCACGACGACTTTTCACAACCCTTTCTCACGGGCCTGTCCGCCGATCACTATTTCTAATATATTACACTGCGTTTCTATTCCTACGTATGCTGCCGAGCTAGGAGTTGATCCTCAAGACGATTTCACAACTCGACGTGAGTCTCAGGGGCTACTAGGATCAACAGTTTTATGTTTTCCTTCTGGTGCATCTTGGGTTTTAGACCGACACACACTTTTAGGGCTACTGGTTATACATATACTGGCTATATATCTCGACAGAGAATAAATTGCACCAATAAAAAATATTCACAAAAAACAGCCCACGGTCGGGGTGGTGCACCACCTCGGAAGCAGTCCGGCATAAATCTCGGCCACCAGTGGCTGGCTCCATAGAGGGCATTTCCGGCATTATGCTCGGCTGAATTCATTCAATCTTTTAAAAGACCGAGGTAGTTTACGACACCTCGGACGCTGACCATCATTGGAGCTCGGAAGTGGTCCGGCATAAAGCTTGGATTCGAGTGGCTCGTTCCATAAAGAACTTTTCGGCGTTAAACTCGGATAACCTCCTTCAAACTTCTTCAAACCAAGGTGATCTATGACACCTCGGATAATGTCCGGCGTTGGAGCTCGGATACAGTCCGGCGTTGGAGCTCGGATATAGTTCGGCATTGGTGCTCGGCTACAAAAGATATCTCGAATGCGGTCCAACGTTGGAGCTCGGATGCAAGAGGACACCGCTTCACGGGAAAAACTTCGAACCCGAGGTGTGGCATAAAAAATATCAAGGCGTTGATAAAGGCCGATAACTTAAAGGGGCTCCTCGGATACCCGACGTGTAAACTCTCCGGATTCACTTCGGCAATCCTCAAGATCGAAGATGAGATGATTTGTTGAACCAGTTTTCAAGACCGACGACCGAAGATGAAGAATAGTTCAGAAGAATCGAGGAGCGTCCCCAACTTGAAGACCAGTTCAGGGGGCTACTGACGGTGTCCTGGACTACGGGGTACTCACCACGTCGTCTCCCGATCAGTTAGATTGGGCCGAGGACCCCCGTGGCCGTATACTCATGGGCCACTTCGGACAACCGATGTATACACGAGGAAGATTCCACAAGACTTGGTGATCAAGACAAGGACTCCTCCCCACAGGCGTATTCAACTAGGACTCTTGTTATCCTAGGCCTCTGGTGCATTATAAAAACCGAGGCTAGGCTAGTTGATAGATAGGCTAGATCATTATGACATTACGCATCACACCTCTATGGTTTAGACCACAATATATGATGTCGAGGTAGATTAACTATGTACTTGATACTCCATTGATATAAACAAGAGCATGACGTAGGGTTTTACCTCCATAGAGAGGGCCCGAACCTGGGTAAAAACACCGTGTTCATCGTCCCTGTTACCATTGATCCTAAATCCACAGCTCGGGACCCCCTACCCCGAGATCTGCCGGTTTTGACACCGACACCCGTTTTATGGAGATGGGAGATACCACATTGCCTCCCCATTGCATGCTGGCACGACGTGCTGACGTGGACTGGTCCCACGTGCCCACCGACTCATACAAGCCCGAATCGGGCCCCACGCACGACCGGCGCTGTGACCGCGACTAGTCTCACGTGGTCGCGAGCCAGTCGTGGTTGCAAGATTCAAGTCGTTATACCCATGCCTATTTTTATTATAAGTGTTCATAGTTTCAACTTGATTATAATCAGATCAAAAACTGAAATTAATAATCTTTGCAAAAGCTTGGTAAAAACCCTTGTCTTTGAAAGTGCAAGCCTCTCGTAGGTTCGATAACTCAGGGTCATCTCTGGGAAAAAAAGACAAAAATCCTTTCTGTTCCTTTATTGAATGATTGGATGAGTAGCGCGTATAGGCTAGCCATGGATGAAAAAAAAACTAAAATTATTGGATCCATCCATAATATTTGGAGCGATCATAGTGTTTGGAATACTATCTGGAAAAGAAATGTCCCCCAGAAACTGTGTATTTTTACTTGGAGACTAGCAACCGAATCCCTTGCGGTTCAAACTAACAGGTTTCGACATACCCCGAGCGTCACTCCGATTGGTAATGTTCGACGAAGCGGGCTTCCATGTTGCACACCGTTGTATGTGTGCAAGGGCCCTATGGCATGAGTTATAGGGTCGCGTGGAACATTCCTCCTAAGCACGAAATAAACTACACATAAAGTGATCGGGTTCTTCTCTCATTAAAAAAGTGATTGGGTTCTTGCCCCGCTAGATAAAGTTAGTGAAGAAGTAAGACATAAATTTATACTATTTTGGTGGCGTTTTTGGCATCATAGGAATGATGCGATCTTCGAAAAGGTAAAGTAAAAATTTCCTGTTCCGCTTGGTTTTTGCAAGACTACCTTGCCAACCTTCACATGACTGCGAACGAAAATTGAGAGATCGATCGTAGTGGGAAAAGCCCTATGGTTGCCCAGATTGGAACAACATGATAATACTAAGGAAAAAGATTGGCAGAAGCCTAATGTGGGGTGTGCCAAGGTCAATGTTAACGGCAGTTTCTTGGAGGAGACTAGCAGTGGAGCGTGGAGAACTGTGGTTCGAGATCATGATGTGAGAATTATTTATCTGCGTGGTACTATATTTCGCAATGGAAAGGAGCAGACTTTGTGGATGCTACTGCTTGTTTAGAAGGACTACGTATGGAAAGCGATGTCGGGTACTGATCTCCCTTTAGTTATTGAGACGAATAGTAGCTCGGTGGCAAAGACACTCAACCCCTCATGCGTGGTTGTGTCGGAAATTGGAGTGATTGCGAAGGAATTTTCAAGCTATCAAGCATGGAGACACAGAAGTAAAAGTGTCCAAAGAAGATAGAAGGATCAATAGTTTCCCTCATAGTCTTGCTCAGTTTGGGCGTAGAGAGTTGCTGATGATGTTATGCAAGTGACTGTGCTAACCTTTGTGTTGAGCGTGACCTTGCAAGATTTGTAAAAGCAATGTTTTCTATTTTAGTTCATATATAAGACAACTCATTATATTTGAAAGAAGAAAAAAACTGTACCTCCAGTCTCCGTCAATAGTCGAAACAAAATAATGGAAGATTGCTCAAAATAATGGAAGATCGCTCAAAAAAGATGGTCGGTGGCATGGTGTGACACTGAGACACGTGGACCACGTTTCCGGCACGACCTGCGGCGTCGCGCCGCTCGCTCGCTGGCTGCCCTCTCAGACACACGTACCGCCACTCCACTCTTAAAAAAAACGTACCGTCACTCCACTCCTCCACCTTCCTAGACAGGCCCATCAAGCCGCCAGCGATCTGACGGAGCAAGTTGCATGGCTGCTGCATGAACGAAAAGCAAAGCAAAAGGCGTATCTTTTCCTCAGGCGTCCCCATCTATCAGACCGACCGATCACCAGGCTACACAACGCGTGTGTCTTACGTCCATCGTGGAGGGCCGCCTCGGCCACAATCCGTCGTTGTCCTTCTAGTTTCATTTTCCACGGATCATATCACGTCGACGTCGAGGTCGACGGCTCCCCGGATCGGTCGCTGTGACATTCGCGATTGACCGCTGTTTTCTTGCAATTAACTACCCTCCTCGCTCCCGTCGGTCCCTTTCGTACGTACGTGCATCGGCTAAGAAGAAACATTGGCCAGTAGGTGCGATTGATTAATGCTGGATACAAGCTACTCCATCACAGTTTAAAGGGCGTATCTCACATCTTTCTGAGCCCAAGATCGCTAGCGATTGGCAGGAATAAATGATGCGCTGGAGCTGCGGTAGTTAAGGATATGTGCCTAATTAATCGCTAAACAAACGCATAGTAATCTCTCCGTCCAATAAAAGGCCTCGCACAGCCATGCATGCAAACAAAACCGATTCACAACTTCACCTAAAGTTTCAGTTCACACCATGCTTGCGCACCAGGAAGGCAAGCGGAAGGAGTAATTTCAGCGGGCTAATTAATGACTTGCGCCCTATTTCCCTTTAATTGTGAAAAAAATTGATTTTGGAGATACGTCCTTTAAAGTGTGATGGAGGGAGTAGTGGGAATGACCGAGGATGACCGGTGGTGATCTCTGTTGGAATTATGTGTCCTGCAACTATATTCAAATTACTAGGAATTACTAATATTCGGAATACCTCGTTATGGAATTATACATGTATTTATGCATGGAATTACTTTACATGATTATCATGGAATTATCACTTGTTGGAACGTACTTAAGTTATATGCTTAAGGAAGCTGGTCGATTATCAGTGGAATACAATATGCTACATATATTGAAAAGAGTACCCGGGTACACTGATAATTGGAAGAAGCTAGATCGTATAATTAGATTACAGCCCTGATGTTGATCTACATAATTAGAGGAAATTTTCACTCTATTATGGCGCGTGGCTCACAAGCGCGTGCTTCAGGGACACAACGGGCAGAATCCGTTAACAGACAAATTTGATCATGGTTGGTAATTTGGTCTGGAGTCTATCCCGAAAAACTAGTTGAAAAGAATAGAAATCTTATCTGTATAAGAGATGGACTCTTTGAAAAGACAGTATAAGAAGGTCCATACCTCCTAGCCTCAGATATACGAATTGTGAGCGGCAGCACGGATAAGCGCGGAAGAATTAAGGGTAGACGGCAAAACCCTAATTTTCTAATAATCTCTGCCACCATCGAGGCGCCGTCGATCGTCACGTCAGTCTCCACGAGACGCCATGCATGATGCGTGGTGTAGCGTCATGAGGTCGTGTTCCGTGACGTACACACGTCGATCGGTCGGAATTACTCCGTACTAGGATCGTCCGTCCCTTGCTGCTGCCATATACTCAACCGTGTGCCGTAAAATGGACTCGCTATCCGGAAGCGTCCGCGAACATGAATACGAAATCATTTAGCCGTCGTGTCTAAAATTTTCGCTCGGGTGTAGCCCATTCACATATATAAGTAGTGTAAATGTTGACCAATAGCAATTTGACGAGCAAATAAAAGTGCACATGTATATAAAGCCATCTTGAACGTTAACCCTCAAACCATCAGTTACCGTTTTATATATTAATGTAAATATTGATCAACAGCAATTCGACAAGTAAATAAAAGTGCATATCTATTGTCATTCAATGCGATCCTGTATTAAACTGTCAACTGATCCGAACGTGTTTTTCGTAAACCAAAAAAAAATTAAACTGGCTGGGGGCTTTGCGGGCATCCAAACCTCTGCCACGCAGCGTATGGCAACCATGGCCCACCCAAAACTCCTCCCGCCTCTCCTGTACTTTCCATCCAACGAATGCACCGCTTTCGTGCCGCATTCATGCCGGCGCAGAGCATGCATCGACTGGCATTGATGTCGAGCAACGTGACCGGAACGGAGGGCGGCACTGACGGACACGACCTCTCAAGTGTCGCCGCTTCAATGCAGACACCGCATCCTGAGAAACCAACTTTGGCCTCTACATTGCATTAAAGCGGGTTGGCTGGCGCTTCGCATGGCCTGGCTCCGGCTATTTAAGCATTGTTTGGGCGATGCACATCCACACTTTATCCTCGCCGAGCCCCTCCTCTTCCCGAGTATCTCCAACTCCGGCGATGCCGAAGTCATGGTTATCCGCCCTACAGGCGGTGGTGGCTCATGGCGTCGTCTCCCTCGCTCTTTGGGCCCCTCTGTATCCATGGTGGTCGGCTCCCCCAGCATGGAGGAGATTGGCATCTACTCCAGGAGTACCCGCGCCTCCTCACAGAGGCCGCATTGATGGACGGGGAATTCATCCGTCAGATGGGCCCCACCGCCAACCTCGCCGCCGTGTGAAGTGGCGCAGGTGTCCCCTCCCCCGCAAGCAACTGAGACGGTGTCCAGATAGGACGCTGCGTCCAGGAGGACCCTCCTCCCCCGGGCACGCAACCGGAGCCACATCCAGACCAGACACCATGGTGAAGGAGGAGCTGGTGTCGCCGCCGACCACTACAAGAAATATCTCAACTTGTGACCATCTATTAGTGACCCTGGAAGAAATTGTCGTAAAACAACGACCATTTCAGACTAATTGGTCATAGTTGTTCGGGGGGCTCTAAACCCTAAACCATAGCGACCATTTTGGTTAGAAAGGTCGTAATTTTCTTACATGAAGTGGCCGTAAAGAAGACAACACTGGTCCGCTGCCTTATTTCTAGCTGATCACTGATACGTCTCCAATGTATCTACTTTTCCAAACACTTTTACCCTTGTTTTGGACTCTAACTTGCATGATTTGAATGGAACTAACTCGGATTGACGCTGTTTTCAGCAAAATTACCATGGTGTTATTTATGTGCAGGAGCAAACGTTCTCTGAATGACCTGAAACTTCACGGAGCCACTTTTCAGAAAATAATAAAAATACCTACCCAAGATTAAGGCCAGGGGCCCACCGTCTCTCCACGAGGGTGGGGGGCGCGCCCCTACCTCGTGGGCCCCCTATTGCGTCTCCGACTCCAACTCCATATGTTGAGTTTCGGGGAGAAAAAAATCAGAGAAAAGAAATCATCGCGTTTTACGATACAGAGCCGCCGCCAAGCCCTAAAACCTCTCGGGAGGGCTGATCTAGAGTCCGTTCGGGGCTCCGGAGAGGGGAATCCGTCGCCATCATCATCATCAACCATCCTCCATCACCAATTTCATGATGCTCACCGTCGTGCGTGAGTAATTCCATCATAGGCTTGCTGGACGGTGATGGGTTGGATGAGATCTATCATGTAATCGAGTTAGTTTTGTTAGGGTTTGATCCCTAGTGTCCACTATGTTCTGAGATTGATGTTGCTATGACTTTGCTATGCTTAATGCTTGTCACTAGGGCCCGAGTGCCATGATTTCAGATTTGAACCTATTATATTCTCATCAATATATGAGTGTTCTTGATCCTATCTTGCAAGTCTATAGTCACCTATTATGTGTTATGATCCGTTAAGCCCGAAGTGACAATAATCGGGATACTTATCGGTGATGACCGTAGTTTGAGGAGTTCATGTATTCACTATGTGTTAATGCTTTGTTCCGGTTCTCTATTAAAAGGAGGCCTTAATATCCCTTAGTTTCCGTAAGGACCACGCTGCCACGGGAGGGTAGGACAAAAGATGTCATGCAAGTTCTTTTCCATAAGCACGTATGACTATATTCGGAATACATGCCTACATTATATCAATGAACTGGAGCTTGTTCTGTGTCACCCTAGGTTATGACTGTTACATGATGAACCGCATCTGGCATAATTCTCCATCACCGATCCATTGCCTACGAGCTTTCCATATATTGTTCTTCGCTTATTTACTTTCCCGTTGCTATTTCTATCATCACTACAAAATACCAAAAACATTGCTTTTACTACTGTTACCACCACTATCATATTACTTTGCTACTAAATACTTTGCTGCAGATATTAAGTTTCCAGGTGTGGTTGAATTGACAACTTAGCTGCTAATACTTGAGAATATTCTTTGGCTCCCCTTGTGTCGAATCAATAAATTTGGGTTGAATACTTTACCCTCGAAAACGGTTGCGATCCCCTATACTTGTGGGCTATCAAGACTATTTTCTGGCGCCGTTGCCGGGGAGCATAGCTCTATTCTTTGACTCACTTGGGATATATATCTGCTTATCATTATGAAGAACTTGAGAGATCCAAAAACCAAGATCTATCCCTCAACTACAAGGGGAGGTAAGGAACTGCCATCTAGCTCTTCACTTGATTCACCTTCTGTTATGAGTAAGTTTGCGACACCTACACCTGCTTCTGCTATTCGTTCTGATATGTCACATGTTATTGATGATGCCACTTCTTCTATGCATGATACTTATGATGAAACTACCTCTATGCCTAATACTACTATGCCACTTAGTGATTTTCTTGATGAACAACTTGCTAGGGCTAGAGAAATTAAAAATATTGAATCTGATGATACTAATGAAAGTGATAATGAAGAATCACTTGTTATTCCTAAGGGTTATGTCTTTAATCAAGAAGCTTCTTTAGCTATTTTAGTTTGCCAAAATAGAACCGAACTCAAAAGATTATTAGCTAAATGGAGTAAGCAATCTCTAAATGCTAGAATGAAACCTGACCCTGCTTTTGCCACTTCACCTATCTTTGTTATTGATAAGGACTATAAATTCTTTGTTGATCTTGATATAATTACTTTGGTTGAATCTGATCCTTTTCATGGTTATGAATCTGAAACTGTTGTGGCACCCTATTTACTAAATTAAATGATATAGCTACCCTATTTACTAAAGATGAGAGAACTCGTTACTTTTACATCCTTAAATATTTTCGTTCTCATTAAAGGGTGATGCTAAGATATGGTTTAATTCTCTTGATCCTGGTTTTGTGCGTAGTCCCCAGGATATGATTTATTACTTCTCTGCTAAATATTTCCCTGCTCATAAGAAACAAGCTGCTTTAAGGGATAT
>NC_041384.1:714461777-714507558 GCF_002162155.2 Triticum dicoccoides
AGAAGAGAGTCTCCCACAAGCTTGGAGGAGGCTTCTCAAGTTACTTAATGCTTTTCCTGATCATCCTCTTAAGAAAAATGAAATACTTGATATCTTTTATAATGGACTAACTGATGCCTCCAGAGATTACCTGGATAGTTGTGCTGGTTCTGTTTTCAGGGAAAGAACACCGGATGAAGCTGAAATTCTATTGAATAATATGTTGACAAATTAAAATAATTGGACACCTCCGGAGCCAATTCCTGAGCCTATTCCTAAACCAACTCCAAAGAAGAGGGGTATTCTATTTCTCAGTCCTGAAGATATGAAAGAGGCAAAGAAATCTATGAAAGAAAAATGTATTAAGGCTGAAGACGTTAAGAATTTACCTCCTATTGAAGAAATACATGGTCTTAATCTACCGCCTGTTGAAGGAACACATGATCTTAATCCATTACCTATTGAAGAACCTCCTGGTCTTGATAACCCTAGACAGGTAGTAAAGGTAAATTCTCTCTATAGATTTGATGAAGGTGATATTCCTCACTATAAGTCTGCTAGACAATGCTTAGAAGAGTTTTATAATTTTATTGTCAAACAAGAAAATTTTAATGCTTATTTTGGTAGACAATTAAAACAAAATGCTTATATGATTAAACACTTGGGTGATTATATGGCTAATATTAGAGGTGAACTTATACTCGTTAGCAAACATGCTTCTATGGTTACCACCCAAGTAGAGCAAGTACTTAAAGCTCAAAATGATTTGCTTAATGAATTAAAATAGTAAGAAAAATGATTATGTTGTTAGAGTGGCTACTAGAACTGGTAGAATGACTCAAGAACCTTTGTATCCTGAAGGCCACCCTAAGAGAATTGAGCAAGATTACCCGAGAAATAATATTGATGTACCTAGTTCTTCTAAAAGGAAGAAAAAGAAAAATGATACGACTTTGCATGCTTCTAGTGAACCTATTGCTGAACTACCTGATAATGCCAATGATATCTCTATGTCTGATGCGGAAACACAATCTGGTAATGAACATGAACCTAATGAAAATGCTATGATGATGTTCATGATGATGCTCAACCTAGTAATGATAATGATGTAGAAATTGAACCTGCTGTTGATCTTGATAACCCACATTCAAAGAATCAACGTTATGATAAGAGAGACTTTGTTGCTAGGAAACATGGTAAAGAAAGGGAACCATGGGTTCAGAAACCCATGCCTTTTCCTCCCAAACCATCCAAGAAAAAGGATGATGAGGATTTTGAGCGCTTTGCTGAAATGATTAGACCTATCTTTTTACGTATGCGATTGACTGATATGCTCAAAATGAATCCTTATGCTAAATATATGAAAGATATTGTCACTAATAAAAGAAAGATACCGGAAGGTGAGATTTCCACCATGCTTGCTAATTATACTTTTAAGGGTGGAATACCAAAGAAACTTGGAGATCCAGGAGTACCCACTATACCATGCTCTATTAAAAGAAACTATGTTAAAACTGCTTTATGTGACCTTGGAGCCGGTGTTAGTGTTATGCCCCTCTCTTTATATCGTAGACTTGACTTGAATAAGTTGACACCTACTGAAATATCTTTGCAAATGGCTGATAAATCAACTGCTATACATGTCGGTATTTGTGAGGATGTGCCTGTTGTGGTTGCAAACATTACTATTTTAACGGACTTTGTTATTCTTGATATTCCCGAGGACGATAGTATGTCTATTATTCTTGGAAGACCTTTTCTGAATACTGCAGGGGCTGTTATTGATTGCAACAAAGGCAATGTCACTTTTCATGTTAATGGTAATCAGCATACGGTACACTTTCCGAGGAAACAACCTCAAGTTCATACTATCAACTCTATTGGAAAATTCCATCGATTATATTTGGAGGTTTTGAATTTCCTCTTCCTAATGTCAAGAAGAAATATGATATTCTTATTATTGGGGATGTGCATATCCCCGTTGAGGTAACATAGTGTCATTCGAAATTTCTCCGGTTCCATGTTATTCGGAATGAGTTTGTTAACAAGATTTGATCAACCTTGTTAGTGGATTCCTTTTGATGAGCATGAGATGGATGAAACTAGAAGGCACAACCTTCTGTACCCGCTCTCTACTTTCTGTTATTTAGATGAAATAAAGTAAAATAGTATTTTTCTGTCTGTTTTCTGATTTATCCGTGCAATATAAAAATACCCCGAAAATAAAATTTCTCCAAATGCTCTGAAAACGAAATATGATATTTTCTAGAATATTTGAGGATTTATGGAATTGAGAACACAGCAGGGGGTCAACCACCTGGGCACGAGGGTAGAGGGCGCGCCCCCCTGCCTCGTGGGCCCACGGTGGCCCTCCTCCACTTATTCCTGCATCCATATAGTTCTTCTTCCTCCCACAAACACGAATATCTAGCTCAAGCACGAGTTCTAGCTCACTTTGCTGTGATTTTCGATCTCCTTGCTCAAAAGGACCTCTCACAAAACTGCTTGGGGAGATTGTTCCTTGGTATGTGACTCCTCCATTGGTCCAATTAGTTTTTGTTCTAGAGCTTTATTCATTACAAATTTGTGCTGCCTAAGTGACCATGTTCTTGAGCTTGCATGTCAAATTTATATGGTCCCAAGTAGTTCTAATGCTTGATATAGTTTCTAGGCACTTATAGGAGTAGTTGCTATCAATTTTTGTTGAGCTTAGTTCACTTTTGTTTGAAGTTACTAAAAATTTCAGAAATTTTTCAGAGGAAGAAATATGTTTAGGAAAATGTTCCAAGGTGGTTCTTCAAGGAAGCAAGGCCCCAGGCTTGCAATGCGTGACGCTGATGAGGAGCCACCAAGAGACGCCCCAGTGCAACCTTGTGTGTGGCCTTCAGAAAATTTTATGGATCGAGCGGGAATCAAAGAGGAATTTAACACATATTTGCATAACGCCGATCTTGTGAGCTTTGAGGTAGACAAATGCCCGCAGTACCATCATCTCACTAGTTCATTTGTGAGGAGGTTTGAATTTTCATCTTCACGTAATTCTCCAACAGTCATGTTTTGATCTTTATGAAAAATCTTATACCATGGACTTAGAGGATTTTACTTCTGGTTGCAAACTCCCACAATGGGGTAGTGTTAGTGATCCTCGTAAATATAAATTTAGAGACTTTCTTGCTAGTATAACTGTAGGGGAATCTAGAGATATAGCACAAGCTACCATAGGGAGCATTCACTTTCCTGCTATACATTATTTTGCTCTCTTCATAGGTAGGTGCATAAATGGTAAAGATGAAGCATATCATATGTGTGTGCCTGATCTCAGTGTTCTTAGGAGTGCTGTGTTGGGAGACCAATCTTATAATTTGGGAGCCATTGTTGCACGTAGGTAGCATCATAATAGATTTAATGGAGATTTCTTTGGAGGAATTTATGCAACCCGCTTAGCTGATTTTCTTGATGTGGATGTTCGTGAGGATGATATGGAATTGCCTCCTACTTATTTAGATTTTAATTCTATGGTCTACCACCAATTTGTCGAGAGGAATGAATGACCTCTCCAGTATCGACTAATCTTTGACAAACAGTGTGTTGTCCGTATTACTCTCCCTGCTCCTGCCTTCTTTGATTATCAGGCAAAAGGAAGATATATTATTACCAGAGAGGAGGCAGATGAGTACGAGAGGAGGGCGGAGGCAGCTTGCCGCCACGCTGCAGCTCAGGAGGCGATAACCGCTGCAATTTGCAAAAAATACATGGTCTTAATTTACCGCCTGTTGAAGAAACATATAATCTTAATCCATTACCTATTGAAGAAACTCATGGTCTTGATAACCCGACACAGGTAGTAAAGGTAAATTCTCTCCATAGATATGATAAAGCTGAAATCCCATTTACTAAATTTGCTAGCCCATGCATAGATGAGTTTGATAAATTTATGGCTAAGCAAGAAGACTTTAATGCTTATTTTGGTAGACAATTGAAATACAATTCAAATATGCTTGAACACTTGGGTGATTATATGGCTAATGTCAAAGGTGAAATTAAACTTATTAGTAAACATGCTTCTGTGGTTACCACTCAAGTAGAACAAGTACTTAAAGCTCAAAATGATTTGCTCAATGAATTGAATAGTAAAGATAATGATAATGCTGTTAGAGTGGCTACTAGAACTGGTAGAATGACTCAGGAACCTTTGTATCCTGAAGGCCACCCTAAGAGAATTGAGAAAGATTCTCAGAGAAATAATATAGATGTACCTATTTCTTCTAAAAGGAAGAAAAAGAAAAATGATAGGACTTTGCATGCTTCTAGTGAACTTATTACTGAAACACCTGAGAATCCAAATGATATTTCTATTTCTGATGCTGAAACACAATCTGGTAATGAACCTGAAACTGGTGATAATGTTAATAATAATGTTCATGATGATGCTCAACTTAGTAATGATAATGATGTAGAAATTGAACCTGCTGTTGATCTTGATAACCCACAATCAAAGAATCAACGTTATGATAAGAAAGATTTTGTTGCTAGGAAACATGGTAAAGAAAGAGAGCCTTGGGTTCAGAAACCCATGCCTTTTCCTCCCATACCATCCAAGAAAAAGGATGATGAGGATTTTGAGCGCTTTGCTGAAATGATTAGACCTATATTTTTGCGTATGCAATTAACTGATATGCTCAAAACCAATCCTTATGCTAAGTACATGAAAGATATAATTACAAATAAAAGAAAGATACCAGAAGCTGAAATTTCCACCATGCTTGCTAATTATACTTTTAAGGGTGGAATACCAAAGAAACTTGGAGATCCAGGAGTACCCACTATACCATGCTCTATTAAAAGAAATTATGTTAAAACTGCTTTATGTGATCTTGGAGCCGGTGTTAGTGTTATGCCTCTCTCTTTATATCGTATACTTGATTTGAATAAGTTGACACCTACTGAAATATCTTTGCAAATGGCTGATAAATCAACTGCTATACCTGTCGGTATTTGTGAGGATGTGCCTGTTGTAGTTGCAAACGTTACTATTTTAACGGACTTTGTTATTCTTGATATTCCCAAGGACGATAGTATGTCTATTATTCTTGGAAGACCCTTTTTGAATACTGCAGGGGCTGTTATTGATTGCACTAAAGGCAATGTCACTTTTCATGTTAATGGTAATGAGCATACGGTACACTTTCCGAGGAAACAACTTCAAGTTCACAGTATCAACTCTATTGGAAAAATGCCATCAATTATATTTGGAGATTTTGAATTTCCTCTTCCTACCGTCAAGAAGAAATATGATATTCTTATTATTGGGGATGTGCATATCTCCATTGACGTAACATAGTGTTATTCGACTCATCGACCGCTATCCAGCATGCATCTAGTGTATTAAGTTAAAAACAGAGTAACGCCTTAAGCAAGATGACATGATGTAGAGGTATAGTTTCATGCAATATGATAAAAAGCACATCTTGTTATCCTCTATGGCAACAATACAATACGTGCCTTGCTGCCCCTTCTGTCACTGGAAATGGACACCGCAAGATTGAACCCAAAGCTAAGCACTTCTCCCATGGCAAGAATAACCAATCTAGTAGGCCAAACCAAACTGATAATTCGAAGAGACTTGCAAAGATGACCAATCATACATAAAAGAATTCAGAGAAGATTCAAATATTATTCATAGATAGACTGGATCATAAACCCACAATTCATCGGTCTCAACAAACACACCGCATAAAGAAGATTACATCGAATAGATCTCCACGAGAGAGGGGGAGAACATTGTATTGAGATCCAAAAAGAGAGGAGAAGCCATCTAGCTACTAACTATGGACCCGTAGGTCTGAAGTAAACTACTCACACTTCATCGGAGGGGCTTGGATGATGATGTAGAAGCCCTCCGTGATCGATGCCTCCTCCGGCGGAGCTCCGGAACAGGCCCCAAGATGGGATCTCGTGGATACAGAAAGTTGCGGCGGTGGAATTAGGTTTTTCGCTCCGTATCTGATCGTTTGGGGATACATGGATATATATGGTAGGAAAAAGTACGTCGGTGGAGCTTCGAGGGGCCCACGGGGCAGGGGGCGTGCCCTCCACCCTCGCGACCACCTCGTGGCTTTCTTGACGGAGGGTCCAAGTCTCCTGGATCTTATCTGATGAGAAAATCACGTTTCCGAAGGTTTCATTCCGTTTGGACCCCGTTTGATATTTCTTTTCTTCGAAACCCTAAAACAGGCAAAAAACAACAATTCTGGGCTGGGCCTCTGGTTAATAGGTTAGTCCCCAAAATAATATAAAGTGGATAATAAAGCCCAATAATGTCTAAAACAGTAGATAATATAATATGGAGCAATCAAAAATTATAGATGCGTTGGAGACGTATCAAGCATCTGTTGGAAATATGCCCTAGAGGCAATAATAAATTGGTTATTATTATATTTCCTTGTTCATGATAATCGGTTATTATCCATGCTAGAATTGTATTGATAGGAAACTCAGATACATGTGTGGATACATAGACAACACCATGTCCCTAGTAAGCCTCTAGTTGACTAGCTCGTTGATCAATAGATGGTTACGGTATCCTGACCATGGACATTGGATGTCGTTGATAACGGGATCACATGATTAGGAGAATAATGTGATGGACAAGACCCAATCCTAAGGCTAGCACAAGATCGTGTAGTTCGTATGCTAAAGCTTTTCTAATGTCAAGTATAATTTCCTTAGACCATGAGATTGTGCAACTCCCGGATACCGTAGGAGTGCTTTGGGTGTGCCAAACGTCACAACGTAACTGGGTGGCTATGAAGGTGCACTATGGTTATCTCCGAAAGTGTCTGTTGGGTTGGCACGAATCAAGACTGGGATTTGTCACTCCGTATGACGGAGAGGTATCTCTGGGCCCACTCGGTAATGCATCATCATAATGAGCTCAATGTGACCAAGTGGTTGATCACGGGATCATGCATTACGGCATGAGTAAAGTGACTTGCCGGTAACGAGATTGAACTAGGTATTGGTATGCCGACGATCGAGTCTCGGGCAAGTAACGTATCGATTGACAAAGGGAATTGTATACGGGATTGATTAAATCCTTGACATCGTGGTTCATCCGATGAGATCATCATGGAGCATGTGGGAGCCAACATGGGTATCCAGATCCCGCTGTTGGTTATTGACCGGAGAGTTGTCTCGGCCATGTCTGCATGATTCCCGAACCCGTAGGGTCTACACACTTAAGGTTCGATGACGCTAGGGTTATAGGGAAAGCATGTACGCGGTTACCGAATGTTGTTAGGAGTCCCAAATGAGATCCCAAACATCATGAGGAGTTCCGGAATGGTCCGGAGGTAAAGATTGATATATAGGAAGTATGGTTTTGGCCACCGGGAGTGTTCCGGGCATCATCGGTAGTGTACCGGGACCACCGTAGGGGTCCGGGGGTCCACCTGGAGGGGCCACTGGCCCCGGAGGCCTACACGGGCCAATAGTGGGAAGGGACCGGCCCCTAGGTGGGCTTGGGCGCCTCCCACCAAAGCCCAAGGCGCCTCCAAGAGGGGAAGGGGGCAAACCCTAGGGCAGATGGGCCCTAAGGCCCACCCCAGGTGCGCCTCCCCCTCTCCCCCTTGTGGCCGCCACCCTAGATGGGATCTAGGGCTGCCGCACCCCTTGGGGTGGGAACCCTAGAGGGGGCACAGCCCCCTCCCCTCCCCCTATATATACTTGAGGTATGGGGGCTGCCCAACACACGATTCAATCTCTCTCTTGGCGCAGCCCTACCCCTCTCCCTCCTCGTCTCCCGTAGTGCTTGGCGAAGCCCTGCTGGAGTCCCGCGCTCCTCCACCACCGCCATGCCATCGTGCTACTGCTGGACGGAGTCTTCCCCAACCTCTCCCTCCTCGTCTCCCATAGGAGACGTCACCGGGCTGCACGTGTGTTGAACGCGGAGGCGCCGTTGTTCGGCGCTTAGATCGGAATCAACCGCGATCTGAATCGCTACGAGTACGACTCCTTCATCCGTGTTCTTGCAACGCTTCCGCTTAGCGATCTACAAGGGTATGTAGATGAACTCTCCTTCCCCTCGTTGCTAGATTATTCCATAGATTGATCTTGGTGATGCGTAGAAAATTTTAAATTTCTGCTACGATCCCCAACAGTGGCATCATGAGCTAGGTCTATGTGTAGTTTCTATGCACGAGTAGAACATAAGTTGTTGTGGGCGTCGATTTTATCAATTTACTTGCCGTTACTAGTCTTATCTTGATTCGGCGGCATCGTGGGATGAAGCGGCCCGGACCGACCTTACACGTACTCTTACGTGAGACTGGTTCCACCGACTGACATGCACTAGTTGCATAAGGTGGCGAGCGGGTGTCTGTCTCTCCCACTTTAGTCGGATCGGATTCGATGAAAAGGGTCCTTATGAAGGGTAAATAGAAATTGGCATGTCACGTTGTGGTTTTGGCGTAGGTAAGAAATTCTTGCTAGAAACCTATAGCAGCCACGTAAAAACTTGCAACAACAATTAGAGGATGTCTAACTTGTTTTTGCAACATATGCCTTGTGATGTGATATGGCCAAAAGGATGTGATGAATGATATATGTGATGTATGAGATTGATCATGTTCTTGTAATAGGAATCACGACTTGCATGTCGATGAGTATGACAACCGGCAGGAGCCATAGGAGTTGTCTTAATTTATTTATGACCTGCGTGTCAACATAAACGTCATGTAATTACTTTACTTTATTGCTAAAGCGTTAGCCATAGTAGTAGAAGTAATAGATGACGAGACAACTTCAAGAAGACACGATGATGGAGATCATGATGATGGAGATCATGGTGTCATGCCGGTGACAACGATGATCATGGAGCCCCAAAGATGGAGATCAAAAGGAGCAAAATGATATTGGCCATATCATGTCACTATTTGATTGCATGTGATGTTTATCATGTTTTACATCTTATTTGCTTAGAACGATGGTAGCTTAAATAAGATGATCCCTCGCAATAATTTCAAGAAAGTGTTCCCCCTAACTGTGCACCGTTGCGAAGGTTCGTTGTTTTGAAGCACCACGTGATGATCGGGTGTGATAGATTCTAACGTTCGAATACAACGGGTGTAAGCCAGATTTACACACGTAATACACTTAGGTTGACTTGATGAGTCTAGCATGTACAGACATGGCCTCGGAACAAGGAAGACCGAAAGGTCGAGCATGAGTCGTATAGAAGATACGATCAACATGAAGATTTTCACCGGTGTTGACTAGTCCGTCTCACGTGATGATCGGACACGGCCTAGTTGACTCGGATCATGTTTCACTTAGATGACTAGAGGGATGTCTATCTGAGTGGGAGTTCATTAAATAATTTGATTAGATGAACTTAATTATCATGAACATAGTCTAAATTGTATTTGCAAATATGTTGTAGATAGATAGCTCACGTTGTAGCGCCCTGTTTCAATACGTTCCTAGAGAAAGACCAAGTTGAAAGATATTTTAAACAATGATGCGGACTGGGTCCGTAGTCCGAGGAGTGTCCTCACTGCTAGACAGAAGGCTTACGTCTTTGATGCACCGCTCAATGTGCAAACCCCTACAACGTCGTCTGTGGATGTTGTGAACACCTGACAGACACATCCTGATGACTACTTGATAGTTTAGTGCACCATACTATACCGCTTAGAATCGGGATTCCAATGACGTTTTGAACGCCATAAGAAATATGAGATGTTCCAAGAGCTGAAATTGGGATTTCAGGCTCATGCCCGTATTGAGAGGTATGAGACCTCTGACAAGTTCTTTTGCCAAAAAGATGGAGGAGAATAGCTCAATTAGTGAGCATGTGCTCAGAATGTCTGGGTGCTAAAATCATTTAAATCAAGTGGGAGTTAAACTTCCAGATAAGATAGTGATTGATAGAGTTCTCTAGTCACTATCACTAAGCTACTAGATCTTCGTGATGAACTATGACATGCAAGGGATGGAGTTGATCCTGGAGCTGTTCGCGGTGCTTAAGACCGCAAAAGGAGCGTCAAGTGTTGATGGTTTAACAAGACCACTGGTTTCAAGAAGGGCAAGGGCTAGAAGGGAAACTTCATGGATGGCAAACCAGTTGCCGCTCCAGTGAAGGAACCCAAGGTTGAACCCAAACCCGAGACTAAGTGCTTCTATTGTAAGGGGAACGGTCACTGGTAGCGGAATTACCCCAAATGCATGGTAGATAAGAAGGCTGGCAACTTCAACAAAGTATATACATGTTATTAATGTGTACCTTACTAGTACTCCTGGTAGCACCTGGGTATTGGATACCGGTTCAGTTGCTATTATTGGTGACTTGAAGCAAAAGCTACGGACTAAACGGAGACTGGCTAAGGGCGAGGTGACGATGTGTGTTGGAAGTGTTTCCAAAGTTGATGAGATCACCATCGCACGCTCCATCTCCCTTCGGGATTAGTATTGAACCTAGATAAATGTTATCAGGTGTCTACGTTGAGCATGAATATGATTAGATCATGTTCATTGCAATACGATTATTTATTTAAGTTAGAGAATAATGGTTATTCTGTTTACATGAATAATACCTTTCATGGTCATGCACCCTATGTGAATGGTTCATTGAATCTCGGTCGTGGTAATACACATGTTCACGCCAAAAGATGTAGAGTTAATAATGATAGTACCACTTTCTTGTGGCACTGCCGCTTAGGTCATATTGGCGTAAGATGCATGAAGAAACTCCATGTCGATGGATGTTTGGAGTCACTTGATTTTGAATCACTTGAAACATGCGAGCCATGCCTCATGGGCAGGATGACTAAGACCCCGTTTTCAGGTACAATGAAACGGGCAAGTGACTTGTTGGAAATCATACATGCTGATGTGTGTGATCCAATGAGAAATTGAATCGTGCGGTGGATATCGCTATTTTCTCATCTTCACTGACAATTTGAGTAGATATAGGTATATTTACTTAATGAAGCACAAGTCTGAAACATTTGAAAAGTTCAAGCAATTTCAGAGTGAAGTTAAGAATCATCATAACAAGAAGATCAAAGTCCTACGATCTGATCAATGTGAATTTCTGATTTATGAGTTTGGCAAACACTTAAGACATTGTGGAATTGTTTCACAGTTGAAGCCACCTGGAACACCACAGGGTAATGGTGTGTCCGAACGTCATAATCGAACCCTATGAGATATGGTGCGATCTATGATGTCTCTTGCCGATCTACCGTTTTCATTTTGAGGTTATGTGTTAGAGACAGCTGCATTCACTTTAGATAGGGCACCATCTAAGTCCGTTGAGACGACGTCGAACATTGGTTTGGCAAGAAACCAAAAATTGTTGTTTCTTAATGTTTGGGGCTGCGATGCTTAAGGCTTCAGCCGGAGAAGCTCGAACCCAAAAGCGGACAAACACATCTTCATAGGATACCCAAAGGTGACAACTGGGTATACCTTCTATCTCAGATCCGAGGGCAAATTTTTTGTCGCTAAGAACGGGTCCTTTCTCGAGAAGGAGTTTCTCTCGAAAGAATTGAGTGGGAGGAAGATAGAACTTGATGAGGTTGTCGAACCTTTACTTCAACCAGAGAGTGACGCAACACAGAAAGATGTTTTTTGTGGCGCCTACGTCTGTTGAATAGGAAGTTAATGATAGTGATCATGAAGCTTCGGATCAAGTTGTTATCGAACCTCATAGGTCGATAAGGATATGTACTACTCCTGAGTGGTACGATAATCCTATCTTAGATATCATGTTGTTAGACAACAATGAACCTACGAGCTATGGAAAAGCGATGGTGGGCCCGTATTCCGACAAATGGTTAGAAGCCATGAAATCCGAGATAGGATCCATGTATCAGAACAAAGTATGGACTTTGGTGGACTTGCCCGATGATCGGCAAGCCATTGAGAATAAATGGATCTTTAAGAAGAAGACAGACATGGAGGGTAATGTTACCGTCTATGAAGCTCGACTTGTGGCAAAGATTTTTTTCACAAGTTTAAGGAGTTGACTACGATGAGATTTTCTCACCCGTAGCGATGCTTAAGTCCATCGGAATCATGTTAGCATTAGCTGTATTTTTTCATTATGAAATCTGACAGATGGATGTCAAAAACAAGTTTTCTTACCAGTTTTCGTAAGAAAGAGTTGTATGTGATACAATCAAAGTTTTGTCGATCCTAAGGATGCTAAAAGGTATGCTAGCTCCATCAATCCTTCTATGGACTAGAGCAAGCATCTCGGAGTCAGAATACATGCTTTGATGAAGTGATCAAAGCTTTTAGGTTTATACAATGTTTTCTTGAAACTTGTATTTACAAGAAAGTGAGTGGGAGCACTACAACATTTCTGATAAGTATATGTGGATGACATATAGTTGATCCGAAATAATGTAGAATTTCTGGAAAGCATAAACGGTTGTTTGAAGAGTGATTTTCAAAGGAAGACCTGGATAAAGATGCTTACATATTGGGTATCAAGATCTATAGAGATAGATCAAGACGCCTAATGATACTTTCAAAGAACGCACACCTTGACATTTTTTTGAAGGAGTTCAAAATAGATCAGTCAAAGAAGGGGTTCTTACCTGAGTTGTAAGGTGTGAAGTTGAGTAAGACTCAAAGATTGACCACGGCAGAAGAAAGAGGAAGGATGAAGGTCGTCCCCTATGCTTTTGTCATAGGCTCTATACGGTATGCCATGCTGAAGTACCGCACCTAATGTGTGCCTTGCCACATGTCTGGCAAGAGGGTACAAAGGTGATCTAGGAGAGGATCACCAGATAGCGGTCGAAATTATCCTTAGAGGAATAAGGAAATGTTTCTCGGTTATGGAGATGATAAAGAGTTCGACGTAAAGAGTTATGTCGATGCAAGCTTAACACCTATCCAGATAGCTCTGAGTAGAGATACCGGATACGTATAATGGAGCAACAATTTGGAATAGCTCCAAGTGGAACGTGGTAGCAGCATCTACGATATGACATAAAGTTTTGCGAAATACATAGGGATCTGAATATGGCAAGACCCATTGACTACAACCTCTCTCACAAGCATAACATGATCAAACCCAGAACTCTTTGAGTGTTTATCACATAGTGATGTGAACTAGATCATTGAGTCTAGTAGACTCTTGGATGTTGGTCACATGGCTATGTGACCTGTGAGTGTTAATCACATGGCGATGTGAACTAGATTATTGACTCTAGTGCAAGTGGGAGACTGTTGGAAATATGCCCTAGAGGCAATAATAAATTGGTTATTATGATATTTCCTTGTTCATGATAATCGTTTATTATCCATGCTAGAATTGTATTGAGAGGAAACTCAGATACATGTGTGGATACATAGACAACACCATGTCCCTAGTAAGCCTCTAGTTGACTAGCTCGTTGATCAGTAGATGGTTACGGTTTCCTGACCATGGACATTGGATGTCGTTGATAACGGGATTAGATCATTAGGAGAATGATGTGATGGACAAGACCCAATCCTAAGCCTAGCACAAGATCGTGTAGTTCGTATGCTAAAGCTTTTCTAATGTCAAGTATCATTTCCTTAGACCATGAGATTGTGCAACTCCCGGATACCGTAGGAGTGCTTTGGGTGTGCGAAACGTTACAACGTAACTGGGTGGCTATAAAGGTGCACTACAGGTATCTCGGAAAGTGTCTGTTGGGTTGGCACAAATCGAGACTGGGATTTGTCACTCCATGTAAACGGAGAGGTATCTCTGGGCCCACTCGATAGGACATCATCATAATGTGCACAATGTGACCAAGGAGTTGATCACAGGATGATGTGTTCCGGAACGAGTAAAGAGACTTGCCGGTAACGAGATTGAATAAGGTATTGGGATACCGACGATCGAATCTCGGGCAAGTATCGTACCGATAGACAAAGGGAATTGTATACGGGATTGATTGAATCCTTGACATCGTGGTTCATTCGATGAGATCATCGTGGAGCATGTGGGAGCCAACATGGGTATCCAGATCCCGCTGTTGGTTATTAATCGGAGAGTTGTCTCGACCATGTCTGCATGAATCCCGAACCCGTAGGGTCTACACACTTAAGGTTCGATGACGCTAGGGTTATAGGGAAAGTATGTACGCGGTTACCGAATGTTGTTCGGAGTCCCGGATGAGATCCTAGACATCACGAGGAGTTCCAGAATGGTCCGGAGGTAAAGATTGATATATAGGAAGTATGGTTTTGGCCACCGGAAGTGTTCCGGGCATCACCAGTAGTGTATCGGGACCATCGGAGGGGTCCGGGGGTCCACCGGGAGGGGCCACCGGCCCTGGAGGCCTACATGGGCCAATAGTGGGAAGGGACCAGCCCCTAGGTGGGCTGGGGCGCCTCCCACCAAAGCCCAAGGCGCCTCCAAGAGGGGAAGGGGGCAAACCCTAGGGCAGATGGGCCCTAAGGCCCAGCCCAGGTGCGCCTCCCCCTTTCCCCCTTGTGGCCGCCACCCTAGATGGGATCTAGGGCTGCCGCACCCCTTGGGGTGGGAACCCTAGAGGGGGCGCAGCCCCCTCCCCTCCCCCTATATATACTTGAGGTATGGGGGCTGCCCAACACACGATTCAATCTCTCTCTTGGCGCAGCCCTACCCCTCTCCCTCATCGTCTCTCGTAGTGCTTGGCGAAGCCCTGCTGGAGTCCCGCGCTCCTCCACCACCACCATGCCGTCGTGCTGCTGCTGGACGGAGTCTTCCCCAACCTCTCCTTCTCCCCTTGCTGGATCAAGGCATAGGAGACGTCACCGGGCTGCACGTGTGTTGAACGCGGAGGCGCCGTTGTTCGACGCTTAGATCGGAATCAACCGCGATCTGAATCACTATGAGTATGACTCCTTCATCCATGTTCTTGCAACGCTTCCGCTTAGCGATCTAAAAGGGTATGTAGATGCACTCTCCTTCCCCTCGTTGCTAGATTACTCCATAGATTGATCTTGGTGATGCGTAGAAAATTTTAAATTTCTGCTACGATCCCCAACAGCATCCCCAAGCTTAATTTCCGCTCGTCCTCCAGTAGGTAAATGATAAAAACAGAATTTTTTGATGCGGAGTGCTACTTGGCATAATTTTAGTGTAATTCTTGTTAATTGTGGTTTGAATATTCAGATCCGAAAGATTCAAGACAAAAGTTCATATTGACATAAAAATGATAATACTTCAAGCATACAAACTAAGAAATTATGTCTTCTCAAAATAACATGGCCAAAGAAAGTTCATCCCTACAAAATCATATGGTTTAGTCATGTTCCATTTTCGTCACACAAGAATGCTCTCATCATGCACAACCCCGATGACAAGCCAAGCAATTGTTTCATACTTTAGTAATCTCAAACCTATAAACTTTCACGCAATATATGAGCGCGAGCCATGGACATAGCACTATGGGTGGAATAGAATATAATGAGGGGGGTTATGTGGAGAAGACAAAAAAGGAGAAAGTCTCACATCAACGAGGCTAATCAATGGGCTATGGAGATGCCCACCGATTGATGTTAATACAAGGAGTAGGGATTGCCATGCAACGGATGCACTAGAGCTATAAATGTATGAAAGCTCAACAAAAGAAACTAGTGGGTGTGCATCCAACTTGCTTGCTCACGAAGACCTAGGGCACTTTAGGAGGCCCATTGTTGGAATATACAAGCCAAGTTCTATAACTAAAAATTGCCACTAGTATATGAAAGTGATAACATGAGAGACTCTCTACTATGAAGATCATGGTGCTACTTTGAAGCACAAGTGTGGTAAAAGGATAGTAACATTGTCCCTTCTCTCTTTTTCTCTCATTTTGTGGGCCCCTTTTTTATGGCCTTTCTCTTTTTTTGGGCCTTCTCTTTTTTATGGCCTTTCTTTTTTTATATATATTCCTCACTTGGGACAATGCTTTAATAATGATGATCATCACACTTCTATTTATTTACAACTCAATGATTACAACTCGATACTAGAACAAAGATGACTGTATATGAATGCCTCCGGCGGTGTATCGGGATATGCAATGATCCAAGAGTGACATGTATGAAAGAATTATGAACGGTGGCTTTGCCACAAATACTATGTCAACTACATGATCATGCTAAGCAATATGACAATGATGAATGTGTCATGATGAACGGAATGATGGAAAGTTGCATGGCAATATATCTCGGAATGGCTATGGAAATGGCATAATAGGTAGGTATGGTGGCTGTTTTGAGGAAGATATAAGGAGGTTTATGTGTGAAAGAGCATATCATATCACGGGGTTTGGATGCACCGGCGAAGTTTGCACCGACTCTCAATGTGAGAAAGGGCAATGCACGGTACCGAAGAGGCTAGCAAGGATGGAAGGGTGAGAGTGCGTATAATCCATGGACTCAACATTAGTCATAAAGAACTGACATACTTATTGCAAAAATCTACAAGTCATCAAAAACCTTGGCACTACGCGCATGCTCCTAGGGGGATAGATTGGTAGGAAAAGACCATCGCTCGTCCCCGACCGCCACTCATAAGGAAGACAATCAAATAACACCTCATGTTTCAAATTTGTTGCATAACGTTTACCATACGTGCATGCTACGGGACTTGCAAACCTCAACACAACTATTTCTCAATTTCACAACTACTCAACTAGCATGACTTTTATATTATTACCTCCATATCTCAAAACAATCATCAAGCATCAAACTTTTCTTAGTATTCAACACACTCATACGAAAGTTTTATTATTAATCTTGCATACCAAGCATATTAGGATTTTAATCAAATTACCATGCTATTAAGACTCTCAAAATTATGTAAGTGAAGCATGAGTGAACAATAGTTTCTATAAAACAAATCCACCACCGTGCTCTAAAAGATATAAGTGAAGCACTAGAGCAAAACTATAAGGCTCAAAAGATATAAGTGAAACACATAGAGTATTCTATCAAATTCCAAATCATGTATGGCTCTCTCAAAAGGTGTGTACAGCAAGGATGATTGTGATAAACTAATAATCAAAGACTCAAATCATAAAATACGCTCCAAGCAAAACACATATCATGTGGTGAATAAAAATATAGCTCCAAGTAAAGTTACCGATGGAAGTAGACGAAAAAGAGGGGATGCCTTCCGGGGCATCCCCAAGCATTGGCTTTTAGGTGTCCTTAGATTATCTTGGGGGTGCCATGGGCATCCCCAAGCTTAGGCTCTTGCCACTCCTTGTTCCATAATGCATCAAATCTTTACCCAAAACTTGAAAACTTCACAACACAAAACTTAAAATAGAAAACTCGTGAGGTCTGTTAACGAAAGAAAACAAAAGACCACTTCAAGGTAACGTAATGAACTCATTCTTTATTTATATTGGTGTTAAACATACTGTATTCCAACTTCTCTATGGATTATAAACTATTTTACTAGGCATAGATTCATCAAAATAAGCAAACAACACACGAAAAACAGAATCTGTCAAAAACAGAATAGTCTGTAGTAATCTGTAGCTAGCGCAAGATCTGGAACCGCAAAAATTATAAAATAAATTTCTGTACGTGAGGAATTTACATATTAAACATATGCAAAAAGAATTAACTAAATAGTACTTTGCAAATAAAAATGACAGTAGTTCTCGTGAGCGCTAAAGTTTCTGTTTTTTTACAGCAAGTTCAACAAGACCTTCCCCAAGTCTTCCCAACGGTTCTACTTGGCACAAACACTAATTAAACACAAAAAACACAAACAAAAAATAGGCTAAATAATTTAGTTATTATTAAACATGAGCAAAAATCAAGGAATAAAAATAAAATTGGGTTGCAACCCAACAAGCGCTATCGTTTAACGCCCCTAGCTGGGCATAACAAGCAAGAATAGGTCTAGGTATTGCCATCTTTGGTAGGTAATCCATAAGTGGCTCTCATGATAGATTCATATGGTAATTTTATTTTATTTCTAGGGAAGTGTTTCATGCCCTTTTTAATGGAAATTGAAATCTAATATTCCCTTCCTTCGTATCAATAATTGCACCAACCGTTCTAAGGAAAGGTCTACCAAGAATAATAGGGCAAGAAGGATTGCAATCTATATCAAGAATGTTAAAATCTACGGGCACATAATTCCTATTTGCAAAAATAAGAACATCATTAATTCTTTCCATAGGTTTATTAATAGTGGAATCCGCAAGATGCAAGTTTAGAGAGCAATCATCAAAATCACGGAAATCTAGCAAATCGCACAAAGTTTTGGGAATAGTAGAGACACTAGCACCCAAATCACACAAAGCATAAAACTCATAATTTTTAATTTTAATTTTAATAGTAGGTTCCCACTCATCATAAAGTTTTCTAGGGATGTAAACTTCCAATTCAAGTTTTTCTTCATCAGATTGCATCAAGACATCAACGATATGTTTAGTAAACGCTTTATTTTGACTATAAGCGTGAGGAGATTTTAGCACGAATTGCAACAAGGAAATACAATCAATCAAAGAGCAATTTTCATAGTTAAATTCCTTGAAATCCATAATAGTGGGTTTAGCAACATCTAGGGTTTTAATTTCTTCAATCCCACTTTTATCAAATTTAGCATCAAGATCAAAAAATTCCGAATCCTTAGAAAGCCTCCTAGGTAAATGTGGATCATATTCAGTCCCATCATTATCAAGAATCATATTGCAAAACAAATATTTAATAAGGGACACATCAATAACTTTTAGATCTTCATCATTATTTTCATAGGAACTAGAAGAATACGCTTTTATAAAGGCGTCTTTCTTAGCACGCATCCTAGCGGTTCTTTCTTTGCACTCGTCAATGGAAATTCTCATGGCTTTGAGAGACTCATTGATATCATTCTTAGGTGGAATAGATCTAAGTTTCAAAGAATCAACATCAAGAGCAATTCTATCAACGTTCCTAGCCAAATCATCAATCTTAAGAAATTTTTCTTCAATCATAGCATTAAAATTCTTTTGCGAAGAAATAAATTCTTTAATATTAGATTCAAAATCAGAGGGCATCTTATTATAATTTCCATAAGAATTGTTGTAGGAATTACCATAATTATTAGAGGGATTAGTAGGATAAGGCCTAGGATTGAAATTTCCTCTATACGCATTGTTACCAAAATTGTTCCTACCAACAAAATTCACATCCATAGATTCATTATTATTCTCAATCAAAGTAGACAAGGGCATATCGTTAGGATCAGAAGAAACACTCTTATTAGCAAATAATTTCATAATTTCATCCATCTTTCCATTCAAAACATTAATTTCTTCTATCGCATGCACCTTTTTAGTAGATCTTTCAGTATGCCATTGAGAATAATTAACCATAATATTATCTAGGAGTTTACTAGCTTCTCCTAAAGTGATTCCCATAAAAGTGCCTCCCACGGCCGAATCTAAAAGATTTCTAGAAGCAAAATTCAATCCGGCATAAAAAATTTAAACAATCATCCACAAATTTAAACCATGAGTAGGGCAATTACGTATCATTAATTTAATTCTCTCCCAAGCTTGTGCAACATGTTCATGATCAAGTTGTTTAAACTTCATAATATCGTTTCTAAGAGAGATGATCTTAGCGGGAGGAAAATACTTAGCGATAAAAGCATCTTTGCACTTGTTCCAAGAATCAATACTATTTTTAGGCAAAGACGAAAACAAAGCCTTAGCAAGATCTCTAAGCGAAAAAGGAAATAGCTTCAATTTAACAATAAAATTATCGACATCTTTCTTCTTTTGCATGTCACACAAATGAACGAAGATATTAAGATGTGTAGGTGCATCTTCACTAGGAAGGTCGGAGAACGGATCTTTCATGACAAGATTCAACAAGGCAGTATTAATTTCACAAGATTCAGCATCGGTAAGAGGAGAAATCAGAGTGCTAAGGAAATCATTATTGTTGGTATTGGTGAAGTCACACAATTTAGTATTATCTTGAGCCATCGCGACAAACAAGCAATCCAACACACGAGCAAACAAAAAGCAAACGGGCAAAAAGAGGCAAATAGAGAGGGAGGATAGAGAGAGAGGGCGAATAAAACGGTAAGGGTGAAGTGGGGGAGAGGCAAACGAGAGGCAAATGGCAAATAATGTAATGCGGGAGATATGGATTGTGATGGGTACTTGGTATGTTGACTTTTGCGCAGACTCCCCGGCAACGGCGCCAGAAATTCTTCTTGCTCCCTCTTGAGCACCGCGTTGGATTTCCCTGAAGAGGAAGGGATGATGCAGCAAAGTAGCGTAAGTATTTCCCTCAGTTTTTGAGAACCAAGGTATCAATCCAGTAGGAGGCTATGCTCGAGTCCCTCGTACCTACACAAAAACAATAGCTCAACGCAACCAACGCGCTTAGGGCTGGTCAATTCCTTCACGGTCACTTACGAAAGTGAGATCTGATAGAGATGATAAATAATATTTTTGGTATTTTTGGTATAGAGATGCAAAGTAAAAAGTAAAAGTAAACTAAAAGCAAGCAATAATAAAGTAATGGAGATTGATATGATGAGAAAGAGACCCGGGGGCCATAGGTTTCACTAGTGGCTTCTCTCAAGAGCATAAGTGTTCTACGGTGGGTGAACAAATTACTGTTGAGCAATTGACAGAATTGAGCATAGTTATGAGAATATCTAGGTATGATCATGTATATAGGCATCACGTCCGAGACAAGTAGACTGAAACGATTCTGCATCTACTACTATTACTCCACTCATCGATCGCTATCCAACATGCATCTAGAGTATTAAGTTAAAAACAGAGTAACGCCTTAAGCAAGATGACATGATGTAGAGGGATAGTTTCATGCAATATGATAAAAAAAAACCATCTTGTTATCCTCGATGGCAACAATACAATACGTGCCTTGCTGTCCCTTCTGTCACTGGAAAAGGACACCGCAAGATTGAACCCAAAGCTAAGCACTTCTCCCATGGCAAGAACAACCAATCTAGTAGGCCAAACTAAACTGATAATTCGAAGAGACTTGCAAAGATAACCAATCATACATAAAAGAATTCAGAGAAGATTCAAATATTATTCATAGATAGACTGGATCATAAACTCACAATTCATCGGTCTCAACAAACACACCGCAAAAAGAAGATTACATTGAATAGATCTCCACGAGAGAGGGGGAGAACATTATATTGAGATCCAAAAAGAGAGAAGAAGCTATCTAGCTACTAACTATGGACCCGTAGGTCTGAAATAAACTACTCACACTTCATCAGAGGGGCTTGGATGATGATGTAGAAGCCCTCCGTGATCGATGCCTCCTCCTGCGGAGCTCCAGAACAGGCCCCAAGATGGGATCTCGTGGATACAGAAAGTTGCGGCGGTGGAATTAGGTTTTTGGCTCCTGTTCTGATCGTTTTGGGATACGTGGATATATATGGGAGGAAGAAGTACGTCGGTGGAGCTTCGAGGGGCCCACGAGGCAGGGGCGCGCCCTAGGGGGGAGCCCTCCACCCTCGTGACCACCTCGTAGCATTCTTGACAGAGGGTCCAAGTCTCCTGGATCTTATCTGATGAGAAAATCACGTTTCCGAAGGTTTCAGTCCGTTTGGACTCCGTTTGATATTCCTTTTCTTCGAAACCCTAAAACAGGCAAAAAACAGCAATTCTAGGTTGGGCCTCCGGTTAATAGGTTAGTCCCAAAAATAATATAAAAGTGGATAATAAAGCCCAATAATGTCTAAAACAGTAGATAATATAGCATGGAGCAATCAAAAATTATAGATACGTTGGAGACGTATCAGCCCTGAAATTTAAATATGATTTTTTCTAATATATTTGAGGATTTATGGAACTGAGAACACACCAGGGGGGTCAACCACCTGCCCATGAGGGTGGAGGCCGCGCCCACCCCTCTAGGGCGCGCCCCTGCCTCATGGGCCCACGGTGGCCCTCCTCCACTTATTCCTGCACCCACACACTTCATCTTCATCCCACAAACACGAATAACCAGCTCAAACCCGAGTCCTAGCTCGTTTTGCTGCCATTTTCGATCTCCTTGCTCAAAGCACCTCTCACAAAACTGCTTGGGGAGATTGTTCCTTGGTATGTGACTCCTCCATCGCTCTAATTAGTTTTTGTTCTAGTGCTTTATTCATTGCGAATTTTTGCTGCTTAGGTGACCCTGTTCTTGAGCTTGCATGTCAAATTTATATGGTTCCAAGTAGTTTTGATGCATGATATAGGCCCTAGGCACTTGTAGGAGTAGTTGCTATCAATATTATTCAGTTTGGTTTACTTTTATTTTGAAGTTACTAAAAAATTTCAGAATTTTTCAGAGAAAGAAAAATGCTTAGGAAAATGTTCCAAGGTGGTTCTTCAAGGAAGCAAGGACCCAGGCTTGCAATGTGTGATGCTGATGAAGAGCCACCAAGAGACGCTCTAGTGCGTCCTTGTGAATGGCCTTCTGAGAACATTATGGATCGAGCGGTATTTAAGGAAGAATTCAACGCATATCTGCGTAACACTGATCTTGTGAGCTTCGAGGAAGAGAAGTGCAGCCAGTATCACAACCTCAGCAGTACCTTTGTGAGGAGGTTTGAATTTTCAACTTCACGTAATTCTTCAACTGTCCTGTTTGATCTTTATGATAAATCTTACACTATGGACTTAGAGGATTTTACCACTGCATGCAAACTTCCACAATGGGGTAGTATAAGGGAACCTCGCAAATCTGAATTTAGAGATTTTTTTGCTAGCATAACTGTGGGAGAATCTAGAGATATTACACAAGCTACCATAGGGAGCATCCACTTTCCTGCTATACATTATTTTGCTCTCTTCATAGTTAGATGCATAAATGGTAAATATGAGGCATGTCACATGTGTGTACCCGATCTCAGTATTCTTAGGAGAGATGTGTCAGGAGACAAATCATATAATTTGGGAGCCATTGTTGCGCGTAGATTGCATCTTAATAGACTTAATGGAGATTTCTTTGGTGGAATTTATGCAACCCGCATAGCTAATTTTCTTGGTATAGCCATACGCGAAGATGACATTGAATTACCTCCTGCTTATCTAGATTTTAATGCTATGGTTCACCACCAGTTTGTTGAGAGGAACGAATCACCTCTCCAGTATCGACTAATCTTTGACAAACGCCGTGCTGTCCGTATTACTCTCCATGCCCCTGCCTTCTTTGATTATCAGGCATGAGGAGGATATACTATTATGAGAGAGGAGGCAGACGAGTACGAGAGGAGAGAGGAGGCCGCTCGTCGCCACGCTGCAGCTCAGCAGGCGATAGCCGCTGCATCGCAGTATGACCCCAACTACTATTATGGATATCCGCCAGGCCAGCCGTGGCCATATACCAACGTAGGCCAAAAGCCTAAGCTTGGGGGAGTACGTATTTCCCACCGACATTACATTTATGTTCACACACTCATTGCTAGATGAAGGTGCTCATACTTTTTCATTGTATCATCCATGCTAGTTTACTTTCCTTTTTATGCTTTCTTCTTGTGTGTTTAATAAACCTTAAGAAAAACCAAAAAACTAGTTGTAGCTTTTAATCAGTTTAATTTCCATGCTTGTAGTAGTAATTAAAAAGAAAACCCAAAAATATTTCCTATTCTTCTTTTGCTTGTTGGGAGCTTTCCCGTGTAAATAGTTTTATTTCTTTTCTTTTCTTTGGGGGTCGATAAAAGAAGACCATAATTAAATTGTTGAAGTGGCTCTTATATGCATTATTGTTTATCTGACGAAAGAGCCCGTATTGCCTTGTCTTCTCCTGTTTATTGAATGCCTGCAGATTCCAGCTTAGTCCAATGTACGTCACTATTATTATTATTCACATCGTTCGGTCGTGCAAGTGAAAGACAATTATGTCGATATATGATGGACTGACTGAGATGAGAAAAGCTGGTATGAACTCAACCTTTTTTGTTTGTAAATATGATTAGTTCATCGTTCCTGATTCAGCCTATTATGAATAAACATGTTTGTAATGACAACTAAAGATCACTAGTCATCATCCCGTGCATCTGCACGGGCTAGGGATTTTTACATAGTTTCAACATTATGGTGTTGTCCGAATATATAGTGCGGAAACAAACATTTGAAATCAAAATATTACAAAAGGTGTCATATATTTCAATATTTTTCCCTCATCAGTATCACATGATTCTTTGTTTCAAATAGAAAAGACAGTGACGTTTATATCAGCACCAAAGTTTTTTTTATAGAACTTGGAATACGAACAATAAATCTCAATAGATTTGAAATAGTGACCATTATCTGAATTTGAATCAAACCATTGATTAATACGCAGAGTTTTCATGCTCCATTGCTTATTTCTTTAGTTTTACATTCCAATTCATAAATGAAGAATATATACCATCAGGCTAATATATATTTGCAAGGAAGGATCACTTTGTTAACAAAGGTATATACAATTATAATAATTCTCATATAAAGGCAAGAAATAGAATAAAGTGTACACCTACTCATTTTTTTTACTAAGTTGGCTTTCTTTTTTCTTCTCGGATGCATTTTGATTTGTAATCTATCAGGAAAAACACCAAAACAATTTAGTACAAAATTACTCACCAAAATAACAGTGTGAACTCATTTGCTCATGTAGAAGCATCTAAACTCATGGTTAACATTGCACGTACATGCATGCAATAATGTTGATAGGGTTGATGTAGTGGACGATAGAGCCTTGCCGCTGGCACAGTGAAAGGCAAAATTCCATGACCAATTGATTCATATAGTCCTACAAATACTAACTTGGCCTGCTCAAAACAAAATGATTTCTTCTTTCAAACGCCGAGATTCTATCAATCAGTTTTATACATGTAACTAAAAAAATATTAGTAAAAAGGAGAACATCTTGCGAACTTTCTCAAGAACACATCCTTAAGACGGTGAGGTTAAGCTCATCTTGCTGTTGCTGCTTGGATGAACCATGCATGGAGGTGCTGCACGAACTTGAAGCTTTCAAGATTCAAAGGTTTGAGAGGAAGTGATATAGGAGAAGCTGGATGGATCTTGTTTTTTTGTGGGGAAAGAGAGAGGGTCATGGATTTTCTTCACATAATCCAGCGTCAATGGAGCTTATAAGTTTACGATGGCATGGATGATGCAAATATGCTGAGGAGGAGGAGGAGGAGGAGGAAGAGGAGCGCTAGGGTTCTGTTGCTCGGCGGACGGGATTGACGGAGGAAGAAGTCTGCAATGCAAGGAATTTTTTTACTTTATTTGCTAAAAGAGTTGCACGTGGAACAACAGCCGACTTTTTTGGCTTAAAGAGATACATGTGGGACAATAGCCTAGGACTCTTAAAGTAGCTTATCCAACTTATGTTCCTTTTTAACACACAGCCTAGGTCTGCTAAATAATAGTTTTCGTCGATATTTACTGGTATATATATTCCTTTTTATTCTATTTTATGGAATAGCGAGAACTCCATAGATCCACAAATATTCTTTATTATTTAGCAGACCACATGTGAATAATCACCTGCAAGAGGAAATTAGTAAAAGGAAAGCAAATTAAACAACTTGATCCACACCACACCGTATCATCCTTGAGATTACAAATCTGAGTTAGATGCATCATATCAAATGCATTCATAATTTTATTGCGTCTACCGAGAAGCAGAAAATCAGAGTCAAACACAAACTAATTAAACTGGTAGCTGCATGTTGTATATTTGTTTCGCGTAGCTACTAAATTAGTGTTTCTGGTTCCAGTACATATACCTGCTGGGTAGGGCCATGTTGTAGGTAGGTGTTCCCCTCAACGACATTGTCAAGCTTGTCTTGGAACTAAACCTCTCCCTCAGCGATCTCCCTGGCATCTTGATTCCCAATGATGACCATCTTCCTGCACACAAATATAATCCCTCATCATAGTGCACCTCTGCACATGGTCCCTGATCTATCTGTAGCAACCTAGTGCTCACGTTCCCTACTTCTTCACCATCTTGACAACCTCTCTCTCACTAGACTTCAGCAGGATGCATGCGGTACGCCTTGGTTCCACGACGGAAGGGTCGTTGGTACTCTCCCTCCAGCCTCCAGCGCAGCCCCATCTTCTCAATCTCCATCATGTGAGCCTCATCAGCCTAGGCCAATAGGAAATCACCCACGTAGAGAACTCCCTTGTCCGGGTAGCCGGCGCTGGGGCATGTTCGCTGGAACAAAAAGGCAATCGGAGGCTGGGCATGGGGATTTTGGTTGTCGAGTCACCGAGGGAGTAGTTCGTGGAGATATCTCAGGGGTAAGTTATGGGATTCTATTTGTGAATAATTACGTGAGATTCCAACATCCCCACGTTTCGTGAGATACAGTTTTCCACGTTGATTTCTTTCCCTTTTTGTTAGCCTTTTTCATTTTTCTTTCTGGAGACAACAGATCAAAGTTTTTTTTGTATACAACTACCTTGGACGTGTCGGATGCCTTTTTTGGACGTACGTAACAGTCTATGTTACGTAAGTTTTTCTTTCATCCTGGACGTAAATTTTATAATCCAACAGTGTAATTAATTTTGATGATGTGGATTAATGAGAATACTTGAAAGGTGCCTCCAATTAGAAGATAGAAGATAGTTTCTTATGCCATGCTTGATTAGTTATGATTTATAATGGTTTACCTTGCATGTCAACATGCTATTAAAATGGTTATGATATGGTATGATAGGGTGGTATCCTCCTCTGAATGATTTAAGTGACTTGACTTGGCGCATGTTCACGCATGTAGTTGAAACAAAATCAACATAGCCTTCATGATATTTATGTTCATGGTGGATTATATCCTACTCATGCTTGCATTCGGTGTTGATTAATTTTAATGCATGTTCATGACTGTTGTCGCTCTCTAGCTGGTCGCTTCCCAGTCTTTTGCTAGCCTTCACCTGTACTAAGCGGGAATACTGTTTGTGCATCCAATCCCTTAAACCCCAAAGTTATTCCACATGAGTCCAGTATACCTACCTATATACGGTATCTACCTGCCGTTCCAAGTAATTTGTATGTGCCAAAATCTAAACCTACAAATAAATATCTTGTTTTGTATGCTCGAATAACTCATGTATCAACTAGGGCTGTCTTTATCTTCCATGTTAGACGGGTTATTCTCAAGAGGAGTGGACTCCGCTCCTCACTCACAAGATAAATGGCTGGTCACCCGAATGCCCAGTCCCATGCTTTATGCAAACTAAACCAAAATAATTACAAACAAAACTCCCCCTGGGACTCTTGTTAGTTGGAGGCACTCGTTGTTTCGAGCAAGCCATGGATTGATGCTTGTTGGTGAAAGGGGGAGTATAAACTTTACCATTCTGTTTGGGAACCGCCTATAATGTGTGTAGCATGGAAGATATCGCCATCTCTTGGTTGTTATGTTGACAATGAAAGTATACCGCTCAAAATATTATTCATCTCTATTTCAAAACCGAGCTCTGGCACCTCTACAAATCCCTACTCCCCTCTGCGAAGGGCCTATCTATTTACTTTTATGCTGAGTCATCATCCTCTTATTAAAAAGCACCAGTTAGAAAGCACCGCTGTCATTTGCATTCATTATTGTTAGTTTACATCGAGTGTGACTTGACTGGATCTCTTTTACCATGAATTACAATGTCTAGTTAGTCCTTGGTCTTTAAAGGTGCTCTGCATTTATGTTTTGCGGTCTCAGAAAGGGCTAGCGAGAAACCATCTTGTTATATCATATTATGATTGTTCTTAGGAAGTGTTGTTATCTGAGATTTATTATAATTGCTCGCTAGTTGATTATGCTATTGATATGAGTAAACTTGAGATCTATGCGTTATTGTGAATGCGGTTAGTTATAATCTTTGCTGAAAACTTGAATGCTGGCTTTACATATTTACAACGACAAGAGCAAACAGAGTTTGTAAAAGTTTTTCTTTATCACTTTCAATTTGTCAACTGAATTGCTTGAGGACAAGCAAAGGTTTAAGCTTGGGGAGTTGATACTTCTCCAACGTATTTACTTTCGAAACACTTTTGCCCTTGTTTTGGACACTAACTTGCATGAGTTCAATGGAACTAACCCGGACTGACGCTGTTTTCAGCAGAATTACCATGGTGTTATTTATGTGCATGAGCGAACGTTCTCGGAATGACCTGAAACTTCACGGAGCCACTTTTCAGAAAATAAGAAAAATACCTGCCAAAGATGAAGGCCAGGGGGCCCACCGTCTCTCCACGAGGGTGGGGGCGCGCCCCCTACCTTGTGGGCCCCCTGTTGCGTCTCCGACTCCAACTCCAACTCCATATATTGAGTTTCGGGGAGAAAAAAATCAGAGAGAAGAAATCATCGCGTTTTACGATACGGAGCCGCTGCCAAGCCCTAAAACCTCTCGGGAGGGCTGATCTGGAGTCCGTTCGGGGCTCTGGAGAGGGGAATCCGTCGCCATTGTCATCATCAACCATCCTCCATCACCAATTTCATGATGCTGACCGCCGTGCGTGAGTAATTCCATCGTAGGCTTGCTGGACGGTGATGGGTTGGATTGTTGGGGAACGTAGCAGAATTTTAAAATTTTCTACGCATCACCAAGGTCAATCTATGGAGTCATCTAGCAACGAGGAAGAGAGGAGTGCATCTATATACCCTTGTAGATCGCGCGCGGAAGCGTTCAAGAGAACGGGGTTGATGAGTCGTACTCGACGTGATCCAAATCACCGATGACCAAGTGCCGAACGGACGACACCTCCGCGTTCAACACACGTACGGTTGGGAAGACGTCTCCTCCAACTTGATCCAGCAAGGGGGAAGGAGAGGTTGATGAAGAGCCAGCAGCACGACGGCGTGGTGGTGGAAGCAACGGTGATCTCGGCAGGGCTTCGCCAAGCGCAGGGAGACGGAGGAGTGTCACGGGAGGGAGAGGGAGAGGCCAGGGGGTGCCTTGCCCCCCAAGGCAAGGGTGGCGGCCCCCACCCCTAGGGTTTCCAACCCTAGGCGCAGGGGGAGGCCCAAGGGGGGTGCACCAGCCCACTAGGGGCTGGTTCCCCTCCCACTTCAGCCCATGGGGCCTTTCGGGATAGGTGGCCCCACCCGGTGGACCCCCGGGACCCTTCCAGTGGTCCCGGTACAATACCGATTACCCCCGAAACTTTCCCGATGGCCGAAACTTGACTTCCTATATATAAATCTTCACCTCCGGACCATTCTGCAACTCCTCGTGACGTCCGGGATCTCATCCGGGACTCCGAACAACTTTTGAGTTACCATATGCTAATATCTATACAACCCTAGCGTCACCGAACCTTAAGTGTGTAGACCCTACGGGTTCGGGAGACATGCAGACATGACCGAGACGCTTCTCCGGTCAATAACCAACAACAGGATCTGGATACCCATGTTGGCTCCCACATGCTCCACGATGATCTCATCGGATGAACCACGATGTCGAGGATTCAATCAATCCGTATACAATTCCCTTTGTCAATCGGTACGTTACTTGCCCGAGACTCGATCGTCGGTATCCCAATACCTAGTTCAATCTCGTTACCGGCAAGTCACTTTACTCGTGCCGTAATGCATGATCCCGTGATCAACCACTTGGTCACATTGAGCTCATTATGATGATGCATTACCAAGTGGGCCCAGAGATACCTCTCCGTCATACGGAGTGACAAATCCCAGTCTCGATTCGTGCCAACCCAACAGACACTTTCGGAGATACCTGTAATGTACCTTTATAGTCACCCAGTTACGTTGTGACGTTTGTCACACCCAAGGCACTCCTACGGTATCCAGGAGTTGCACAATCTCATGGTCTAAGGAAATGATACTTGACATTCAGAAAAGCTACATCAAACTAACTACACGATCTTTGAGCTAAGCTTAGGATTGGGTCTTGTCCATTACATCATTCTCCTAATGATGTGATCCCGTTATCAATGACATCCAATGTCCATAGTCAGGAAACCATGACTATCTTTTGATCAACGAGCTAGTCTACTAGAGGCTCACTAGGGACGTGTTGTGGTCTATGTATTCACACATGTATTATGATTTCCGGATAACACAATTATAGCATGAATAATAGACAATTATCATGAACAAAGAAATATAATAATAACCATTTTATTATTGCCTCTAGGGCATATTTCCAACAGTCTCCCACTTGCACTAGAGTCAATAGTCTAGTTACATTGTGATGAATCAAACACCCATGCAGTTTTGGTGTTGATCATGTTTTGCTCTAGGGAGAGGTTTAGTCAACGGATCTGCCACATTCAGGTCCGTATGTACTTTACAAATCTCTATGTCTCCATTTTGAACACTTTCACGAATGGAGTTGAAGCGACGCTTGATATGCCTGGTCTTCCTGTGAAACCTGGGCTCCTTGGCAAGGGCAATAGCTCCAGTGTTGTCACAGAAGAGAGTCATCGGGCCCGACGCATTGGGTATGACTCCTAGGTCGGTAATGAACTCCTTCACCCAGACTGCTTCTTGTGGTGCCTCCGAGGCTGCCATGTACTCCGCTTCACATGTAGATCACGCCACAACGCTTTGCTTGCAACTGCACCAGCTTACTGCCCCACCATTCAAAATATACACGTATCCGGTTTGTGACTTAGAGTCATCCAGATCTGTGTCGAAGCTAGCATCGAAGTAACCCTTTACGACGAGCTCTTCGTCACCGCCATACACGAGAAACATGTCCTTAGTCCTTTTCAGGTACTTCAGGATATTCTTGACCGCTGTCCAGTGTTCCATGTCGGGATTACTTTGGTACCTTCCTACCAAACTTACGGCAAGGTTTACATCAGGTCTGGTACACAGCATAGCATACATGATAGACCCTATGGCCGAGGCATAGGGGACGACACTAATCTTTTCTCTATCTTCTGCCATGGTCGGGCATTGAGCCGTGCTCAATCTCGTACCTTGCAGTACAGGCAAGAACCCCTTCTTTGACTGATCCATTTTGAACTTCTTCAATATCTTGTCAAGGTACGTACTCTGTGAAAGACCAATGAGGCGTCTCGATCTATCTCTATAGATCTTGATGCCTAATATATAAGCAGCTTCTCCAAGGTCCTTCATTGAAAAACACTTGTTCAAGTAGGCCTTTATGCTTTCCAAGAATTCTATATAATTTCCCATCAACAGTATGTCATCCACATACAATATGAGAAATGCTAAAGAGCTCCCACTCACTTTCTTGTAAATGCAGGCTTCTCCATAAGTCTGCGTAAACCCAAACGATTTGATCATCTCATCAAAACGAATGTTCGAACTCTGAGATGCTTGCACCAGCCCATAAATCGAGCGTTGGAGCTTGCACACCTTGTCAGCATTCTTAGGATCGACAAAACCTTCCGGCTGCATCATATACAATTCTTCCTTAAGGAAACCATTAAGGAATGCCATTTTGACGTCCATTTGCCATATCTCATAATCATAGAATGCGGCAATTGCTAACATGATTCGGACGGACTTCAGCTTCGCTACGGGTGAGAAAGTCTCATCGTAGTCAACCCCTTGAACTTGTCGATAACCCTTAGCGACAAGCCGGCTTTATAGATGGTCACGGTACCATCCGCGTTTGTCTTCTTCTTAAAGATCCATTTATTTTCTATGGCTCGCCGATCAACGGGAAAGTCAGTCAAAGTCCATACTTCGTTTTCATACATGGATCCTATCTCGGATTTCATGGCTTCCAGCCATTGGTTGGAATCCGGGCCCGCCATTGCTTCTTCATAGTTCGAAGGTTCACCGTTGTCTAACAACATGATTTCCAAGACAGGGTTGCCATACCACTCTGGGGCGGAACATGTCCTCGTGGACCTACGAAGTTCAGTTGTAACTTGATCTGAAGTTTCATGATCATCATCATTAACTTCCTCTCTAGTCGGTGCAGGCACCTCAGGAACATTTTCTTGAGCTGTGCCACTTACCGGTTCAAGAGGTAATACTTCATCAAGTTCTACTTTCCTCCCACTTATTTCTTTCGAGAGAAACTCTTTCTCTAGAAAGGACCCATTCTTGGCAACAAAGATCTTGCCTTCGGATCTGAGGTAGAAGGTATACCCAACAGTTTCTTTAGGGTATCCTATGAAGACGCATTTTTCCGACTTGGGTTCGAGCTTTTCAGGTTGAAGTTTCTTGACATAAGCATCGCATCCCCAAACTTTTAGAAACGACAGCTTAGGTTTCTTCCCAAACCATAATTCATACAGTGTCGTCTCAACGGATTTCGACGGAGCCCTATTTAAAGTGAATGCGGTAGTCTCTAAAGCATAGCCCCAAAATGACAGCGGTAAATCGGTAAGAGACATCATAGATCGCACCATATCCAATAGAGTGTGATTACGACGTTCGGACACACCATCACGCTGAGGTGTTCCAGGCGGCGTTAGTTGTGAAACTATTCCACATTTTCTTAAGTGTGTGCCAAATTCATGACTCAAGTATTCTCCCCCACGATCTGATCACAAGAACTTGATTTTCTTGTCACGTTGATTCTCAACCTCACTCTGAAATTCCTTGAACTTTTCAAAGGTCTCAGACTTGTGTTTCATTAAGTAGACATACCCATATCTACTCAAGTCATCAGTGAGGGTGAGAACATAACGATAGCCACCACGATCCTCAACACTCATTGGACTGCACACATCAGTATGTATGATTTCCAATAAGTTGGTTGCTCGCTCCATTGTTCCTGAGAACGGAGTCTTGGTCATTTTTCCCATGAGGCATGGTTCGCATGTGTCAAATGATTCGTAATCAAGAGACTCTAAAATTCCATCTGCATGGAGCTTCTTCATGTGTTTGACACCTATGTGACCAAGGCGGTAGTGCCACAAGTATGTGGGACTATCATTATCAACCTTACATCTTTTGGTATTCACACTATGAATATGTGTAGCATTATGCTCGAGATTCATTAAGAATAAACCATTCACCATCGGAGCATGACCATAAAACATATCTATCATATAAATAGGACAACCATTATTCTTGGATTTAAATGAGTAGCCATCTCGAATTAAACGAGATCCTGATACAATGTTCATGCTCAAAGTTGGCACTAAATAACAATTATTGAGGTTTAAAACTAATCCCGTAGGTAAATGTAGAGGCATCGTGCCGATGGCGATCACATCGACCTTGGAACCATTCCCGACGCGCATCATCACCTCGTCCTTCGCCAGTCTCCGCTTATTCTGCAGCTCTTGCTTTGAGTTACAAATGTGAGCAACTGCACCGGTATCAAATACCCAGGAGCTACTACGAGTACTGGTAAGGTACACATCAATTACATGTATATCACATATACCTTTAGTGTTGCCGGCCTTCTTGTCTGCTAAGTATTTGGGGCAGTTCCGCTTCCAGTGACCACTTCCCTTGCAATAAAACACTCAGTCTCGGACTTGGGTCCATTATTTGGCTTCTTCCCGGCAGCTTCCTTACCGGGCGCGGCAACTCCCTTGCCATCCTTCTTGAAGTTCTTCTTACCCTTGCCTTTCTTGAACTTAGTGGTTTTATTCACCATCAACACTTGATGTTCCTTTTTGATTTCCACCTCTGCTGATTTCAGCATTGAATACACCTCAGGAATGGTCTTTTCCATCCCCTGCATTTGAAGTTCATCACAAAGCTCTTGTAGCTCGGTGGAAGCGACTGAAGGATTCTGTCAATGACCGCGTCATCCGGGAGATTAACTCCCAGCTGAGTCAAGCGGTTATGCAACCCAGACATTTTGAGTATGTGCTCACTGACAGAACTATTTTCCTCCATCTTACAACTGAAGAACTTGTCGGAGACTTCATATCTCTTGACCCGGGCATGATCTTGAAAAACCATTTTCAGCTCTTCAAACATCTCATATGCTCCGTGTCTCTCAAAACGCTTTTGGAGCCCCGGTTCTAAGCTTTAAAGCATGCTGCACTGAACGAGTGAGTAATCATCAGCACGTGACTGCCAAGCGTTCATAACGTCTTGGTTCTCTGGGACAGGTGCGTCACCTAGCGGTGCTTCTAGGACATAATCTTTCTTGGCAGCTATGAGGATGATCCTCAGGTTCCGGACCCAGTCCGTATAGTTGCTGCCATCGTCTTTCAGCTTGGTTTTCTCTAGGAACGTGTTGAAGTTGAGGACAACATGGGCCATTTGATCTACAGGACATATTGTAAAGATTTTAGACTAAGTTCATGATAAGTAAGTTCATCTAATCAAATTATTCAATGAACTCCCACTCAGATAGACATCCCTCCAGTCATCTAAGTGAAACAAGATCTGAATTAACTAGGCCGTGTCCGATCATCACGTGAGACGGACTAGCCAACATCGGTGAATATCTTCATGTTGATCGTATCTTCTATACGACTCATGCTCGACCTTTCGGTCTTCCGTGTTCCGAGGCCATGTCTGTACATGCTAGGCTCGTCAAGTCAACCTAAGTGTATTGCGTGTGTAAATCTGGCTTACACCCGAACGTTAGAATCTATCACACCCGATCATCACGTGGTGCTTCGAAACAACGAACCTTCGCAACGGTGCACAGTTAGGGGGAACACTTTCTTGAAATTATTACGAGGGATCATCTTATTTAAGCTACTGTCGTTCTAAGCAAATAAGATGTAAAACATGATAAACATCACATGCAATCAAATAGTGACATGATATGGCCAATATCATTTGCTCCTTTTGATCTCCATCTTCGGGGCTCCATGATCATCGTTGTCACCGGCATGACACCATGATCTCCATCATCATGTCTTCTTGAAGTTGTCCCGTCATCTATTACTTCTACTACTATGGCTAACGCTTTAGCAATAAAGTAAAGTAATTACATGACGTTTATGTTGACACGCAGGTCATAAATAAATAAACACAACTCCTATGGCTCCTGCCGGTTGTCATACTCATCGACATGCAAGTCGTGATTCCTATTACAAGAACATGATTATCTCATACATCACATATATCATTCATCACATCCTTTGGCCATATCACATCACAAAACACTTGCTGCAAAAACAAGTTAGACATCCTCTAATTGTTGTTGCAAGTTTTTACGTGGCTACTATAGGTTTCTAGCAATAACATTTCTTACCTACGCCAAAACCACAACGTGAATTGCCAATTTCTATTTACCCTTCATAAGGACCCTGTTCATCGAACCCGATCCGACTAAAGTGGGAGAGACAGACACCCGCCAGCCACCTTATGCAACTAGTGCATGTCAGTCGGTGGAACCAGTCTCACGTAAGCATACGTGTAAGGTCGGTCCGGGCCGCTTCATCCCATGATGCCGCCGAATCAAGATAAGACTAGTATCGGCAAGCAAATTGACAATATCGACGCCCACAACTGCTTTGTGTTCTACTCCTGCATAGTAACTACGCATAGACCTAGCTCATGATGCCACTGTTGGGAACGTAGCAGAATTTCAAAATTTTCTACGCATCACCAAGATAAATCTATGGAGTCATCTAGCAACGCGGGAGAGAGGAGTTCATCTACATACCCTTGTAGATCGCGCGCGGAAGCGTTCAAGAGAACGGGGTTGATGGAGTCGTACACGACGTGATCCAAATCACCGATGACCAAGTTCCGAACAGACGACACCTCCGCGTTCAACACACATACGGTTGGGAAGACGTCTCCTCCAACTTGATCCAGCAAGGGGGAAGGAGAGGTTGATGAAGATCCAGCAGCACGACGGCGTGGTGGTGGAAGCAACCGTGATCTCGGCAGGGCTTCGCCAAGCGCAGGGAGACGGAGGAGTGTCACGGGAGGGAGAGGGAGAGGCCAGGGGCTTAGGTGCGGCTGCCCTCCCCCCCACTATATATAGGGTGCCTAGGGGGGCGCCGGCCCTAGGAGATCCAATCTCCTAGGGGGCGGCGGCCAAGGGGGTGCCTGCCCCCCAAGGCAAGGGTGGCGCCCCCCACCCATAGGGTTTCCAACCCTAGGCGCAGGGGGAAGCCCAAGGGGGGCTCACCAGCCCACTAGGGGCTGGTTCCCCTCCCACTTCAGCCCATGGGTCCCTCCGGGATAGGTGGCCCCACCCGGTGGACCCCCGGGACGCTTCCGGTGGTCTCGGTACAATACCGATTACCCCCGAAACTTTCCCAATGGCCGAAACTTGACTTCCTATATATAAATCTTCACCTCCGGACCATTTCGGAACTCCTCGTGACGTCCAGGATCTCATCCGGGATTGCGAACAACTTTCGGGTTACCGTATGCTAATATCTCTACAACCCTAGCGTCACCGAACCTTAAGCGTATAGACCCTACGGGTTCGGGAGACATGCAGACATGACCGAGACGCTTCTCCGGTGAATAACCAACAGCGGGATCTGGATACCCATGTTGGCTCCCACATGCTCCACGATGATCTCATCGGATGAACCATGATGTCGAGGATTCAATCAATCCGTATACAATTCCCTTTGTCAATCGATACGTTACTTGCCCGAGACTCGATCGTCGGTATACCAATACCTAGTTCAATCTCGTTACCGGCAAGTCACTTTACTCATGCCGTAATGCATGATCCCGTGATCAACCACTTGGTCACATTGAGCTCATTATGATGATGCATTACCGAGTGGGCCCAGAGATACCTCTCCGTCATACGGAGTGACAAATCCCAGTCTCGATTCGTGCCAACCCAACAGACACTTTCGGAGATACCTGTAATGTACCTTTATAGTCACCCAGTTACGTTGTGACGTTTGGCACACCCAAGGCACTCCTACGGTATCCAGGAGTTGCACAATCTCATGGTCTAAGGAAATGATACTTGACATTCAGAAAAGCTATAGCAAATGAACTACACGATCTTTGAGCTAAGCTTAGGATTGGGTCTTGTCCATTACATCATTCTCCTAATGATGTGATCCCATTATCAATGACATCCAATGTCCATAGTCAGGAAACCATGACTATCATTTGATCAACGAGCTAGTCTGCTAGAGGCTCACTAGGGACGTGTTGTGGTCTATGTATTCACACATGTATTACGATTTCCGGATAACGCAATTATAGCATGAATAATAGACAATTATCATGAACAAAGAAATATAATAATAACCATTTTATTATTGCCTCTAGGGCATATTTCCAACATGGATGAGATCTATCATGTAATCGAGTTAGTTTTGTTAGGGTTTGATCCCTAGTGTCCACTATGTTCTGAGATTGATGTTGCTATGACTTTGCTATGCTTAATGCTTGTCACTAGGGCCCGAGTGCCATGATTTTAGATCTGAACCTATTATGTTTTCATCAATATATGAGTGTTCTCGATCCTATCTTGCAAGTCTATAGTCACCTATTATGTGTTATGATCCGTTAACCCTGAAGTGACAATAATCGGGATACTTACCGGTGATGACCGTAGTTTGAGGAGTTCATGTATTCACTATGTGTTAATGCTTTGTTCCAGTTCTCTATTAAAAGGAGGCCTTAATATCCCTTAGTTTCCGTAAGGACCCCGCTGGGGAGGGTAGGACAAAAGATGTCATGCAAGTTCTTTTCCATAAGCATGTATGACTATATTCGGAATACATGCCTACATTATATCAATGAACTGGAGCTAGTTCTGTGCCACCCTAGGTTATGACTGTTACATGATGAACCGCATCTGGCATAATTCTCCATCACCGATCCATTGCCTACGAGCTTTCCATATATTGTTCTTCGCTTATTTACTTTCCCGTTGCTATTGCTATCATCACTACAAAATACCAAAAACATTGCTTTTACTACTGTTACCACTACTATCATATTACTTTGCTACTAAATACTTTGCTGCATATATTAAGTTTCCAGGTGTGATTGAATTGACAACTCAGCTGCTAATACTTGAGAATATTCTTTGGCTCCCCTTGTGTCGAATCAATAAATTTGTGTTGAATACTTTACCCTCGAAAACAGTTGCGATCCCCTATACTTGTGGGTTATCAATCACCACCAATATAGATGCTCATAGCCTTGTAAATTCTGGTGCGTTGCTATGACTAGGTGCCACCTCATCAGTTCTGCCTATGTGTCATGTCCATGTGTCAATTTTTGCCCTAGATTGTGAAGCGACCTACATATCTGTCCTTCCCAAAATTCCCAAAAAATTCTCATAATTTTTTTGGATCATATATTCCTCAAATATGTCAAAATCCTTCCTTCCCTAGTTCAAAAATAATTCAGCAATATTCATTTTCCTATTCTGTTCAAAACAACACTTTGTGAAGGAAGTGCTATTTATATTTTCTTGATTCCCCTCAAAAAAATTGGGCACTCTTTCCTGTCCAACTGATTGCCTCATGAACAAAATGCATCTCCATTTGCCTAGTAAATCCCCCCCCCCCAGCAAATTTCCAAAGATTTTGTTCTGCTAGAAGCTTTGTGAAGGCAATGATCACGTATATAGGCATGACGTCCGAGATAAGTAGACCGACTCCTTTCCGCATCTACTACTATTACTCCACACTTCGACCGCTATCCAACATGCATCTAGAGTATTATAAGTTCATAAAGAACGGAGTAACGCCTTAAGCAATATGACATGATGTAGACAAAGTAAACCCACGCATGAATAAACCCCATCTTTTTATCCTTAATGGAAACAATACAAATACGTGTCATGTCCCTTTCTATCACTGGGATTGAGCACTGCAAGATCGGACCCATCACAAAGCGCCTCTCCCATTGCAAGAAATATAAATCAAGTTGGCCAAACCAAATCAATAGATCGGCAAGAAATACAAAGCTATAACAATCATGCATGAAAGATTTTATAGAGAACTGAAATAATATTCATGGATAATTTGATCATAAACTCACTATTCATCGGATCCCAATAAACACACCGCAAAAAGTCATTACATCGAATAGATCTCCAAAAACATCAATGAGAACATTGTATTGAAGATCAAATAGAGAGAAGAAGCCATCTAGCTACTCGCTATGGACCCGTAGGTCTGTGGTGAACTACTCACACATCATCGGAAGGGTGGCAAGGTTGATGTAGCACCCTTCCATGATCGATTCCCCCTCCGACAGAGTGTCGGGGGAGGCTTCCAGATGGGATCTCGTGAGAACAGAAAATTGAGGCGACGAAGAAAGTATTTCGGGTGGCTCTGTGATGTCAGTGGAATATTTGAGAATTTATAGAGGCGGAATTAGGTCAAGAGGTGCCACGAGGGGCCCACAAGCCCTCCCGAGCTTGTCGCTCCCTCGTGGCTCTACAGGTCTTCTCCCGAACTTTCTAGGGTCTCTTCTAGTCCAGAAAATATTAATCCAAAGTTTTCCCTCTGATCGGACTCTGTTTGATATTCATTTCTTGAAAGCCAAAAACAGGCGAAAAATAGCAATTGGCACTGGGCACTAGGTTAATATGTTAGTCCCAAGAAATTATATATAATTGCATTTAAAACATCCAAGATTGATACTATAATAGCATGGAAAAATAAAAAATTATAGATATATTGGAGACGTATCAACCACCATGCCACCGGGTATGGTGCTACAGATATTTAATCCCGGGGTGACGCTTGCAGCTCCTTGAGTAGATCCGGGCAAGGTGTGAAGCCCCAATTGCCTTTGGACTACCTCCGAACGCGGTGGATTCGGAGAAGGAGTTGGAGGAGGAGGAGGAGGGGGACAAGGAGTGGGAGGAGGACGTGCAGGACGCTGGGGGACTCGGATCTGCACGCGAAGCAGCCAGCAATACTTCCCGTCAGAGAGAGAGGCCAACCGCCATAACCTCCAAGAGACGAACGCGGAGCACGCTGCAGCCATCGACGAGATGCTCGCATATAGGTGCGGGGCTGAGCCTCGAGCACCCAGGGCCTAAGAAGGCCCAAAGCCTGGATCGGTTGTCTTACTAGAAACCCATGCACGAGGAAACGCCACCCCACCATGATCTAGAATGCATGAGGGAGACCCTAAAAAAGGAATGGACAAGGGCACAGGAGAACACAACACTTTTGGACGAAACGCTCATGCGGCCGCCGCCAAGTCACACGCACGCGGGCAACGCGATCGATCTCCAGTAGCAGCAGGGACTCCAACACCCGCGCCGTCGTCTATCGTAGTTGTGCCCCAGGCCCACCCACTCCCCCTACTTTCGAGCTATGGGCTGCCGCCCTCCTGTTCGTCGTTCCTTCGCCCATGTGTCACTGCTTCACTGTCGGCTGCCGTAGCTTGTAACTTTCTTTGATGTTTCCCCTGTTTCCTCCTTGATGCTTTCTACTTAAACCATGTTCAACTTGTATAAGTTGTATCAGTGTACAAGATGCTTTGAACTAAAAATTTATACCATGTTCTTTTGTATCCAGTCATATATCTAGGGTATTGTTGAACTCAAATTGATGTAACTACCAATTTTGTTTTATATTGTAGAAAAATAAGATGAAGACATTTCTTTCACCGGTGTCCGTAACAGGGGTGTCTACACCTATCATTTCAGATGGGTGGAATCAAGCGGTTGAGGGGGGCTGAATCAACATGACAAATAGAAACAACTGTAGAAATGGGACCACCACCTTCGACTTCAAGCAACCCACCTGCAATGTTTATTCGAGAGAGTGACAATCATGGTATTCCTACTAGTGCCCCTGATCAATTCCGTAAAGGTGATATTGAACCTGATCATGATCTTAGAAACCAATTGAAAGTTTAGACTCGGGCATTAGAGATGTTGCTACAAGGATTTTTATAAATATTGGTCAATTCCAACCAATTGATCATAAATATAAAAAAAACACCACAAGGGAATTCTTCAGAAAAAAAGCTTTCATGCTCATTGGTTCAAGAACCATGGAGATTGGTTGGAATATAGTGTTCGTAAAGAAGCAGCCTTTTGTTTCTATTGCTTTCTTTTTAAGCAACCAAGAGTAGAAAATTTTGGTATTGAGGCATTCCCAAGGATATGATTTAGAAATTGGAGGATGGACCTAGTATTCGTGATACACATGTTGGTAAACATAATAGTGCTCACAACAAAACAAGACAACATTATGAGGCTTTCAAAAATCAAAGGCAATGTGTGGCACATGTGATGGATCGTGGTACCAAAAAGAGTGAAGACGACTATAAAGATCATCTTATCATTATTTTGGGTGTAATCAGATTTCTTCTATATGAGGTCATGTTTTTCATGGTCATGATGAGAGTTAGAGCCCAAATAATAGTGGAGGGGGACTTTTTGGAGATGATGAGTTGGTACAGGTAGAAGGATCCAATTTCTAGGACTTTGCTTCATAGTACGGTTGGGAACCATTTGATGACATCACATGAGATACAATTTCAACTGTGCCAAGCTTGGGCAGAAGAGACCACCAAGTCCATTATTGCTCATATTGGCGATATGATTTTTTTCCTTACTTGTTGATGAGTCCAGAGATGCATCTATAAAAGAGCAAATGGCTATGTTTTTCAGGTAAGTAACTTAGTATTTGTTATGTTAGTTGTTATTTGTTCATTACTAATAGTAAAGAAACACCTAATTATTTGTTACTTGTGCCTCTTTGTCTCATGTAGGTATGTCAACATTCTTGGGTGTACGATTGAGAGATTTATTGAGATTAAGCATGTTGTGACACAAGAGTAGCTTCTCTAAAGGAAACTTTGGATGCTATATTTCTTGAATATGGCTTGTCTATGTCTAAATTGAGATGGAACGGGTATGATGGAGCTTCTAACATGAGAGGACAATTTTGTGGGTTGCAAAAGTTGATACAAGATGAAAATCCTTATGCATTTCATATCCATTGTTTTGCCCATCAGTTGTAGTTAGTGGTTGCTGATGTTGCCAAGTGTTGTTCCTCTGTAGTGGATTTCTTTAACCACATAACTTTGATTGTCAATACCATCCATACTTCTTGTAAGAGACATGATGAATTAAACCAACAACAACATGACAATATTGTAAGCCAATTGGAGTTCGGGGAAAATAATTCAGTAAGAGGGAAAAACAAACAACCAACCTTGTTCGACCTGGGGATACACGGTGGGGCACACATCATACAACTTCCTGTCGATTTCTAACTATATGGAAATCTATTTTGCAAGTGTTAGAGAACAATCATGATGATGCAGAAACTTTAAGACAAAGAAGCACAACAGGTGTCTTTTTGTCTCGGATGGAAAGTTTTGAATTGGTTTTCATGTTGCATCTTATGATCAAACTGTTGGGCAAGACTAATGAGTTGTCACAATGTTTGCAAAGGAAATATCAAAACATTGTTCTTGCAGTGAGTTTTATTAGGGTCAGGTTGCAGAAATTTCAAGATATAAAGGAAAATGGTTGGGATCAGCTCCTGGAACAAACAAATGACTTTTGTGTTAAACACAACATTATATTGCCTAACATGGATGATACAATGCCTACTCGAGGTTGTTCGAGGGGCGTGGTAGTCAAATGGTAACTTATTATCATCGCTTCAGTTATGAATTGTTCAATGTTGTGCATGACCAAGTTATTACTGAGTTAAATAATCGAGTTGCTGAAAGATCTACTCAATTGCTAACATGCATTGCTCGTCTTGATCCAAGGAACTCATTTGCTAATTTCGGTGAAGACAAAATTGTTGAACTTGCTAAGTTGTATGTTGATGACTTCTCCATATAAGAGATTTCTTTTGTCCTTAGAAATCAAGTTGAAACATTCATTGCTGATGTCACAGCTAATCTAGATTTTGTGAGTTGTAATGACCTTGGTAATCGTGTTGTGAAGATGGTTGAGACTAGTAGACACATCATTTTTCCTTTGGTATATCGCCTCATTGAGTTGCCATTGATTTTTCCTATTGCAACCGCATCAATGGAAAGAGCTTTCTCAGCCATGAGTATTATTAAGACTGAGTTGAGGAATAGGACAAGTGATAATTGGCTGAATTATAGAATGGTATGCTACATTGAGCGACATGTATATATTTGCAAGTATTGAGGATGATGGTATTGTGTATCTCTTTCAATCATATAGGTCTCGCAAAGGGATTTTACCTCATCAAAGGGGTACGTTTTTAAAAACTTTATCAATGATAATTGTTTCACTTGATGTTTATGCCATCTTTTATGAAATTTTTCTTTGATGTCTTGAAGGTGTCGACTCTTCTTCCAATCGTTGATGATGCTATGCAAGGCACTGATGAATCAAACTATTGATTTGGTACTCTTTTTATCACATATTGTTCTTTGTAATTTTTCTCATTGTTTTATCTATTTTGTTGCATTGTTAAGCATAGAGTTTAAATCCTAAGTTTTTCGTGCAATTGAGCCATATTTTGTATGAGGTTTCTTTTGAGGTAGTTAAAAGCCTTATGAATGTTAAGTTTTTCACTTGTCGCAAAAAAAAATTTTGGGCCCGAGGCTTGTGCCAATCCTGGCTCCGCCACTGCTGGCCTATATAGATGAGGAGGAGGTGGCGGAATGAACTAGAGCCCTCCTATGCGTTCATCTACCCGTCGCTTGACATGGAGATTGTGGACATCTCCGACGACGAAACGTAGTTTAGACTTGTATGATTTGCATGTTATGTAGGATTTGAGAATGAGTTTAGAGGATGAAACATCAGGTACTTGAATATATAGCACAATGTATAACATGTAAGGGCATCTCCAACGCCGACCCTCAAACCTCCCGCAACTGTTCAGACTGGCCGTCTGGATCGAGGAAGCCATCCAGCGTGGTCCAATATTAGTCTGCGGAGCGGTTCAGACATGATTTCTCCCGCAAACCGGAGACAAAGGTGAGGGAGGTTTGTGGAAGTCAAGACCGATTTCAAGCCCACTTCTGACCGCCCTGGCCGACCAGAAATCCCTCCCCGTCCCATGCGGGTTCCCACTCGGCGCCAACTGCCCGCATTCATGCCGTTGTAGAGCGCCCGCTCCCCATTGAAAACCGTACACGACTTCTCATTAGCGCCAGCATTGAAGTAGCTCGCCGGCCAAGGGCGCCGCCCGCGACGCGTCTCTGTTGTCCGTGCGTGTTTAATACCGGAGACACGTGACTGGATGGGATGAGACGGATATCTACCACACCCGTTCAATGTTGTTGTCTGTCCGTATGTGCTGGCGTTAACCAGGCTCGTCGAACGAGAAACCCTCTCCAGCGTCGCGCATTGACACATCCGGACACCTCGCCTCAGTAGAAACCGCTATATAGAGACGATCACACCCGGCTAACTCCCTACCACCACCCAAGCCCATCCTACTCCCTTGCACTGCATCCGCCATGACTACATGCGGCGAAGCTCTGTGGGAGAGCCTTTCCACGGAGATGAAGCACGTCGTGGTCGCCCTCGCTGCCGCCTGATAGATCCGACTTGCCAGGCGGATCGAGGCCGGCTTGCTGGCTAGCTCGCCCGAGGTCTCCGATGACGAGGACGAGACCACGATGGAGACGGACTCTGACGACACCGCCCCCGCTCCTGCGCCACCTTTGCACGATGGCTTCACCATGAAGCAGGCGCACTACGACGCCGCCATGGCAGAGGTGCAGCCGGCTTCCTCGCCTTTGTCGATGTTCCGTCAGGTACAAGAGGAACAAGGGTACAACCTGCTCCTTCTGGAGCAGCACCGGCTGGTGGATGCCAGATCTAAGGCGAGCGGGTGAGCAAGAAGGTCGTGGCGTCAATGGTCGCGGCGAACCCCAACTTCGTCGCGAAGCAGCATGCCATCTATGATGCCGTCTGCGCTCAAGTTGCCGCTCGCCAGGAAGTGGCCACCGCGGAGGCGCACGTCCTGGTGATCGCAGAGGAGAATAATGCCAACTGCGCCTCCTACGCGCCGTCGACGAACCATCAGGCGGCCACCAATGTAAGATAGGTTTAGGGTCGAGTTTTTTTCTAGATATTCGAAATATAATAAGATACGTCGTGTTTGCATGAAATCCGTCAATGTTGTATGAAATCCAGCCGAGTTTGCATAAAATCCGGTCGTGTTTGACCGTATTTCATCCGGTTCGTTTGAGTTGTTGTATGGCGTTCTGCTGACTCCCGTATTTGTATCCGTGGATTGATCCCCTATCCCAAACGGATGCAAGAGAAAATTTAGTTATCGTTGGTGAGCATCTCCAATAGCTTGTCTATATGAATGTCTATACTCGTTTTCCACGACATGACCTCAAAACAGGCGTCCAACAGCTTGTCTATATGGTCGTCCAAATATACACATCCTCTATATCGACCTCGAGAATGTCCATGCCTGGACAATGTGAAGGCATTGTCTAAACTCGACTGCAGTCATGATTTCTTCCTCTCCCAACGATGGCCCACCTGTCATGGTCCCTGTATATAGACATTCTGATGCAAAACTGAACGTGTAAAAAATGAGAAAAAAATTAGACCATTATCTATATAAATATATAGACATCTAAATATACATATGCTATTGAAGATGCTCTAATCGGTCACTGCCCGGGGTCGCGCTGAGCTGAGTCCGCGGTTGTTTCTCAGATAAGCCTGCAGAACGACGGGACCATCCATCAATCGGTCGTCGTGCCTGCGATCGCTATATGCTACGCACCGGCGGTGCATGAGCTGGATCCTTCCACGGATCCATGGCTGCTCAGCTCCCGCCGGTACGCGCCGCATGCACAACGACAACGCGAATACACACACAGAGACAGACATCAACGTACGCGCGTGATGGGATGAACAGCTCCTTTCGCCCCGAAAAGGCAAAAGTCTGAAAAAAAACCTTTACTTCGTAGTTGAAGTCTAAAATGAACCCTAAACTCCAAATCCTTGAAATTAGTACCTTGTCTTACATAATCCCGGTCTATCCCGACCCTTCTTGGCTGAGAAGGTGTTTGTCTCCGCTGGGATTACACAAATGGTAG
>NC_041384.1:714507865-714509490 GCF_002162155.2 Triticum dicoccoides
GAACGACGTGGTCTGCACAAACGTTGCTGGTGTTTTTACGCACAAGCACACCCTACCACTTCTTTGCTTGCTGCTCTAAACGTGTTGATTTGTTCTACACTTGCACAAATGGTAGTGATCGGAAGTTTTTTTTGTAAAAATAAAGATACATAGAAAACACATTTGGACTTGTACGTGTGACATGATAGGAAAAACTCATTAAAAAAATTGGATGCTTATAGACGCCGGCGCGCCGGCCGAAAGTTTGGATCGGTCGAGCCCAAGCCGTTGGACGTGAGCCGTGCGGCCGTTGGATCCAGACAAGAAAAAAACAAATCGTCCCTAGCTTCTTCTTCTTCGGGTTGTCGGGGTGGATCCCCATGTCCCGCTCAGGGAGCGTGCCTCCTATCCGGGTCGCAGCCCGGGAAGAGAAGGGAGGGGATGCGCGTGCATGAAGGCTAGAGGTAGGGGATGGAGGTGTATAGAAAAGAAGGCGTGTCACACAGGGCCACTGCGTATTGCACGTTGGGCCAGCGTGGTGTGCGAGCGCCCAATGTTTATCTAAAAAAAGTCTTTAATTTCAACTAAAACTAGCTTCCTCAATTTTACTCATGACTAACACACACATGCATTAATGCTCACCCGTCAGAGCTGTCAAACCAACACCGGGAGACGATGACCGCAGTCGCCATGGACCGGAGCCATCACGAACCGGAGCAAATCGAGTCAGAGACGATGCTTCCCATGGAGCTCCGGCAGGCAGCAAGGAGTCGCCGCAGCGCCGCCGCCTACGCAATCGTGGAAGCGTGCCCATCTTTATCCGTCAGTGCCGACTGCCACACATGCCACACCGCGTGCCACCAACTCCCGGCGCCAACTCCCCACGGCGACCACTCTCCTTCGCGGCAGAGCGCCCCGCAACACCGTAGCCCCGTGAGAGGGAAGAAACGGAGTGCCTCGCCGCCACCGGTACCGTGTGGGCTTTGCCCGGCGGCGCCTACTGACGGCGGTGAGGAGAGGGAGATCTGGGTAGGAGGTAGTTCCCTCAGCGGCTAGGGTTCTGCCCGGGTCGCCCGCGGGGTCCTGTTCTCGATTACACTCCATTTGTTTGCCAGTTCCAAGATATATCAGTCTAGCAGGAGATGAACTATACACAAGATTGAGAAATTTTACACCATTACTGATTAACGATGAAACATGGTGAAACATGCACGTTCCTTCACACACCTACGTATTTGGCTTGGCTAGCTAGCTAGCAACAATGGAGCTTGCGTGCACAGGGCAGACGACTGAACGGCCAGTGATTGAGCACACGTACTCGGCACTCACGCCTGCAAGCACTAAAGATTGAACGGCCACTTCGGTAAGTCTCCATCTATCACACTGCAAAATTATTCGGTTTTCCCTAATCTCTGTTACGTGTGCAATCCTGACGGGGACGAACGCCTCCTCGGCCAAAAAGATCGGGATAAACCGGGATCCCCCCCCCCCCGAAAAACAAGGAGCGCACACATGCGCGGCAGCCCGGAGCTGCGCATGCATGGACGCATGCACACACGGCCACCGTGTATTCGTATCCCACTGCTCAAAACGGCCAAACTCTTGATAGTGTACGTACATATTTTTGTGCGGGATAGTGTACGTAC
>NC_041384.1:714510257-714549284 GCF_002162155.2 Triticum dicoccoides
CTCGGCACTCACGCCTGCAAGCACTAAAGATTGAACGGCCACTTCGGTAAGTCTCCATCTATCACACTGCAAAATTATTCGGTTTTCCCTAATCTCTGTTACGTGTGCAATCCTGACGGGGACGAACGCCTCCTCGGCCAAAAAGATCGGGATAAACCGGGATCCCCCCCCCCCCCGAAAAACAAGGAGCGCACACATGCGCGGCAGCCCGGAGCTGCGCATGCATGGACGCATGCACACACGGCCACCGTGTATTCGTATCCCACTGCTCAAAACGGCCAAACTCTTGATAGTGTACGTACATATTTTTGTGCGGGATAGTGTACGTACATATTATCAGTGTATGCGTATTCACATGACAGTGACGGTGTTTGTTTGGCGTTTGTACGTACGAGTGTAGTGGTGTGGCGACAAATCGCACCCCATATGTTTTGTAAGTACGTACGTATACCCGGCCGATGGATGGAGCCGTCTCTTTCGATCGGCGTGTGGCCAAAACCGGACACCGAGGAGGGCGTGTTTGTGACATTTCTACTTCGAGCCAGCGGTAGTGGCGGCGATACTGTCCAAAACGGACCGGTGCACATATGGAATTTTTTTTTGCGAGGTCGTGCACATATGGATTTGAAGGTAAGGTTTCCACTAGCAAGCATACCAATAGCAATTTGAAGGTAAGGATGCTATTGAAAACCATTACGACTTGGTTTTTTTGTCCATGCAAAGCCAGGCTTGTGCACAGTGACGTACGTAGGAGGTGTGCCGGGTGTGTGCCGTGGCACACCCAGAATTTTATGAAAACCTTTTAACCATGTAATAATCAGTTTATTTTCAGGGCCCATCCAAGCTAGTTAAAACATATCTCATTTTTTTTAAAAGGTGCACACCTTCCCTTTTATTTCTGGGTTAGCCACTTCTTCTGCACAGGCATCCTTTTAGTAAGACGCTTTATATTTTTACAGATCGTGGTTCATATATCCCCTCAATTCAACCATTTATCACCACTCAATGAATAAAATTTCAGGCAATTTCTCTACCTAAAGGCGTCTTCAACGCTGACCCGCAAAATTGCTCCAGCATCCGTCTATAGACAAAAAGGAACCAGTCCGCGGACAGTGATGCGAGACCCGGATATCAAATGCTACCCGCATACGTCCGGTTCCAATTTTTATTAATAGTCGCATATATAGTTTAGAATAGTTCAAATGTTGAAATGCAGCAGTAGTTCTAATTTAAATAAGTTTGGATATTACAATCCAACATTGTTGTCCCCTTTAACCGCCCACAAATTCTTAATTAGATATTCTTTCGGTTGCTTGTGAGTTACTCGATGTCGAATTTGTTGATGCATTTGTACAAACTCTTCAAATGTGGCTGGAATCTGGTCAGGAAGTTTGATAGGATCATCCATGTTCTCAAATTCAAGACTTGCGGCGGCAGCATCGTCACCCTCATCCTCCATGATCATGTTGTCCATGATCACACAACACGTCATCACCTCCCACTAGCTCTCCAGATCCCATTGTTTAGCAGGTCCACGAAAAACTGCAAAACATGCATGCAGAACTACAAATGCCCTCTCAACATATTTTCTAGCTGCTTCTTGTCTTTGGGCAAAGTGAGACTTTTTTTGGCCAACTGGGTTAGAGATGGTGTTAACAAAGGTAGCCTACGGAGGATAGGTACCGCCAACCAGATACTAATCCGTGTTGTACTTATGCCCATGAACACCATGCACATAATGAAATCATGCAACATACCCTACATATGCCAGCAGCAATCTACCTTTGAACATCAAACACAAACCCTGCATGTGAACATCATGAACGCGAAGCATATGCCGGCTCTAATCTGCCACGATGTGCTAATTACAATGTAACTACCTATCATGCAAGAACCAATCTACCCTGCCCATGAACAGCATGAACACCCATTGCACACCCACTACAGGGACCAAAGCAACTGTAGTAGGCAAGAAGGAATCTACATGTATTAGCAGGTGGGAAATTTGTAACTTACCAGAGCGGTTGGAGTTCGAGCATACGCCGGCCGGGGAGAGAACCCCGGCGGGAGATGGCGTGCAAACTGGAGGAGGAGCCGGCAATGGCGACGACTGATGGCATAGCCCAGATGCTCATGGCTACGCAGGAGGTTGAGGAAGATGGTGTCGTCGTCCATGGCCCTGCAGCGCTACCCGAAGAAAACCCTCGAGTGGGGTTTTAAAAACCCGCTCACAGGGGTTCCGTGCAGTGGCGCTGTGGCCGCCTGATACGTCTCCGTCATATCTACTTTTCCAAACACTTTTGCCCTTGTTTTGGACTCTAACTTGTATGATTTAAATGGAACTAACCTGGACTGATGCTGTTTTCAGCAGAATTGCCATGGTGTTGTTTTATGTGCAGAAAACAAATATTCTCAGAATGACCTGAAACTCGACGGAACATCTTAGAAAAAACAATAAAAAATCCTCGCCAAAGATGAAGACCAGGGGGCCCACACCCTTCTCACGAGGGTGGGGGCGCCCCCCCCCCCTAGGACGCGCCCCCTACCTCGTGGGCCCCCTGTTGCATCTCCGACTCCAACTCCACCTCCATATATTGAGTTTTGAGGAGAAAAAAATCAGAGAGAAGAAATCATCGCGTTTTACGATACAGCGCCGCCGCCAAGCCCTAAAACCTCTCGGGAGGGCTGATCTGGAGTCCGTTCGGGGCTCCGGAGAGGGGGATTTGTCGCCGTCGTCATCATCAACCATCCTCCATCACCCATTTCATGATGCTCACCGCCATGCCTGAGTAATTGCATCGTAGGCTTGCTGGACGGTGATGGGTTGGATGAGATTTATCATGTAATCGAGTTAGTTTTGTTAGGGTTTGATCCCTAGTATCCATTATGTTCTGAGATTGATGTTGCTATGAATTTGCTATGCTTAATGCTTGTCACTAGGGCCCGAGTGCCATGATTTCAGATCTGAACCTATTATGTTTTCATGAATATATGTGAGTTCTTGATCCTATCTTGCAAGTCTATAGTCACCTATTATGTGTTATGATCCGGCAACCCCGAAGTGACAATAATTGGGACCACTCCCGGTGATGACCATAATTTGAGGAGTTCATGTTTTCACTATGTGCTAATGCTTTGTTCCGGTTCTCTATTAAAAGGAGGCCTTAATATCCCTTAGTTTCCAATAGGACCCCGCTGCCACGGGAGGGTAGGATAGAAGATGGCATGCAAGTTCTTTTCCATAAGCACGTATGACTATATACGGAATACATGCCTACATTACATTGATGAATTGGAGCTAGTTCTGTGTCACACTATGTTATGACTGTTACATGATGAACCGCATCCGGCATAATTATCCATCACTCATCCGGTGCCTACGAGTTTTCCATATACTGGTTTACGCTTATTTACTTTCCCGCTGCTACTGTTACAATCACTACAAAATACCAAAAACATTACTTTTGTTGTCTTTACTTTTGTTGCCACTACTACCACTATCGTATTACTTTGCTACTAAACACTTTGCTGCAGATACTAAGTTTCCAGGTGTGGTTGAATTGACAACTCAGCTGCTAATACTTGAGAATATTCTTTGGCTCCCCTTGTGTCGAATCAATAAATTTGGGTTGAATACTCTACCCTCGAAAGCTGTTGTGATCCCCTATATACTTGTGGGTTATCAAGACTAATTTCTGGTGCCGTTGCCGGGGAGCATAGCTCTATTCTTTGAGTCACTTGGGATTTATATCTGCTGGACACTATGAAGAAGTTGAGAGATCCAAAAACCAAGATCTATCCCTCAACTGCGAGGGGAGGTAAGGAACTGTCATCTAGCTCTGCACTTGATTCACCTTCTGTTATGAGTAAGTTTGCGACACCTACATTTGCTTCTGCTATTTGTTCTGATATGTCGCATGTTATTGATGATACCACTTCTGCTATGCATGATACTTATGATGAAACTTCTTCTATGCCTGATACTACTATGCCCCTTAGTGAATTTCTTGATGAACAAATTGCTAGGGCTAGAGAAAAAGAAATTATTGAATCTAAATACGATGACGATAGTGATGATGAAAATATGCCTGTTATAGCTGAGGGTTATCTCTTTGATATGGAATCTTCTGCCGCCATTTTTGCTTGCAAAGATAGATATGAGCTTAAGAGGTTATTAATTAAATGGAACAAAGAATCACTTAGAGATAAAATGAGACCTGACCCTACTTTTGCTACTTCACCTATATGCGTTCCTGATAAGGATTATGAATTCTCTGTTGATCCTGATATAATTACTTTAGTTGAATCTGATCCGTTTTATGGCTATGAATCTGAAACTGTTGTGGCACATCTTACTAAGTTAAATGATATAGCTGCCCTGTTCACTAATGATGAGAGATCGCGTTACTTTTATATACTCAAAATATTTCCATTCTCATTAAAGGGTGATGCTAAGATATGGTTTAATTCTCTTGATCCTGGTTGTGTGCATAGTCCCCAGGATATGATTTATTACTTCTCTGCTAGATATTTCCCCACTCATAAGAAACAAGCTGCTTTGAGGGACATATACAACTTCGTGCAAATTAAAGAAGAGAGTCTCCCACAAGCTTGGGGGAGGCTTCTCAAGTTACTTAATGCTTTGCCTGATCATCCTCTTAATAAACCTGAAATACTTGATATATTTTATAATGGACTAACCGATGCTTCCAGAGATTACCTGGATAGTTGTGCTGGTTCTCTTTTCAGGGAAAGAACACCGGATGAAGCTGGTATCCTATTGAATAATATGTTGACAAATGAAAATAATTGGGCACCTCCTGAGCTAGCTCCTGAGCCATTACTGAGCCTATTCCTAAACCAACTCCGAAGAAGAGAGGTGTTCTATTTCTCAGTCCCGAAGATATGCAAGAGGGAAAGAAATCTATGAAAGAAACAAGATATTAAAGCAGAAGACGTTAAGAATTTACCTCCTATTGAAGAAATACATGGTCTTAATATACCGCCTGTTGAAGAAACATATGATCTCAATTCTTTATTTATTGAAGAACCTCCTGAAGGAAATATGCCCTAGAGGCAATAGTAAAGTTATTATTTATTTCCTTATTTCATGATAAATGTTTATTATTCATGCTAGAATTGTATTAACCGGAAACATAATACATGTGTGAATATATAGACAAACAGAGCGTCACTAGTATGTCTCTACTTGACTAGCTCATTAATCAAAGATGGTTAAGTTTCCTAGCCATAGACATGAGTTGTCATTTGATTAACGGGGTCACATCATTAGAGAATGATGTGATTGACTTGACCCATTCCGTTAGCATAGCACTTGATCGTTTAGTTTGTTGCTATTGCTTTCTTCATGACTTATACATGTTCCTATGACTATGAGATTATGCAACTCCCGTTTACCGGAGGAACACTTTGTGTGCTACCAAACGTCACAACGTAACTGGGTGATTATAAAGGTGCTCTACAGGTGTCTCTGAAGGTACTTGTTGGGTTGGCGTATTTCGAGATTAGGATTTGTCACTCCGATTGTCGGAGAGGTATCTCTGGGCCCTCTCGGTAATGCACATCACTTAAGCCTTGCAAGCATTGCAACTAATGAGTTAGTTGCAGGATGATGTATTATGGAACGAGTAAAGAGACTTGCCGGTAATGAGATTGGACTAGGTATTGAGATACCGACGATCGAATCTCGGGCAAGTAACATGCCGATGACAAAGGGAACAACATATGTTGTTATGCGGTCTGACCGATAAAGATCTTCGTAGAATATGTTGGAGCCAATATGAGCATCCAGGTTCCGCTATTGGTTATTGACCGGAGACGTGTCCCGGTCATGTCTACATTATTCTTGAACCTATAGGGTCCGCACGCTTAAGGTTTCGATGACAGTTATATTATGAGTTTATGAGTTTTGATGTACCGAAGGAGTTCGGAGTCCCGGATGAGACCGGGGACATGACGAGGAGTCTCGAAATGGTTGAGACGTAAAGATCAATATATTGGACGACTATATTCGGACATCGAAAGGTTCCGAGTGATTCGGGTATTTTTCGGAGTACCGGGGAGTTACGATAATACAGGAAGAAGTATTGGGCCTCAATGGGCCAAGTGGTGGAAGATAGGAGGCTGGGCGCGTGGCCCCCTAGCCCAAACCGAATTGGACTAGGGGGCCGGCCCCCCTTTCCTCCTTTCCTCCCTCTCCTTCCTTCTCCCCTTCCCCTTCCTTTCCTCCTCCTAGTAGGTGTAGGAAAGGGGAGTCCTACTCCTACTAGGAGGAGGACTCCTCCTCCTGGCGCGCCCTACAGGGCCGGCCGGCCTCCCCCCTTGCTCCTTTATATACGGGCGTAGGGGTGCACCCTAGAACACACAAGTTGATCATTGATCCCTTAGCCGTGTGCCGTACCGGGGAGTTATGGGAATTCGCCGGGGAGTATATGGGCCTTATTGGGCCATACGGGAATAGAGGAGAGAGGCCAAAAGGAAGGAGGTGTGTGTCCCCCTCTGGTCCGAATTGGACAAGGGGTGCGGCCCACTTTTCCTTGTTCCTCTCCCCCTCTTTCCTTCTCTCCTACTCCAACAAGGGAAGGAGGAGTCCTACTCCCGGTGGGAGTAGGACTCCCCCCTTGGCGCGCCCTCCTCCTAGGCCGGCCGCCTCCCTCCCTTGCTCCTTTATATACGGGGGCAGGGGGCACCCCATAGGCAACTGTTGATCATTGATCTCTTAGCCGTGTGCGGTGCCCCCCTCCACCATAGTCGTCGATAATATTGTAGTGGTGGTTAGGCGAAGCCCTGCGACGGTAGAACATCAAGATCGTCACCACGTCGTCGTGCTGACGGAACTCTTCCCCGACATTCTGCTGGATCGGAGTCTGGGGATCGTCATCGAGCTGAACGTGTGCTAAAACTTGGAGGTGTTGTAGTTTTGGTGCTTGATCGGTCGGGCCGTCAAGACGCACAACTACATCAACCGCGTTGTGCTAACGCTTTCGCTTTCGGTCTACGAGGATACGTGGACAACACTCTCCCCTCTCGTTGCTATGCATCACCATGATCTTGCGTGTGCGTAGGATTTTTTTGAAATTACTACGTTCCCCAACAGTGGCATCCGAGCCTGGGTTTTATGCGTTGATGTTGTGCACGAGTAAAACACAAGTGAGTTGTGGGCGATATAAGTCATACTGCTTACCAGCATGTCACACTTTGGTTCGGCGGTATTGTTGGATGAAGCGGCCCGGACCGACATTACGCGTACGCTTACGCGCGGCTGGTTGTACCGACGTGCTTTGCACACAGGTGGCTGGCGGGTGTCAGTTTCTCCAACTTTAGTTCAACCGAGTGTGGCTACGCCCGGTCCTTGCGAAGGTTAAAACAGCACCAACTTGACAAACTATCGTTGTGGTTTTGATGCGTAGGTAAGAACGGTTCTTGCTCAACCCGTAGCAGCCACATAAAACTTGCAACAACAAAGTAGAGGACGTCTAACTTGTTTTTGCGGAGCATGCTGTGATGTGATATGGTCAAGACATGATGCTAAATTTTATTGTATGAGATGATCATGTTTTGTAACCGAGTTATCGGCAACTGGCAGGAGCCATATGGTTGTCGCTTTATTGTATGCAATGCAATTGCGCTGTAATGCTTTACTTTATCACTAAGCGGTAGCGATAGTCGTGGAAGCATAAGATTGGCGAGACGACAACGATGCTACGATGGTGATCAAGGTGTCGTGCCAGTGACGATGGTGATCATGACGGTGCTTCGGAGATGGAGATCACAAGCACAAGATGATGATGGCCATATCATATCACTTATATTGATTGCATGTGATGTTTATCTTTTATGCATCTTATCTTGCTTTGTTTGACGGTAGCATTATAAGATGATCTCTCACTAAATTTCAAGATAAAAGTGTTCTCCTTGAGTATGCACCGTTGCCAAAGTTCGTCGTGCCCAGACACCATGTGATGATCGGGTGTGATAAGCTCTACGTCCATCTACAACGGGTGCAAGCCAGTTTTGCACACGCAGAATACTCAGGTTAAACTTGACGAGCCTAGCATATGCAGATATGGCCTCGGAACACTGAGACGGAAAGGTCGAGCGTGAATCATATAGTAGATATGATCAACATAATGATGTTCACCATTGAAAACTACTGCATTTCACGTGATGATCGGTTATGGTTTAGTTGATTTGGATCACGTGATCACTTAGAAGATTAGAGGGATGTCTTTCTAAGTGGGAGTTCTTAAGTAATATGATTAATTGAACTTAAATTTATCATGAACTTAGTCCTGGTAGTATTAGCATATCTATGTTGTAGATCAAGAGCTCGCGTTTAGCTCCCCTATTTTATTTTTGATATGTTCCTAGAGAAAACTAAGTTGAAAGGTGTTAGTAGCAATGACGCGGATTGGATCCATGATCTGAGGTTTATCCTCATTGCTGCATAGAAGAATTATGTCCTTGATGCACCGCTAGGTGACAAACCTATTGCAGGAGCAGATGCAGATGTTATGAACGTTTGGCTAGCTCAATATGATGACTACTTGATAGTTTAGTGCACCATGCTTAAACGGCTTAGAATTGGGACTTCAAAGACATTTTGAACGTCATGGACCATATGAGATGTTCCAGGAGTTGAAGTTAATATTTCAAGCAAATACCCGAGTTGAGAGATATGAAGTCTCCAACAAGTTCTATAGCTAAAAGATGGAGTAGAATAGCTCAAGCAGTGAGCATGTGCTCAGATTGTCTGGGTACTACAATCGCTTGAATCAAGTGGAAGTTAATCTTCCAGATAAAATAGTGATTGACAGAATTCTCTAGTCACCATCACCAAGTTAGTAGAACTTCGTGATGAACTATAATATGCAAGGGATAACGGAAACGATTCCCAAGCTCTTCGCGATGCTTAAATCGACGAAGGTAGAAATCAAGAAAAGAATCAAGTGTTGATGGTAAAAACCCCACTAGTTTCAAGTAAAGGGACAAAGGGAAGAAAGGGGAACTTCAAGAAGAACGGCAAGCAAGTTGCTGCTCAAGTGAAAAACCAAAGTCTGGACCGAAGCCTGAAACTGAGTGCTTCTACTGCAAAGGGACTGGTCACTGGAAGCGGAACTACCCCAAGTAATTGGCAGATAAGATGGATGGCAAAGTAAATATAGGTATATTTGATATACATGTTATTAATGTGTACTTCACTAGTGTTTATAGCAACCCCTCAATATTTGATACTAGTTCAGTTGCTAAGAACAGTAACTCGAAACGGGAGTTGCAGAATAAACAGAGACTAGTTAAGGGTGAAGTGATGATGTGTATTGGAAATGGTTCCAAGATTGATATGATCATCATCGCACACTCCCTATACTTTCAGGATTAGTGTTAAACCTAAAATAAATGTTATTTAGTGTGTGCGTTGAGCATGAATATGATTGGATCATGTTTATTGCAATAGGATTATTCATGTAAGTTAGAGAATAATTGTTGTTCTATTTACATGAATAAAACCTTCTATGGTCATACACCCAATGAAAATGGTTTGTTGGATCTCGATCGTGGTGATACACATTTTTATAATATTGAAGACAAAAGATGCAAAGTTAATAATGATAGTGTTGGGTTTCGTAGTAATTTCAAAAAAATTCCTACGCTCACGCAAGATCATGGTGATGCATAGCAACGAGAGGGGAGAGTGTGATCTACGTACCCTTGTAGATCGACAACGGAAGCGTTTGGTTGATGTAGTCGTACGTCTCCATGGCCCGACCGATCAAGCACCGAAACTACGGCACCTCCGAGTTCTAGCACACGTTCAGCTCGATGACGATCCCCGGACTCCGATCCAGCAAAGTGTCGGGGAAGAGTTCCGTCAGCACGACGGCGTGGTGACGATCTTGATGTTCTACCGTCGCAGGGCTTCGCCTAAGCACCGCTACAATATGACCGAGGTGGAATATGGTGGAGGGGGGCACCGCACACGGCTAAGGAACGATCACGAAGATCAACTTGTGTGTTCATGGGGTGCCCCTTGCCTCAGTATATAAAGGATGGAGGAGGAGGAGGCCGGCCAAGGCTTGGTGCGGCCAGGATGTGGAGTCCTACTAGGACTCCAAGTCCTAGTAGGAGTCCACCAAGAGGGGAGGAAGGGAGAAGGAAGTAGAGGAGAAGGAAAGGTGGTCGGCCCCCTTTTCCCTAGTCCAATTCGGACCAGAGGGGAGGGGGGCGCAGCAGCCCCTTGGCCCTTTTTCCTCTTCCCACTAAAGCCCATCAAGGCCCATTGCTTCTCCCGTAACTACCTGGTACTCCGAAAAATACCCGAATCACTCGGAACCTTTCCGATGTCCGAATATAGTCGTCCAATATATCGATCTTTACGTCTCGACCATTTCGAGACTCTCGTCATGTCCCCGATCTCATCTGGGACTCCGAACTCCTTCGATACATCAAAACTCATAAACTCATAATATAACTGTCATCGAAACCTTAAGCGTGCGGACCCTACGGGTTCGAGAACAATGTAGACATGACCGAGACACGTCTCCGGTCAATAACCAATAGCGGGACCTAGATGCCCATATTGGCTCCTACATATTCTATGAAGATCTTTATCGGTCAGAACGCATAACAACATACGTTGTTCCCTTTGTCATCGGTATGTTACTTGCCCGAGATTCGATCGTCGGTATCTCAATACCTAGTTCAATCTCGTTACCGGCAAGTCTCTTTACTCGTTCCGTAACACATCATCCCGCAACTAACTCATTAGTTGCAATGCTTGCAAGGCTTCAGTGATGTGCATTACCGAGAGGGCCCAGAGATACCTCTCCGACAATCGGAGTGACAAATCCTAATCTCGAAATACGCCAACCCAACATGTACCTTTGGAGACACCTGTAGAGCACCTTTATAATCACCCAGTTACGTTGTGACGTTTGGTAGCACACAAAGTGTTCCTCCGGTAAACGGGAGTTGCATAATCTCATAGTCATAGGAACATGTATAAGTCATGAAGAAAGCAATAGGAACATACTAAACGATCGGGTGCTAAGCTAATGGAATGTGTCATGTCAATCAGATCATTCACCTAATGATGTGATCCCGTTAATTAAATGACAACTCATGTCTATGGTTAGGAAATATAACCATCTTTGATCAACGAGCTAGTCAAGTAGAGGCATACTAGTGACACTCTGTTTGTCTATGTATTCACACATGTATTATGTTTCTGGTTAATACAATTCTAGCATGAATAATAAACATTTATCATGAAATAAGGAAATAAATAATAACTTTATTATTGCCTTTAGGGCATATTTCCTTCAGATAGTGCAACTTATTTGTGGCACTGCCGTTTAGGTCATATTGGTGTAAAACGCATGAAGAAAATCCATGCTGATGGGCTTTTGAATCACTTGATTATGAATCAATTGATGCTTGCGAACCATGCCTCATGGGCAAGATGACTAAGACTCCGTTCTCCGGAACAATGGAGCAAGCAACAGATTTGTTGGAAATTATACATACTGATGTATGTGGTCCGATGAATATTGAGGCTCGCGGCAGGTATCATTATTTTCTAATCTTCATAGATGATTTGAGCAGATATGAGTATATCTACTTGATGAAACAGAAATCTAAAACATTTGAAAAGTTCGAAGAATTTCATAGTGAAGTGGAGAATCATCGTAACAAAAATAAAAGTTTCTACGATATGATAGCAGAAGGAAAATATTTGAGTTACGAGTTTGGCCTTCAGTTAAAACAATGTGAAATAGTTTCACTACTCACGCCACCTGGAACACCACAGTGTAATGGTGTGTCCGAACGTCGTAACCGTGCTTTATTAGATATGGTGTGATCTATGATGTCTCTTACCGATTACCTCTATCGTTTTGGGGTTATGCATTAGAGACAGCTACATTCACGTTAAATAGGGCACCATCTAAATCCGTTGAGACGACACCGTATGAACTGTGGTTTAGCGAGAAACCTAAGCTGTCGTTTCTTAAAGTTTGGGACTGCGATGCATATGTGAAAAAGTTTCAACATGATAAGCTCGAACCCAAATCGGATAAGTAAATCTTCATAGGATACCCAAAATAAAATGTTGGGTACACCTTCTATCATGGATCCGAAGGCAAGATATTCATTGCTGAGAATGGATCCTTTCTAGAGAAGGAGTTTCTCTCGAAAGAAGTGAGTGGGAGGAAAGTAGAACTTGATGAGGTAACTATACATGCTCCCTTATTGGAAAGTAGTTCATCACAGAAATCTGTTCCTGTGACTACTACACCAATTAGTGAGGAAGCTAATGATGATGATCATATAACTTCAGATCAAGTTACTACCGAACCTCGTAGGTAAACCAGAGTGAGATCCGCACCAGAGTGGTACGGTAATCCTGTTCTGGAGGTCATGTTACTTGACCATGACGAGCCTACGAACTATGAGGAAGCGATGATGAGCCCAGATTCCACGAAATGGTTTGAGGCCATGAAATCTGAGATGAGATCCATGCATGAGAGCAAAGTATGGACTTTGATTGACTTGCCCAATGATCGGCAAGCCATTGAGATTAAATGGATCTTCAAGAGGAAGACGGACGCTGATAGTAGTGTTACTATCTACAAAGCTAGAATTGTCGCAAAAAGGTTTTCGACAAGTTCAAGGTGTTGACTACGATGAGAGTTTCTCACTCGTATCTATGCTTAAGTTTGTCCAAATCATGTTAGCAATTGCCGCATTTTATGAAATCTGGTAAATGGATAAACAAAACTGCATTCCTTAATGGATTTATTAAAGAAGAGTTGTATATGATGCAACCAGAAGGTTTTTTCGATCCTAAAGGTACTAACGAAATATGCAAGCTCCAGCGATCCATCTATGGACTGGTGCAAGCATCTCGGAGTTGGAATATATGCTTTGATAAGTTGATCAAAGCATATAGTTTTATACAGACTTGTGGTGAAGCCTGTATTTACAAGAAAGTGAGTGGGAGCACTACAACATTTCTGATAAGTATATGTGTATGACATATTGTTGATCAGAGATAATATAGATTTATTCTGTAAAGCATAAAGGAATGTTTGAAATGAGTTTTTCAAAGAAAGACCTCGGTGAAGCTGCCTACATATTGAGCATCAAGATCTATAGAGATAGATCAAGACGCTTGATAAGTTTTTCGATGAGTACATACCTTGACAAGATTTTGAAGTAGTTCAAAATGGAACAGTCAAAGAAGAAGTTCTTGCCTGTGTTACAAAGGTGTGAAGTTGAGTAAGACTCAAAACCCGACCACGACAGAAGATAGAGAGAGAATGAAAGTCATTCCCTATGCCTCAGCCATAGGTTCTATAAAGGATGTCATGCTGTGTACCAGACCTATTGTATACCCTGCCCTGAGTTTGGTAAGGGAGTACAATAGTGATCTAGGAGTAGATCACTACACAGCAGTCAAAATTATCCTTAGTGGAATAAGGATATGTTTCTCGATTATGGAGGTGACAAAAAGGTTCGTCGTAAAGGGTTACGTCGATGAAAATTTTGACACTGATCCAGATGACTATAAATCTCAATCTGGATACATATTGAAAGTGGGAGCAATTAGCTAGAGTAGCTCCGTGCAGAGCATTGTTGACACAGAAATTTGCAAAATACTTACGGATCTGAATGTGGCAGACCCGCTGACTAAACTTCTCTCACAAGCAAAACATGATCACACCTTAGTACTCTTTGGGTGTCAATCACATAGCGATGTGAACTAGATTATTGACTCTAGTAAACCCTTTGGGTGTTGGTCACATGTCGATGTGAACTATGGGTGTTAATCACATGGTGATGTGAACTATTGATGTTAAATCACATGGCGATGTGAACTAGATTATTGACTCTAGTGCAAGTGGGAGACTGAAGGAAATATGCCCTAGAGGCAATAATAAAGTTATTATTTATTTCCTTATTTCATGATAAATGTTTATTATTCATGCTAGAATTGTATTAACCGGAAACATAATACATGTGTGAATACATAGACAAACAGACCGTCACTAGTATTCCTCTACTTGACTAGCTCGTTAATCAAACATGGTTAAGTTTCCTAGCCATAGACATGAGTTGTCATTTGATTAACGGGGTCACATCATTAGAGAATGATGTGATTGACTTGACCCATTCCGTTAGCATAGCACTTGATTGTTTAGTTTGTTGCTATTGCTTTCATCATGACTTATACATGTTCCTATGACTATGAGATTATGCAAGTCCCGTTTACCGGAGGAACACTTTGTGTGCTCCCAAACGTCACAACGTAACTGGGTGATTATAAAGGTGCTCTACAGGTGTCTCCGAAGGTACTTGTTGGGTTGGCGTATTTCGAGATTAGGATTTGTCACTCCGATTGTCGGAGAGGTATCTCTGGGCCCTCTCGGTAATGCACATCACTTAAGCCTTGCAAGCATTGCAACTAATGAGTTAGTTGCAGGATGATGTATTACGGAACGAGTAAAGAGACTTGCCGGTAACGAGATTGAACTAGGTATTGAGATACTGACGATCGAATCTCGGGCAAGTAACATACCGATGACAAAGGGAACAACGTATGTTGTTATGCAGTCTGACCGATAAAGATCTTCGTAGAATATGTGGGAGCCAATATGAGCATCCAGGTTCCGCTATTGGTTATTGACCGGAGACGTGTCTCTGTCATGTCTACATTGTTCTCGAACCCGTAGGGTCCGCACGCTTAAGGTTTCGATGACAGTTATATTATGAGTTTATGAGTTTTGATGTACCGAAGGAGTTCAGAGCCCGGATGAGATCGGGGACATGACGAGGAGTCTCGAAATGGTCGAGACGTAAAGATCGATATATTGGACGACTATATTCGGACATCGGAAAGGTTCCGAGTGATTCGGGTATTTTCGGAGTACCGGAGAGTTACGGGAATTCGCCGGGGAGTATATGGGCCTTATTGGGCCATACGGGAATAGAGGAGAAAGGCCAAAAGGAAGGAGGCGCGCGCCCCCCCTCTGGTCCGAATTGGACAAGGGTTGCGGCCCACTTTTCCTTGTTCCTCTCCCCCTCTTTCCTTCTCTCCTACTCCAACAAGGGAAGGAGGAGTCCTACTCCCATGCACCCCACTTTTCCTTGTTCCTCTCCCCCTCTTTCCTTCTCTCCTACTCCAACAAGGGAAGGAGGAGTCCTACTCCCGGTGGGAGTAGGACTCCCCCCTTGGCGCGCCCTCCTCCTAGGCCGGCCGCCTCCTTCCCTTGCTTCTTTATATACGGGGGCAGGGGCACCCCATAGACAAGAGTTGATCATTGATCTCTTAGCCGTGTGCGGTGCCCCCCTCCACCATAGTCCTCGATAATATTGTACTGGTGCTTAGGCGAAGTCCTGCGACCGTAGAACATCAAGATCGTCACCACGCCGTAGTGCTGACGGAACTCTTCCCCGACATTCTGCTGGATCGGAGTCCAGGGATCGTCATCGAGCTGAACGTGTGCTAAAACTCGGAGGTGTCGTAGTTTCTGTGCTTGATCGGTCGGGCCGTGAAGATGTACGTCTACATCAACCGCATTGTGCTAACACTTCCGCTTTCGGTCTACGAGGGTACATGGATAACAATCTCCCCTCTCGTTGCTATGCATCACCATGATCTTGCGTGTGCGTAGGAAAAGTTTTGAAATTACTACGTTCCCCAACACCTCCTGACCTCGATATCCTCACACAGGTAGTAAAGGTAAATTCTCTCTATAGATATGATAAAGCTGAAGTCCCTCCTACTAAAATTGCTAGTAAGTGCTTGGATGAGTTTGATAACTTTATGTTTAAGCAAGATGACTTCAATGCTTATTTTGGTAGACAATTAAAAGAAAATGCTTATATGATTAGATGCTTGGGTGATTATATGGCTAATATTAAAGGTGAACTTAAACTTGTTAGCAAACATGCTTCTATGGTTACCACTCAAGTAGAACAAGTACTTAAGGCTCAAAAAGAAGTGCTCGATGAAATGAATAGTAGGAAAAATGATTATGCTATTAGAGTGGCTATTAGAACTGGTAGAATGACTCAGGAACCTTTGTATCCTGAAGGCCACCCTAAGAGAATCGAGCAAGATTCTCAAAGAAATAATATTGATGTTCCTTGTTTTTCTAAAAAGAGGAAGAAGAAAAATGATAGAACTGTGCAAACTTCTAGTGAACCTATTGTTGAACCACCTGATAATCCAAATGGTATTTCTATGTCTGATGCTGAAACACAATCTGGTAATGAACATGAACCTAGTAAAAATATTAATGATGATGTTCATGATGATGCTCAACCTAGTAATGATAATGATGTAGAAATTGAACCTGCTGTTGATCTTGATAACCCACAATCAAAGAATCAACGTTATGAGACTTTGTTGCTAGGAAACATGGTAAAGAAAGGAAACCTTGGGTTCAGAAACCCATGCCTTTTCCTCCGAAACCTTCCAAGAAAAAGGATGATGAGGATTTTGAGCACTTTGCTGAAATGATTAGGCCTATCTTTTTCCGTATGAGATTAACTGATGTGCTTAAAACGAATCCTTATGCTAAATATATGAAGGATATCATTACTAATAAAAGAAAGATACCGGAAGCTGAAATTTCCACCATGCTTGCTAATTATACTTTTAAGGGTGAAATACCAAAGAAACTTGGAGATCCCGGAGTACCTACTATATCTTGCTCCATTAAAAGAAAGTATATTAAAACTGCTTTATGTGATCTTAGAGCCGGTGTTAGTGTTATGCCTCTCTCTTTATATCGTAGACTTGACTTGAATAAGTTGAAACCTACTGAAATATCTTTGCAAATGGCTGATAAATTTACTGCTATACCTGTTGGTATTTGTGAGGATGTGCCTGTTGTGGTTGCAAACGTTACTATTTTAACGGACTTTGTTATTCTTGATATTCCCGAGGATGATAGTATGACTATTATTCTTGGAAGACCTTTTCTTAATACTGTAGGGGTTGTTATTGATTGCAACAAAGGCAATGTCACTTTTCATGTTAATGGTAATGAGCATACGGTACACTTTCCGAGGAAACAACCTCAAGTTCATAGTATCAACTCCATTGGAAAAATTCCATCGATTATAATTGGAGATTTTGAATTCCCTCTTCCTTCTATCAAGAAGAAATATGATATTCTTATTATTGGGGATGTGCATATCCCCATTGATGTAACTTAGTGTTATTCGAAATTTCTCTGGTTTCATGATTATCGGAATGAGTTTGTTAACAAGACTTGATCAACCTTGTTAGTGGATTCTTTTTTATGAGCATGAGATGGATGAAACTAGAAGCACAAACTTCTGCACCCCACTTTTACTTTCTGTTATTTAGATTAAATAAAGTAAAAATAGTATTTTTCTGTCTGTTTCCTGACTTATCTGTGCAATATAAAAATATCCCGAAAATAAAAGTCCTCGGAATGCCATGCCAATTTAATATGATTTTTTTCGGAAATATTTGAGGATTTACTGTGCAAAAATTACCGCGGGAGGAGCTGCCACCTGGCCACGAGGATGGTGGGCGCCCCCCCCCTATAGGGCACGCCCCCCTACCTCGTGGGCCCATGGTGGCCCTCCTACACATATCCCAGCACCTATCTTCTTCCTCTATCTCACACAAACCCGAAAACCAACTCAAGCATGAGTTCCAGCCACTTTTGCTGCGACTTTCGATCTCCTTGCTCAAAGCACCTCTCTCAAAACTGCTTGGGGAGATTGTTCCTTGGTATGTGACTCCTCCATTGGTCCAATTAGTTTTTGTTCTAGTGCTTTATTCTTTGCAAATTTGTGCTGCATAGGTGACCATGTTCTTGAGCTTTCATGTCAAATTTATATGGTTCCAAATAGTTCTAATGCTTGATATAGGCTCTAGGCACTTGTAGGAGTAGTTGCTATTAATATTATTGAAGTTGGTTCCTTTTTGTTTGAAGTTACTAAAAATTTCAGATTGTTTTAGAAAAAAAATGAGGAGAGTTTTGAGGGGCTCATCGAGCCAAAGCTCGAAGGAAAAGGCACCGAAGCCTAAGTATAACTTGCCACGCACCGCGGAGATTCGGGCGTGTGAATGGCCTTCTGAAGATTTCTTCAGAGCAGCCGGTATCTATGAAGATTTTCATGAATTGGCTCACAATGCAGGCCTCACCGCTTTCCTCCACGACCAATGCGATCAGTATCTCTTACTCACAAATACTTTTGTGCAAAACTTTCATTTTTATTCTAGGAACTCACAACCTACGGTGGAGTTTCATTTATATGATGAGCATAAGGAGATGTCACTTTATGATTTCTGTCGGATTTGTTTAGTCCCTTTTGAGGGCAAGACAGAAGAACCACATCATGATGATGTGGCTGGGTTTATTGATAATATCAATGTAGGAGAAACCAGGAAGGTTTCCGACGCACGAATCACTAGCATACATTTTCCTGTTTTATGTTACTTTGCATTATTTGCTAGTCGTTGTTTAATTGGACGCGGAAATTTTGGAAACCTTAGTATCCGGATTTAATTATTCTGCTCCAAGGTTTATACAGTGATAATACTTTTAGTTTGGGCGGTATTATTGCTAGACGGTTAAATATGAACCGTACTAAGGGCCCCATCTTTGGAGGCATCTATGCCACACGCCTAGCCGCACATTTTAACATACCTATTAGGCATGCTGAGAAGGGAGAAAAAGTGCTGCCCCGTGTTTATCTAGATCATAAAAGTATGGTGACACATGATTTTATTGTTAAAAATAGGGCAGGGGAGCTTAAATATCAATTGTTCTTTAATAAACATCATCCTGAGACTATTACCTTGCCTGCTCCTTGTTTGTTTGATTTGACTGCAGGCACGTACCTTGTTCCGTTCACGGCTATTCACGCCTACCGGAACCCTGCACTAGTCGAGGAGCCAGAACAGGAACCACAAGATGAGCCTCCACGACAATCTGTTTATTCTTGGGATCCAGAGATGACTGTCAGCCAGTGGCAGTCAGGGTCTTCTTCTTCATCACAGTATGATCTCAACTATTCTTCCTCATCACAGTACGACTCCAACAACTATTATTATGGATATCCGCCAGGCCAGCCGTGGCCATAGACCAACTTAGGCCAAAAGCCTAAGCTTGGGGGAGTACGTATTTCTCGCTGACGTTACATTTATGTTCACACACACTCATTGCTAGATGTCGGTGCTCATACTCTTTCACTATAATATCCATGCTAGTTTATTTTCTTTTTCCTGCTTTCTTCTTGTGTGTTTGTTAAATCTTAAGAAAAAAAAAGAAAAAAATTAGTAGTAGTTTATTTTTCTGTTGTAGTAGTAATAATTAAAAAGAAAACCCAAAAATATTTCCCGTTCTTCTTTTACTTGTTGGGAGCTTTCCATGTAAATAGTTTTATTTCTTTTGTTTTATTTTGGGGTCAGTATGAGAAGACCATAATTAAATTATTGAAGTGGCTCTTATATGCATTATTGTTGATTTAACCAAGAGCCCATATTGCCTTGTCTTCTCCTATTTATTGAATGCTCGCAGATTCCAGCTTAGTCCAATTTACGTACACTCTTATTATTATTCACATCATTTGGTCGTGCGAGTGAAAGGCAATTATGATAATATATGATGGAATGACTGAGATGAGAAAAACTGGTATGAAATCGACCTCTTTTGTTTTTGTAAATATGATGAGCCCGTCATTCTTGATTCAGCTTATTATGAATAAAAATATTTGCAATGACAATTAGAGATCATAATTGCTTGTGCCATGATTGATTAGCTATGAGTTATAATGATTTACCTTGTATGCCAACATGCTATTGAGATAATTATGATGTGGTATGATGGGATGGTATCCTCTTTTGAATGATTTAAGTGACTTGACTTGACACATGTTCACGCATGTAGTTGAAACAAAATCAACATAGCCTTCACGATATTTATGTTTATGGTGGATTATATCCTACTCATGCTTACATCCAATGTTTATTAATTTTAATGCATGTACATGGCTGTTGTCGCTCTCTAGTTGGTCGCTTCCCAATCTTTTGCTAGCCTTCACTTGTACTAAGCGGGAATACTGCTTGTGCATCCAATCCCTTAAACCCTAAAGTTATTCCAGATGAGTCCACTATACCTTTCTATATGCAGTATCTACCTGCCTTTCCAAGTAAATTTGTATGTGCCAAACTCTAAACCTTCAAATAAAAATTATGTTTTGTATGCTCGAATAGCTCATGTATCAATAAAGGTTGTCCTTATCTTCCATGTTAAGTGGGTTATTCTCAAGAGGAGTGGACTCCGCTCCTCACTCACGAGAAAATGGCTGGTCACCGGGATGCCCAGTCTCATGCTTTATGCAAACTAAATCAAAATTAATTGCAAACAAAACTCCCCCTGGGACCTGATGTATGTTGGAGGCACTCGTTGTTTCGAGCAAGCCATGGATTGCTGCTTGTTGGTGGAGGGGGAGTATAAACTTTACCATTCTGTTTGGGAACCGCCTATAATGTGTTTAGCATGGAACATATTGCCATCTCTTAGTTGTTACGTTGACAATGAAAGTATACCGCTCAAAATACAATTTATCTCTATTTTAAAACCGAGCTCTGGGACCTCTATAAATCCCTGCTTCCCTCTGCGAAGGGTCTATCTATTTACTTTTATGTTGAGTCATCACCGTCTTATTAAAAAGCACTAGCTGGAGAGCGCAGCCGTCATTTGCATTCATCACTGTTGATTTATATTGGGTATGACTATGATTGGATCTCTTTTATCATGAATTACAATGTCTAGTCAGTCCTTGATCTTTAAAGGTGCTCTGCATTTATGTTTTGCGGTCTCAGAAAGGGCTAGCGAGATACCATCTTGTTATATCATATTATGATTGTTTTAAGAAAGTGTTGTCATCCGAGATTTATTATTATGACTTACTAGTTGATTATGCTATTGATATGAGTAATGATGAGACCTGAGAATTATTGCAAGTATGGTTAGTTATGATTTATGCTAAAAACTTGAATGCTGGTTTGACATAGTTACAACAACAAGAGCAAACAGAGTTTGTAAAAGTTTTTCTTTCTTTTAGTTTGTCAACTGAATTGCTTGAGGACAAGCAAGGGTTTAAGCTTGGGGGAGTTGATACGTCTCCGTCGTATCTACTTTTCCAAACACTTTTCCCCATTTTTGGACTCTAACTTGTATGATTTAAATGGAACTAACCTGGACTGATGCTGTTTTCAGCAGAATTGCCATGGTGTTGTTTTATGTGCAGAAAACAAATATTCTCAGAATGACCTGAAACTCGACGGAACATCTTAGAAAAAACAATAAAAAATCCTCGCCAAAGATGAAGACCAGGGGGCCCACACCCTTCTCACAAGGGTGGGGGCGCCCCCCCCCCTAGGACGCGCCCCCTACCTCGTGGGCCCCCTGTTGCATCTCCGACTCCAACTCCACCTCCATATATTGAGTTTTGAGGAGAAAAAAAATCAGAGAGAAGAAATCATCACGTTTTACGATACAGCGCCGCCGCTAAGCCCTAAAACCTCTCGGGAGGGCTGATCTGGAGTCCGTTCGGGGCTCCGAAGAGGGGGATTTGTCGCCGTCGTCATCATCAACCATCCTCCATCACCCATTTCATGATGCTCACCGCCATGCATGAGTAATTGCATCATAGGCTTGCTGGACGGTGATAGGTTGGATGAGATTTATCATGTAATCGAGTTAGTTTTGTTAGGGTTTGATCCCTAGTATCCATTATGTTCTGAGATTGATGTTGCTATGACTTTGCTATGCTTAATGCTTGTCACTAGGGCCCGAGTGCCATGATTTCAGATCTGAATCTATTATGTTTTCATGAATATATGTGAGTTCTTAATCCTATCTTGCAAGTCTATAGTCACCTATTATGTTTTATGATCGGGCAACCCCGAAGTGACAATAATCGGGACCACTCCCAGTGATGACCATAGTTTGAGGAGTTCATGTATTCATTATGTGCTAATGCTTTGTTCCGGTTCTTTATTAAAAGGAGGCCTTAATATCCCTTAGTTTCCAATAGGACCCCGCTGCCACGGAAGGGTAGGACAAAAGATGTCAGTAAGTTCTTTTCCATAAGCACGTATGCCTATATACGGAATACATGCCTACATTACATTGATAAATTGGAGCTAGTTCTATGCCACCCTATGTTATGACTGTTACATGATGAACCGCATCCGGCATAATTATCCATCACTGATCCGATGCCTACGGGTCTTCTATATATTGGTTTACGCTTATTTACTTTCCCGCTGCTACTGTTACAATCACTACAAAATACCAAAAACATTACTTTTGTTGTCTTTACTTTTGTTGCCGCTACTACCACTATCATATTATTTTGCTACTAAACATTTTGTTGCAGATACTAAGTTTGCAGGTGTGGTTGAATTGACAACTCTGCTGCTAATACTTGAGAATATTCTTTGGCTCCCCTTGTGTCGAATCAATAAATTTGGGTTGAATACTCTACCCTCGAAAGCTGTTGCGATCCCCTATACTTGTGGGTTATCACCGCCTCCTCCAGCGGCACCATCGAACCCACGACCACAAGGTCCGGATACGGTGGCAGAGCTGGAGCGGCTGGCACCGCATTGGCCGGACGAAGAGGCCTGGTGCAGATCGACGATGGCGAGCAACGGGCCGCCATCATGTCGATGCCCGAGTTCGCAAGGCCGGCAATCCACTGCTCCTGGATGTGGTTGTTGCCGACGTCGGTGGGGGTCAGGGGACGACACAGCGGCGAGCGAGTTATCGGAGGAGAGGAGGGCAAGGGGCGGTGAGAAGAGTGCGGGAAAGTGGTGTGAATGAAGACGTGGGCGATGACACGCACGAAAGTGAAGAGTTATGAGACGTCTTGTCCGTCTCCCGCACTTTCCGAGCCACATGTGGCCGCAGTGAGCCTGGCTGTCGAGAAACCGCCAAAACGGCAGTCGCTCGTGGGCCTAGCCGTGAACTGCTTTATGTTCCGTGCGGTACGACATGTAGATGCAGCCCAATCAATCAAACAACTGTTTTCTTTCCACGCGGGCTGGACCTTATGCAGGCATCCAAACCCGTAGCTAGTGGATCAACCGATCGATCTGACGTCAATCCGCATTAGGTGTGAATATATACGTACGGGCCGGTGCATATGCTTCGATCGACGCCCTGTGCCGTGCCGGTGCCGGCAGCTGAAACTGGAAGATCGACCTACATCAACGACTTCGGTCATTGCGTGTACCTAGGCCCGTACTGACATAGTACGACCGTGCGCAAGTAGTACGACGTATGAGCCTGCATGGGCAGCCAGAGAAGCTGCAGGATCGTCATGCCGTACGCGCGTACGCATCGCCCACCGACGGCCAGCTGACAACGACCTGCGGATTCAGCTAGCACGAAACGGCCGACGGTTAATTGCACCATAGACACGTGTTTCTATATGTGCGTGCATGGCGCAGTAACAGCACGCACGAAGTGTCCAATCAGAGATGAATTAAGCCGTAGATTCTTTTTCTGAGCAGGAACTTCAATTCCCATCAACACGGCCGGATACGTACGATCGAAGCCTCCTGCGTTCTCGATCCAGGCAACGGTGGACACATGACACCCCTCCGGATAGCCAAATATAGAGTAAAACCATAAGCGTAGAATTTAATCCACCGTAGGTTGAACCACTGAGGGCTGTTGTAGTATCTAGGTACGTACCACCTACACATGGAACGATCGCGGCCTGGATTCGAACTGATCGCGATCGACCGATCCAGCATGCACGGCCGAATTACAGCGGCGATCATTTCGTCCAGTACGTACCAAACGTACACGGTTTACTTTTTGATGAGCTGGCTCCATTCTATATACTCCTTCGTTTTTAAATATGTATTTTTGGAAAATACAATACAAACTACATACGGAGCAAAATAAGTGGATCTATATTCTAAACTACGTCTATGTATATTTATTTGTAGTTTATAGTACAATATCCAAAAGAACTTATATTTAGGAACGGAGGAATACTCCTACTCTACTATTGCCAGCTGCGCACCGCAGTCGATTCTACTCAACTACTGGCAAAATACTACTCCCTCCGTTCCTAAATATTTATCTTTCTAGAAATTTTAACAAGTGACTATATACGGAGCAAAATGAGTGAATAAAATATATTTATATGCACCCGTATGTGGTAGTGATTTGAAATCACTAAAAAGACAAATATTTTGAAACGGAAGGAGTAGCAAGTACGTATGGAATGGTACAGTTCCAGTGGTATATGGGCCCATTTCTACGTATGGCTAAAAGCGAGATGCATGCAGTGTATGGGAGTACGTACGTGTGTAGATACGAGTAGCGCTTCGTCTGCACCCACGTTATCGTACGGAAACATATCTATCTTAGTAAGTCCAGAGACCTGAGCCGTCGACGTCTGAGGGAAATCCTACTTGTCTCCATACTTTTTTTTGCATGGGTCTGCATATGCACCTTTTTCGTTGCATTTTTTTGTTGATAGCTAACTGGCGGCGCATGCGTTCCACAAGCATCTATATACTCCCTCCGTTCCTAAATATTTGTGTTTCTAGATATTTCAACAAGTGACTATATACGAAGTAAAATGAATGAATCTACACTCTAAAATATGTCTACATATATCCGTATATGGTAGCCATTTGAAATGTCTAGAAAGACAATTATTTAGAAACGGAGGAAGTATATACGTACAATATATGGATAAGTACATACAGTGTCGGTGCCGTCGACTTGGATCGCGAGGAAAATTTTGCGATCGACGTGCATGTAGCTAGCAGCTCTAGCATGCGATCCTTGGTCCCATGCTTCTTGGAGCCAGGAACCAACTAGCTCCGCGCAGTCTCTTCCGGGTTTTTTTTTTGCACTGTCTATTTCATTATTCGACGTATTAGTACTTTTTTTTTGTTTCTTTTTACTACATGTATTAATAAATAATTCAAACTATGCAAAGTTTGATTAAATTTTTATTTCAAAATATCAACATCAATACTATAGTTATACAGTACTCCCTCCGTTTTTATTTACTCTGCATATAAGAGTTGACTGAAGTCAAACTTTATAAAATTTGACCAAGTTTATATAGAACAATACAAATATTTAACATAACAAATTTATATGATGTGAAAGTACATTCAATAATAAATCTAATGTTATTGATTTGTTATTGTATATGTCAATATCTTTGTTTATAAACTTTGTCAAAGTTTACAAAGCTTGATTTTGACTAAAGCTAAGATGCGGACTAAATAAAAACGGAGGGAGTATGAAAATTCATTTCATTGTGCATCTATTGATACTGATTTTTATTTATTTTGAATGGTGTTCTTTCCTATAAAATAGTTTATACTTACTCAAACGTCCGCAGGCGCACCCGGGCAGGAGAGAGAAGAGAAAAAATGACACAACTGGACTCCTCATATTTACCATATCTATTGATGATATATGTAGGGAGAACATGAGGTCTTACGGACGTGCCTGGTCAGTCTGCCACATAGGACGCGGCCCATCCTAGACCACTTTTTCTCTTTCTTTATTTTTTTCTTTCTCTCTCAACATCTTCATCAATCAAATGCAAGTAACCGGACATATAAGGGAAAAAAATTATGGTTGCACGAGCGGAAAAATAAGAACTCAACCTGCGCACATCCACTGATGTTTATTCGGTCTGATTTGCTAAGTCTTATTGTAGATGCTCTAAGTTTGACTTTAGACAAATTTTATATGGTAACTACAAAGAAACGGTGGGATAAGTAGAATACACATACGACACGCCTTAATTTTGATGCTATGATACAGTTTGGAATTCGACGTATGGCACGAACGTCATATTAGGCTCTGTCATTATATTTTTCACATGGATGATCCGTGAGTACATACTTGGGAGAAGATTTCCATTCCATAAATCCGCCGGCACGAACAGCGGTTCACGGTTCACACGGTTTACTCTACCCTGCACGGGCATACATGTATGCCCCCTCTTCTGTAGACATACTAGAAACTGACTAAATGGCCTACTTACGTACAAGGTTTTGGTTACCAAATGGGGCATTTTTACCGAGGGGGAATCGGTACACGTGGTCACCATAGTTACCACGAAATTTTGAGCAAATTTTGAACGAAATTTACAATTCAATTTTGCATTCAAATTCTTTCAAAATAGATATAGATAGCACTTGAACTTATATTTATCATAACAGAGCTACTAGCTTAGTGGAAGGTTGTCTACGCAAGTGTTGTGAGGTGTTGCCATACTTTACTATACATTGAGCGTTTGAATTCTAGAAATTTAAAAAATTCGACTTTTGCTCGAAATGACCATTTATCGAGGGGGCTGAAATATGTGGAAACCATGGTAAATCTTGAAATTTTGAGCGGTAACCAACACCCTGCTTACGTACCACCATGCACGCGTTTAGTTATCACACATACATCTTCAATCGCGCATACGAGCGGAGCATTACGCTATAATTTGGGTCGACGTGTCTGTTGTATGGGCGATGGATCGATGTGGCTGCCATGGTGGCATGCCATGGCACGGTTGTGGCTGGCCCGAGGACACACAAACACAACAGCTGGCCTGTACACTAACTCACCATTTGCCCTGCTCTAGACCCCAAACCGAGCATGGAGGCAGAACAAAATCATCTTTTAACCCTACCCTGACTGCCCGCCTGCGCTTCCAACCGCGAGCCAGCTCACCTGCACTGCACCCTACTCCACTCAGCTCTGCTGATTTCTTTGTTCCAATCGTTTCACCGCTGCTTTTGTGCTTTCCACCTGTAGTTGAATACGTACAGCATTTTGTGTGCTTTTCTTTTGGCTACCAGGAGCTGGAACAGAGTAATAATCAGCACAAGTGAGGTACACTACTTGCTGTCATTTCTTCGGCTCGATGGACGCGACTGCGGAAGCTGTCTTTTCAGGTCAGCGGCTCAGCGCTCCTCCCCCTCTCTCTCTGTCTCTCTGTTTCCAGCTAGCCCGGGGCTTCGAGAGGTTCGAGGTCTCGGTTGGTCACGCACGGAGCAGCAGCGTCCGGGTCACGAGCGATGATAGAGGGAGCACGGACGTGTCGACCGAACGATTTGTTTGCCACAGCGAATCCGGCTACAGTAGCTACACTGCATGCATGCATGCTTCCTGGAAGGCGGAACATGACAAGGTGGCCTTGGGCTGGGCCTGCAGCCGAAAGAGAGAAACGAAAAGCTCTTTCCGCTCCGCGGCCGCTCGCGCTCGGCCACCCATGCCGATGCAACAACCACAGTCGAGCAGCAAGCACCCAGCGGCGCGGCGGCTGGGGCAGCACCGCGAGCGCAGCAGTGCCGTCCTCGCTGGTCGCTGCCGCTGTCTGCCCGGCGGGGCCGGCGGCACAGCCGTCCTCGTCGCTGCGCCTACGCGGCTACGCGCACTGGCCGGCCGGCACGCGCCCCCAGCTTCACCCCCGTGCCGAAATCAAACCATCACATGCCCCGGCCTGCACCCCCAGCTGCCTCTCTCTCTCTACAGCTGCACTGCGGGCCTACGTAGGGCTACTCCCAGCTAAGCGGCCTCGCCTGCCACGCTTCGCCGCCACCCCTTTCACGTGCGCCAGCTCACGGGCCTGACGCGCCCCATACCCAGCCAGCGAGCCGCCGCGCGCGCCGTCCGATGGCCATCGAGCGGTCTCGGCGCGCGCACGGCCAGGCACGGGTTACAGTGCGGTGCCAGTGTGCTCGCTCCACTCGAGCCCCGGGCCCCGGCTCGGGGAGGTGGGCCGCCGTGGGCTTCCGCGCGATCACGAGGATTGTGGTGGATGGCTCCGCCCACCCGGACTTGTCCCCAGCAAAAAAAAAAAAACGGCTTTCCTTTTCCTGATTGTTTGTGAGCACTAGCATCTGAGAGCATGTGTTTTTGCAAGTGAAGAGCCAGAACCAACGACAACGTGGTGTATCGAAGCAATCAGGAAGGGCTCTCCTCTCCTTTGGACCATATTCGGCGGCCCGAAACTCTACAAAATCTACCCATGAAAAGTCATGGAGGGTAGGCCTAGGTTTACCTGGTTGCTAGCTAACTTTGCTGCGAGAAATGTATATAATTGCATATAAGCCGTGGACCACCGGAATATTTTAATCCGTTCCTTAGCCATATGATGATGATTGGAAAGACTCTCCTCCGCCAGCAGAGTTAGTAAGCAGTTGGTTGATTTTCTACTTCCTCCGTCACGGTTTAGAAGGCACACTTGGAAATTTTTTGGGACCTAGGTGGTTATCTATTGGTTGTGTGATGGGCTAAAAAATAGCATTCACACTACGCATGCATATAGAAATAATATACGGAGTACTAATTAGCTACTAGAAATAAATGCAATGTGGCCTAAACCTTGTCTATTGTGGAAACACACGCAAATTTAACTGTGCCTTCTAAACCGTGACGGAGGGAGTAGTGTAATAACAAAAGAATGTACAGCTAGCACATGAAATGGTACGCCAAGATTAGAGGGCGGTTGTGCATCCAAGCTCATGATTGAGCATATAAGCTGTAAAGTCGTCCTTGTATATTGGATCTTTGCGCCGCGCGCATGCAGATGCTAGCGATTTTTCAGCTACAAAATCGGCACACTGGCGCAATGTGTGTATCAAGTGAACCAGCTCCAGGAGAAATTATATAGCTTTTACAGAAAACATAGAAGTTGTTGATTAAGTTGGTATCATTCTATGCTTGCATTATTCCGTGCAAACGTCTGCAGCTCAAGTTTTGGAGTAGAATATTTTCCAGAAACCCTTTACGGGCATGCAGGGGAAATCATAATCATCGTTAAGACATAAAATACCTGCCCGCGAACAGCTTCTTGCTTCTTTTATTTAAAGCGGATTTTGTTCAGTTCCAAAAACGAGAGTCCTATGCAATGCTTACCCAAGGAACTAGCACACGGAACCTGCAAACTGCAGTTACCTATTTTTCATTTACTATAAACCAAAATATTATTCATATACTATGGTATTTTTATTCTGAGGCTGGAATATACTATCAGATGGGGACTAATGATATCAAGAGGTTTGTTGATTATATGCGAAAAAAAAGAAGAGTTGTTGATCAAGTGTACCTATGTTTTTCTGTAAAAGAAATTAGTTTACCTATGTTTACATTACTCCAGCCCTCCCTCTGCGAACATATGTAGGAGGTAGGACATTTTTGCATTTGTGTATAGAGCGATAGAGGTACTACTTCCTCTGTAAAGAAATATAAAACCGTTTAGATAACTAAATATCAGAGTATTTGAGTGGACTATTTCTAGAAATCACTTACAAGCACACAGAGGTAATCATGATAATCGTTAACGCGTCAAATACATTTCATAGAGCAGCTACAAGCTTCTTTTATTTATATATTATAAGTAGAAAGCGTATTGTTTTTGTTCCAAAAACACACTCATACACGTCGCAGACGGAAAAGAAACAAGCTCACAAAATCAAGCACTCCAGCAAATTGCAGTCACCAAATCCATTTCTAAACGAAATTATTGTTGATACTGCTATGCTACTTTGCGGGAGTGGAGGAAGCTGTTTGTGTGGGCGCGGGCGGGCGTGCATGATTCTTGGATAGTTGATGGCGGGGAGGCGTGGCAAGTTGGCGGGAAGGATGGTGGCTGCATGACTAGGCGCCTACGTGGAGGTGGAGGGAAGCGGCATCTCGAGGAAGGAGGACTGGCAGCGCGTGGCGCGGGTGGGCCACTTTTCGGCCCGTGTTTTTTTATTAGTATTATAGTCGATCAAGGAGAGAGAAAAAAAAGGAAATCAAAAGGCGCGGGCGGGCAGGCAGGCGGAGCAGAGCGCAGGGGAGGGGTGTGCTGAGCTGGGAATGAGCGGAGGCCAGCTGGAGTCTCTCTCGGGTACGGCCCGGACGCAGCTCCCGTCGCCGCTCGCCTCGACTCCGCCGACGCGCCCTAGGCCCGGTCCATGGACCGCCCCAGCGAAAAGTCCGCCCCCCAACCTCCTTCCTTCCGGCGCGGACGCGGCGACTAGCTTTTGCTTGCGGTCCATGGACGGGGCTCACTCGCGCTCTGCTCAGGCCGCGGCAACCTCGCCTTTTGTTTCTTGCCCACAACTCTCCACTGTAGCTTGCCGTGCTGTCCTCGCTCGCTCGCTCCCATGTGTCCCACACACTTTACCATGCACTGGCCCACCGCCTCATTCCATTTCGCTCCCCCTCCGCTGCGGAGCCGGATCCCTGACGTACGGCCACCTGACGTTGGGCCACTGACGCGTGGGTCCGGGTCCACACGTCAGCGAGTGCGCCGTACGTTAAAGGAGCTGCGTCCCTCCGCTGCTCGCCAAATACCCGTCCTGCCCCTACCCCTACCCCTACCCCATACTACTACAGTAAGCCATTTTGGGGTTGGGTCCCCGCAGATCTTTGTTTGGGCTGGAACGGAATTGGCGTCTCCTCCCGGAGGAAAATGCATGCAGCTGTGAGCTGCGAAGCATGCATGCATCGCCCATGGATTCACCGGCATTAGCGACACTGATAGAACGCACATGTGTTCTGAATACAGTTGATGCAAGAGTTAAGTAGTAATAATAGTATTAACTCCCGATTGGGCAACACGAGGTTTAGGTATATTGGGAGTAGTACTAGTGGGAAGGCCCTGCATGGATTACTTCCGGAAATTAACTCCTCCTGTTTACATTCATTTTCGACAGCACCATGTTGCTCCCAGGTCCATTTAAAGACACGTTGATACACGACCAATATCCACAAGGATATAGATACAGTACTCGCCTAAGAAAAAATGTTGTTAATTTTCCCCCTGAAAAACCAATGTTTCAAGGCAGGAGAAAACTTGAGCAGTGAGAACATGCGCGAATAGGGCAGAATACAAGGAAATGACTAGAAAGCCCACTGCGTAAAATGAGAAGCGTATGCATTATGCAGTGAGGATAAATTAAATTATCTAGTTAACAGTACTCGTGGAACTTTAACGGCCTCAGATTCTTCCAAGCGCATCGATTCGAACTGCGTTTCTTCTGGCTCGAACGCTTGACCGGTCTCGCATGCAGCTTCACAGACACTGCATCACCACGTAATTATTGCGCCACATGGATGATAACACTCCACGTAGTACGCGACAGCACCCATGCATATGGTTCCTGTAATCACGTGAGGCGGCAAAGATTAACACACTACTGACGGAAAACTCATCCCACTGTACGTTTCCACGCATGCAGTTTCCTTACTGAGGGCATGTATAATGGTTGATAAGATAGTCTTATCTTAAGTCTTGCATGTAAATTAGAGATGATAAAAAAACATGTCTACAATGGGTCATTTTTTAGCCTTATCTTCAATAATTAGTTGTTCCTAAAAACATGGTGAGACAAATTGTGCTAAGAGATCATCTCTTGTCTTCTCTTATTTAAGAGAAGACAAGCCTTATCTTACGATTTCTCTCTCCTCCACCTCATCATTTATCCTACGTGGCACTCTTAAGATAGAACCATTGTATATGCCCTGAGCCGCTTCTGCGCATGCAATTTCTTTACTGCATGCGATCGTTTTTGTTATCCGGCGAGGCTCCTAAAATAATCACGGACACTCACGCTGCGACAGTAATGAGCAGTTAAGTGCACGGTAATGTAGAGTCGCAGGCAGGAGAGTGGTAGTAACAGGAGTAGTGGCGTGGCGTGGTGCAATGAACAGTTATGTCGTTGGCGTGGTGATGGCACCACGTCGGCGGTTTCGGGCAACTGTAGATGCATGAGTGTTGTGTACTCGTGGTCGTGTGGTAGACTGGTGGTAGAATACCCGTACGAAAGCTACACCTGGTCTGGTCTGGTCGTGGTCGACGACAACGACATGGCGTGCTTGAAAATACCACTGCCACTCATCATTCTTATTTGGTTCATATTACTACATGACCTGACTCTCGTCTAACTTGTGCATGTTTCCTCTTCTCTGCACGTGGAATAAGACCACATTCGATCCCTAATTTTATTCAATTTTTCGTCCGTTGATTAACCTGTATGCATGTGTGGTCCAAGGAGTAGCTATTGCAAATTCGAAAACAGTCTCGAGTTACAGCCTCTGTCCGAGACGATAAAAAGACGCAGAGATCGACCCAGCGGGGGAGGGAGCGAGCGGGTGTGGTGGCGCAGTCGTGTTTGTTGGTGCGGGTCGGTGGGTTAACACTAACTGGCGTTGGTGGTTGCACCTCGCCGCGCGCATGCCTGCTACGCACCGGTACGTACTGCGTCGTCACGCGGGGCTGCCTGCCCGCAATCAATGCCGTCGATCGCTAATCTACCAAGATAACCGTGGCCGTACTGGGAGATTTCGAAAAAATGGCGTGCGCTGCAGACCGATCTTCTTCTACTTGGCTGGCCGAGAGGCCCGCACGTCACGTACAGCGTACCGGCAGGTCGGTGCGAGCGCGCGCAGGAAAGCTGGAGTGGGCACTGGCGGCCGGCGAGGGATCGGAGGGCGGATTGGCACGGCGGGTACACGGCATTTATGGATAGGTCGTGCGGCGGCGGTGCGTGGTGCCGAGGCCGGCGCGCGGGCCGGACATGGAAACAGGCAGACAAGGCGATTCATGTCGTGTGCTGTGTGATTTACCGGCACGAGCCCGCGCGCGCGGCCGGTCAAAAGGTGTAGACGGCGCCGGCCCACGCGCACTCTGTGACGACCCAAGAGGGGGATCGGCTTCACGGCCGGAGGTAAGGGACGAGGAGAGGAGCAGGATAGGTGAGAAGGAGAGAAATGGGATGAGGGCAACTAGACTTTTCTTATTTCATATCCTTCACGGAGTACAGGGTAGGTCTCTTATACTTGCACACATACGCCTGGCCACATGTGGCCCACTGGCACACACACGCTCACCCCTTTCTATCTATTTCACCTTCCAGGTCCACCGATACTCATGTATCAGGTGTGACATTTGCCTCCCCTTGAGCGCGAGCGTCTTCATCCCAACAGCTTGCCTCCGGGTAGCGCTGACGGAGCACAGAATAATCCTCCCAGGTCGAGGATTCAGGAGCTAACGAAGACCACTGAACTTTGACCTGCACAATTGAGTTGTTGCCTTTCTTCACCATGCGACGTTCGAGAATGGCAATAGGTTGTACCGGTGCCGCTGTGAGGTTCGGTGCACGGGGTAGCTCTGAGAAAACTGGACTGTAGTCCGGAGTGAAGGGCTTGAGCTGCGAGACATGAAAAACTGGGTGTATGCGACTGTCGTCCGGCAACTGGAGCTTGTAAGCCAAAGGACCAATGCGTTCCAGAATCTGAAATGGACCAAAGAACTTGTACGCCAATTTGGGGTACGGGCGGTTAGCCACTGTTGACTGTGTATATGGCTGAAGCTTGAGCAGCACTGAATCACCCACTTCGAAGGAACGCTCTGTACGATTGCGATCAGTCTTTTGCTTGCACCTGTTTTGAGCCCGCGCCAATTGATCACGGAGCCAGCCACTGTGAGTTGCCCAGTCCAGCTCGGTGCTTGCATCCGCGGGCAACCTGGTGGCCAAAGTAGGTAGACCACCCAGGTTGGGTTCTTTGCCGTAGAGTGCCTGGAACGGTGTTGTGTTTAGTGATGAGTGATAGGTGGTATTGTACCAGAACTCAGCCGTGGATAGCCACTTTCGCCACTGCTTGGGATTGTCATGCACCGCACATCGCAGATACATCTCGAGGCACTGATTGACGCGCTCGCTCTGTCCATCCGTCTGAGGGTGATATGCTGTCGAGTAACTGAGCTTGGTGCCGGCGGCGTCGTGGAGAGCACGCCACATTTTGCTGGTGAAGATAGGATCGCGATCCGAGACAATCGAGTGTGGCACCCCGTGCAGCTTGATGATGCTGTCCCAGAATGCACGCGCCACTGTTGCTGCTGTGAAGGGGTGACGCAAGGGCACAAAATGCGCGTACTTAGTGAACCGGTCAACAACGACCATGATCACCTCATAGCCCTCAGACAGTGGCAAACCTTCGATGAAGTCCATGGTGAGGTCATGCCACGGCTCTGTAGGGATGGGCAGAGGTTGCAGCAGTCCGGGTGGCTTGATATGCTCGTGCTTGGCGTGTTGGCAAACGGCACACTGGTGCACGAATTCCTCCACGGCCTGCTTGAGGCCCCGCCAGGCAAATAGCTTCTTGAGGCGCTGATATGTGGTCGTGACTCCAGAGTGGCCCCCAATTGCGCTGGCATGGAAAGCACTGATTAGTTTGGTCTAGAGTGCGGTGTTGGCACCAATCCAGAGCCGGTCCTGAAGGCGGATCACGCCTTGCCTGAGCTCGTAGCCGTGCTCATCCGGACTGAAGACAGCCAACCGTTGCAGCAGATCTTGGGCGTCAGCGTCCGTCTCGTATGAGTTCGCGACTTCTTGCAGCCACTGTGGTTGGCACACGGAGATGGCATCGAGGGAAAGAAGATGCCCGACGCGAGACAATGCATCTGCGGCACCATTGTCAACACCGCGCCGGCACTTGAACGAGAATTGCAGTCCCACAAGCTTGGACATCGCCTTGCGCTGTAACTCGATGTCCAACTGTTGCTCCCCCAAGCTGCACAAGCTCTTATGATCTGTGACGATGAAGAATGGTGCCCGTTGTAGGTAGGCGCGCCACCTGTCTATCGCCATGATCACCGCAAGGAATTCTTTCTCGTAAATGGAACGACGTTGATTGCGTGTGCCTAGAGCCTTGCTTAAGTAGGCGACAGGGTGGCCTTCTTGTACTAGGACAGCGCCCACACCCGTATCACATGCGTCCGTCTCGATGGAGAATGGGCGGTTGAAATCAGGCAGAGATAGCACTGGGGTGTTCACCATTGCTTGTTTGAGGAGGTCGAACGCCGCTTGAGCTTGATCTGTCCAACTGAATCCTTTCTTAGTGAGCAATTGAGTCAATGGCTTGGCGAGAATCCCATAGTTCTTCACAAACTTGCGGTAATAGCCTGTCAAACCCAGAAAACCCCGGAGTTCAGTGGCATTTGTCGGTGTCGGCCACGCAGACATGGCACTAGTCTTGCTCTTATCAGTTGCCACGCCCTCCCTGGAAATAACATGCCCGAGGTACTCAATGCTGGGTTGTGCGAAGGAGCACTTGGATTGTTTGGCATACAGTTGATGTTGTCGCAGAATGGAGAAGACGGTGCGCAGATGATCAACATGCTCCTGCAGAGAACGGCTGAACACCAAGATGTCATCGAGAAAAGTAATGACGAACTTACGATTTGGTCCGGAGAACACCGAGTTTATGACACATTGGAATGTGGGTGGTCCGTTGGTGACCCCAAATGGCATGACACGGAACTCAAAGTGGCCGTGATGCGTTTTGAATGCAGTTTTCTCCTCGTCGCCTTTTTTCATACGGATCTGATGGTATCCAGCTCGCAGATCGATCTTGGAAAAGAAGGCGGCGCCAGCAAGTTCATCCAGTAGCTCGTCGATGACGGGAAGGGGAAATCTGTTTTTGATGGTCACCATGTTCAGGCGTCTGTAATCTACGCAGAAGCGCCAGGTTCCATCCTTCTTTTTCACCAGGAGTACAGGAGCGGCGTAGGGACTCATACTATGAGTAATGATCCCTGTCCGCAGCATTTCCGTAACCTGACGCTCTATCTCGTCTTTCTGCAACGGAGAATAACGGTACGGGCGACAGTTGATTGGTGTGGCCCCCGGTTCTAGAGTGATAGCATGGTCGTATTGACGGCGGGGAGGTAATCCTGTAGGTTCAGCAAAGACATCACTGAACTCCGTTAGAATGCGTTGGATCACAACTGGTGGTGGTTGAGCTGTTGCTAAATCTGGTATTGGCGCCATTTGGAGTTCTATTAAACCAGCCCCCCAAATCTCGTTTGCATCATGCATTTGCCAAAGAGAAGCAGCATCCAAAGCAGTAAGGGTTGGCGATTCATCCGATCTAACTCCCTGTAGGTGTACTGCTGTCCCATCACGCTCGAATTGCATTGTTTTCAACTGCCAATCACACTTCATGGGGCTATGTTGCGCTAGCCAGTCGACGCCGAGAACTGCATCATAGACGCCCAAGTCCAGCACACGCATATCTGTGCTGAATGTGTGTTCCTGGCTGCACCACTGGAGCTGCGGTACCATGGCTGTGCAGTTCAGTCGCTGGCCATTGGCTACCCGTACAGCAATGGAAGGAATGGGTGTTGTTGTTGCTCCAATTCTGACAGCAAATGTTGAATTGACAAAACTGTGCGTGCTCCCCGAGTCCACCAACAGCAGCATCGTCTGGTTACCCACAGTTGCTCGCAGGCGAATGGTTTCCGCTGTTTCCGTGCCTTCCACCGCGTGTGCAGAAAGAAGGCAGCACGCGGGCTCTGTAGCCCCGTCTGGCTCATCAAGTAACTGCAGCGCGTGCACGGCTTCGTCAGATAGCACTTCCCCATGATCACCCACCTCTATTGTGAGCAACTGCGCTGAGCGTTTGCATTGATGGTCCCTGGAGTATTTGTCGCCACAACGAAAGCAGAGGCCATGCTGGCGTCTGTAGTCTCGCAGCTGCCGCTCGCGCCCGAAGTCGTCCGGGGCTTGCTTAGGTGCCGGAACGACGTGGGGTACTAAAGTGGCAGGTGGCACTGATGGTGTTGGGGGAGGACGTCCCAACGCCGGTGGCACGCTAGGCAGTGGCGGTGGCCGTCCTGCAGAAGTGGGTCGTAGGCGAGGGCGCTGAATGTCCAATTCCTCCTCCTGTATGCGTGCAAATACGGTGGCTCTGGTAATGCTGGTCGGTGCTTGGATGCGCACCGCGGCTCGCAATTCATCTTTGAGGCCGAGCAAAAATTGGGTGACAAAAAATTTGGAGCTCAATGTGGCGTCGAGTGCGATCATGTTGTACATGTGCACCTCAAATTGCTGCCTGTACTCTGCGACTGTGCCTGTCTGTCGAAGCTGCAACAAATCATGCATCGAGGACTCGATCTCCTCAGGGCCGAATTCCTCTTCCACTGCCCGGCGAAACAAATCCCAAGTGATCACTGGATGCGTCTGACGGAAGGCCCGAAGCCAGAGAGCGGCATGGCCTTCGACGTAGAGTGCTGATGTTGCCACCCAGTTGTGTTGTGGCACATGGTAGAGCTCGAAGTAAGCCAAGCAACGATCCAGCCAAACACGGGGGGCAGCACCATCGAAACGAGGGAAATGATGTTTGGGTGGCCTGACGGAGTACTCCTCCCGTGGCGCTGGTGCTGACTGAAACCCCCGCTCTGGCAACCCGATCTGGTCATCTGGCTTGGATAGAAGTGGCGGCCCTTCGTTTGTGAGCCGTGCGAGCGGCGCTGACCCCGCGATAGTCTGCGGTATGGGCAGGGCGCTTGGCGGAGACGCGACACGCGGATCGGGTGGTGGTGGTGGAGGCCCCGTCCGCACGGCAGGTGTGTGTAGCACCGCCGTCGATGGATCGTCCACCTGGGAACCCGTGGATGGGGTTGACGACGCGGACGCGGACGCAGCCTTACGCACGTCATCTACCTCTGCTTGAGTAAGGCCGATCTGCTTCGACATGCTCTGCAACTCGTGGGAGACCTGAGTGTTGAACGCCGTCTGCGCCTCTGCTCGCTTGTATGCCAAGTCCCTCTCCTCGTCGAATCTGGACAGGAGCTTCTCCATCAGGGCGGTGAGGTTGGCTGTCTGAGTTTCCATGGCGGCTATCACCTGCCTTGCCTGCGCTGAGGGCTTGGAGGGCGCCGTGGCTCCAGCCCCGAGTAGATCGAACCCCGCCGAGGATTTCGAGCGACTTCACCGGAGTGAAATCGCACCTGCGGCGGTGGATGTTACCGATCTGACCAAGGGAGTAGGAAGAACCGCGGCGGAACAAAATTTAAGAAAATTTTGCTGGCTCTGAGATACCAAATGTGACGACCCAAGAGGGGATCGGCTTCACGGCCGGAGGTAAGGGACGAGGAGAGGAGCAGGATAGGTGAGAAGGAGAGAAAGGGGATGAGGGCAACTAGACTTTTCTTATCTCATATCCTCCACGGAGTACAGGGTAGGTCTCTTATATTTGCACACACACGCCTGGCCACATGTGGCCCACTGGCACACACACGCTCACCCCTTTCTATCTATTTCACCTTCCAGGTCCACCGATACTCATGTATCAGGTGTGACACACTCGTCCACGCGCCCAGCGTCCAAGCCAAGCGAAGCCGAGCCAGTGTCAGCGTCGTAAACACGCGCCAAACCCCCAGCAGCCAGCGGCCGCGCCGCCCGAGCCGAGCATGCATCCAATCCAACCCCAAAATGGGCGGGCCGTCGCCATCGTGGCCGCCCCCGACACAAGTCAAACCCCCCAAGCCGCACCGCACCGCCTCCGTGCCCATACCCGCAATTCGGGCTCGCGCGCCGGGGCGCTCCCGTCTTTTCGCCCTCACCACTTGGCTGGCTGGCCGTGCTGGCTGGGTCGGCAGAGAGCCGGGCCCCATGCATGCATCCCCGCTGATGCGGAGAGTGGACTGGACTGGGGGACCTCCACTCCTGGAACTTCACACGCACCATCGTTTTCGGGTGGCCGGACGGATTCGTGGGTTTGGCGGGGGTGTTGCTGCATGTTTCCCGCGCCTCCACCCTCCAGTCTCCGGGTCGCCACGCCCACGCGCATGTGGGAGTTTTGTAACTCGACTCGAGGTGGGCGGGGCGGCCATATGGCACGAGTAGGTGGGGGTGGAGCGTGGCTTTCCGGTTTCAAATTTGGGTTTGGTCTCAGGTTTCTAATAAATCCCCAACTCGCGGGAGTGGAGCGGCGGCCCAATCCGGGCGACGGCTCGCTCGGTGGTTGACTGCGGGCATTGACTCGCCGTCAATGCTTGCTGACACTCGCATCACCATCCGCCCATCCAATCGTGCTGCTAGTGATGCATCCGGTTCCATATATATACCCCTCCACCGCCGCAATTCCTGTATACTATCACTGCATTCGGTCATGCTTATTATTCGAG
>NC_041384.1:714549546-714571574 GCF_002162155.2 Triticum dicoccoides
TTTTAATTTTTTGTGTGGGTGGTATCAGTTTTATTTATATTCAGAGAAAACTATTTTTTTAGGGTGAGAGAGAAGACTATTTGAGGTGCAAAAAAATTCTGAAGAAACTAACATGCACAGACAGATTGATGTCGTACATATACATTTTGAATTTTCATCTAATCTGTGATTCTAACGACACGCGTACATGAAAAAGGACAAATGCGTCTTTTATATACAGATGGTTTAGTTTCTCCTGATGAAATTTTGCACTTGCAAATACTTTTAGATATTTCCCAGACTTACTATTAAGAAACAAGTTTTGATTAAAAAATGGTGCATTATAACCCACGCCCGAAGGCGCTTCACTCTTTTTATCATTCTTCATTTTTTTCACGCCATTGATTGTCTGATCTAACATGGAGAGTTTGTGTTAGATGCAAGGAGCCGAGGACATGCAAAAATTATAGTGCTCCTATCCATATTACTTGTCGCGGCTCTAGTACAACTTTATCAAAGGGACTAGTATAGTTTAGACTACTCTTAGAGCCCCGCCTCTTATCGGTACATGCTATACGATTTGATTGACGAGCAAATTCAAACATATCAACTTTTTTACAAAATCTATGTATGCTAACTTTAGTGTGAAAAAGCTTATTGAAGGGAATTCTCTTGATTTCAATATTGTCGCTTCTAGTAATTCTCTTGATTCCACTAATGATTATCTTAGCCAAGTTACACTCGAGCAAGAAAATAGCTTATTGAAGGGAATTATAGAGAAAGGTGTTTACAAGAGTATTGCCGGGAGTAAGCAATTCGAAGAAATTATACGCAAGCAAGGAAGACACCGAAAAAATCAAGATGTTGGTTTTGAATGAAAGTTTAATGCAAATACAGTTGAATGGGAAGAAGATCAATACCCCATGACAAAGTTTTTTCCTCGGCAAGAGAAATATGCCCCACTTCTTTTGAGGGAACACAAGCTCAAGATGATCTTCCAACACAAGACCACAAACTAAAAGACAAGGACAAGCTTCGAGAAGAGATTGACTCAATTGAAGAAGCACCTCAAGCCTTGGTCAAGTGGGTTTCCAAGACTTCATCAAGTTCAACTACAACTCCAAGGATTCCCATAAAGTTGATGTGGGTCCCAAAGAAGAACTAGAAGAACTAGAGAGTTCTTGAGGGTGACCCGCCAATATATTTCACTCATATTCATTTTGGCAAGAACTTGTGCAACCAACTTCAACATCTTGCACCAGTCCATGGAGTCACAAACGTTCTTGTTGGTAAGACAAGGGACAAGGAAACTCAATGCATTAATGTACATCATCATATGTGCAATTCACTCTATGTCTGGATTACATCAACATTGAGCATCCACATCTTCATTATCTACTCGAAGTCATCATTGACAAAACCCAAGGTTAGTTCATCCCTCTTTGGGGGGATATCACATCTAGGGGCGCTTTGCTCTAAAAATTAAGCTAAAGCAACTCTAATGGTGCGAACACATTAATGCTTTATGTAAAAATGGTAACCCCACTTCTGCTCAAATGATGAGTATGACCTATGATCAAATCTTCTCATTTGACTCCTAAGTCAATATACTCATATATAGATGACATAGTCATCGCCAATTGCTTGATAGATGCTAGAATTGGTTGTGCATGTTTGACACATATTTCATTTGCTATCTTATTGTGTGAGCATGTTGGTATGCATGTTTTCTTCATTCGAGGACACCCATTTGTTGTTTTGTTTGTCTTGGTTTTTTTGGCCAAGTGGATGTACAAGAATACCTAAGCACCTCCTGTAGCTGTCTATGCCTTCTTGTCTCAAATTCTATTCTCGCTACATCACAAAAATTGAACAAGTCATTTTTGGACCCTCCGGGTGAGGCGCACTTGGTGTCACTGATCTGAGAAGGGCTGAGCTCGAAAATCTTCTACGTGCATTTTGGTTGGACCAATTCACTCAAACTTGGTCAAACTGAAATCCTTTAGATTGATCTAATTTGTCTTCTCAGTGTCACCGAGTTGAACCGGTTCAGAGTCATCGATGTGCTATACTGCTAGCAGTTATACATATTGGTGCCACCGAGTTGTTCCACTCGGAGCCACCGACAGCACACGACAGCATATCGGGGTGCGGGAACATGACATTTGAAGAAATTTCAATGTACGGGCCGGAAACACACACACACACACACACACACACACACACACACACATATATATATATATATATATATATATATATATATATATATATAGTGTTGCTATTCATCACCCAGGGTACAGAATAAGTTATTCTTCATCCGAGGTAATCTTACGATCGCTTCATACACAAATTACGTTTGGAATACAAATAGTTACATTCATATTGATTCACTACATAAAATTTGGTATAGGAAAACAAAAAAAAATTATAAGGCCAAAAATATCGCTTTTATGTATGTTTTTACATTCATAATTTTATGTAACATAAAATATTTTTTACGGTGAGTACATATTTTATTACGTTCTCTTTTTATGTATGAAATAAGACAAAATTTACGAAACGTAAAAATACAGTGCATTGATGTCAAAATAGAGAGGGGGTGAAGAATAACTATTCCTCACCCAGGGTGTCGAATAGCGCGACCCTATATATATATATATATATATATATATATATATATATATATATATAGCGTCACGTTCCCGCACCCCGTTGATACCGTCGCCCTGGTCTCCGGATCGTCTCCTGCGCCCTCGCCGCCGGATTTCGTCGCTGTCAACGGGAATCTTCCCCGCCGTTGCTACCGTAGAGAATCTCCACCATGTTAGGGTGAGATTCGTCCCCCTCCGTGTTCTAAATTCTGATCCAATGCACGGATGGATTGCCATTATTCTTGCCATGGATTGAAATCTTCCTGTCCACTGTGAATTCTGTAGATTAGATTCGAGTAAAAAATTAGGTTTAAGTTTCCATTGAATGCATCTCGGACCGACCAATTTGAAATTTTCGAAGTCACCTATTTGGCTCTGGCCATTGCACTAGTATGTCTCGGTGCCACCGAGTTGTTGTAATCGGTGAGACCGAAAGTAAAGTTTCAGTGAAACCCTAGCATATCAGAGACACATAGCCACTTATGGTCTGACTGAAACTGTGTGACATGTTTCTATTAAGTGATTCGGCATCACCAAGATGATCAACTCGGCTGATCCGAAATGCCTTCTGTGAAAACTTGAATCTAAGATTTGAACTCATTTTTCTTCAAAACTATCTTCTTTTGTGATGAGTCATCTACGCTACCCATACCCAACTATTCACAGGGTCAATTTGCAAGATGTCAAAAGGCAGTGACAGTCAGAATGCCTCAGCATCAAATGTTGATCTCAATGCAAGCTCTAGTCCTGATGGCAGCTATTATGAGGGAGAAAGGAGTTTTCCATAATTTCCCAAAGCTTCTACAAGGGAAAGGAAGAAGAGAACCTTAGATGATGAGGATGAGGATTTTGTTGTAAGTGAAGCAACTTCAAAGAAGAAAAAGGTAGTACTTGCGAAGGAATATGGAATAGCTGCTAGCTCCGGACTGTCTGCCAGTCTTAAGGAGAGGACTGCAGTAAGGAAAGTCCCAATCTCCAAGGCAGACAAAGTTTCAGCATCCACTGCACCTAAGAAGTTCACTCTCACACTTGAGGAGCCAAGTGGCTCAAAGGGTGAAGCTGCAGGCAAGAACAGGAAGAGCCAGCAAATCCACCTCCTACCAAGTCTCAGAAACTGATGGCAGATGCAGTGAAGACTGCTTCCACCTCCAAGTCCAAACCAAAAGTTCCAGCACCCAAGAGGACAACAAGAAATGTCTCTGCTAGTGAGAAGAACAAGGCCCCAGTGCCCGAAGCTGCTGTTGATGATGAACCACTAGTGCTCAGAAAGTTGAGACTCAAGATTCTAGCTCATGAAAATGCCCATCTATTGCCAAGAACATGATGGAGAGGAAAGATAAAGGTGTGCGCCGATGGAGATTGCCTAATCCCTATGTTGTCAGAAGGAGGACTGCTTGTTTTTTTAGAGTACGCCAAAGGCGTACCATATTTTTATAAAAGAGAGCAAAAAGATTTACAAGATATGCCAACGAACAGATGCACACATCCATTCTCGGCAACACCCGAACACAACCCACACCTAACAACCTTAACCGACTCTCTCATGAAATGTGACAACCAACCACCACCGACTCTGGCCGAACTCCACTCTTGTAGCTCCCAAAGAATCGCGTCCACCAGTTCCAGCGGGTTCCTCTATTCACTCCTTCTGTTAAAAACCCGAGCGTTCCTTTGTTTACGCAAGGCCCATGTCACCACAATCACAAAGGTGTCAAAAGCTTGTTTGTTAGCTCTGTCACGGCCCTTCCTCGCTTCCAGCCACCAATCCAGAAGACTATCATTCGCAGTCGGCCGCGTGACCTCCAAGTTGAGGGCTTTGAGACCCTCATGCCACACTTCCCTCGCGTACACACACTGGATCAGGATGTGCTCAGCGTTGTCCTCTTCCTGCATGCACGTGTAACATGCTGAGGGACTATCCTAAAGCCTATGCTTAACTCTCGAGTGGGAGGTCAACGGCCAACCAGACAAAGATCTTGCACTTAAGAAGTGCCCAACTCTTCCAGATGCATGAAGCGAAAGCAACCCTCTAGGTTCTGAGGCATAGTCGGTGGTACGTGGATCTCGTAGTGTATCTTCCCGAGGGATCAGCCAGCTAGGAGAAGCAGTCCTGCCTACTGGGATCACGCTGAACCGTGCTTATTGCCAAGTTAAGATGCACAAGCTGCATATGGCCAACGAATGTGAGGTCCCTAGTCACATCCTGCATCCATCTTCCACTGTAGAAGCCCTCACTGACTATACACCTGTTCCTCGTACGTGTGGCCACCATAGCATGGATCAGCGGAGCAATATCCGCAGCCACAAAGCCGTGAATCCATTTGTCCCTCCAGAACAACACCTTGGTACCTTCACCAACCTCAATCTTGACGAGGCTGTCGAAAACAGCTCGGGCTTGTCTGTCCTCTATCATAGCTATGCCTTGCCATGGTATTTGTGAGACCGTCCTCTTCAACCACTCCCATCTAACTCTGAGTGCTAGCCCCTGCAGTTCTAAGTTCCTCACTCCCAGACCCCCAAGGCACGTGGGCCTACAAATCATGTTCCAAGCCACCAAGCACTGCCCACTGTTCACCTTATCTTTCCCAACCCAAAAGAACGCTCGCATCCATTGGTCGATTTCCTCTAACACCCAAGTTGGCACCTCCGCAATCATGAAGTGATGGATAGGTTTGGTTGCAACAACAAACTTGACAAGCACAAGGCAGCCCGATCTCTGAAGCAGACCTCTTTGCCAAGCCGGGGCACAACACTTAGCTTGGTCCACCATGGGCTGCCAGTCCGCATGGCTTAGTTGGTGAATCGCTAGCTTAAAACCTAAATACTTGCATGGAAAAACTCCCAGGTTGCATTGCAACAAGGATACCACCCTCTCCCTGTCGTAGGCATCGCCATGGATCATCACCGTAGAAGATTTATGGTAATTAAATTTGAGGCCCGATGTGTCACCAAACATCTTTAGCGCCTCTCTAACAAACCTCAAATCCACCTCAGAGGGCTTGACAAACATTGCCACATCATGCGCATAGATCGAGACCGTCTGGGTTGCAGAGACCCCAGATATCATACTGGACACGCCCATGTCAACAGCTCTCGTCATGATCCTAGATAGAACATCCATTTCAATGACAAATAGAAGAGGGGAAACAGGGTCTCCTTGCCTTAACCCTTTCATATGCTGAAAGCTTTTCCCTGGGATCCCGTTGACAATCACTTTTGTTGTGACCGTCCTCAACAAGATGGAAATCCAAGACAGCCATTTGGTCCCAAAGCCTTTTTGTCTCATAACCTCAAAAAGGTAGGGCCATGCGATCGAGTCGAAAGCTTTCGAGATATCAAGTTTCAAAAAACTGTTGCTTCCTTGCTACTTGCCGAACCAGAAGGAAGTTATCATGGAGGTGCCTGCCGCGGATGAAGGCAGATTGTTTGACGACTACGGTCTCTGACATTCTGCGCCTAGCGCAATTTGTAAGCATCTTTGTGAATAATTTTGCAGCACTGTGGGTCAAGCTTATAGGGCGGAAGTCCCCCACGACCTTCGCGTCCGGTTTCTTTGGAATCAGAAAAATATGCGCGCGATTCAGCTTGCCAAAGCCCCTTCCATCCTGCACGTACAACTTCGTAAACACGGCCATTAGGTCATTCTTGACAATGGGCCAAGCCTTCTGGTAGAAGGCAGCAATAAACCCGTCAGGCCCGGGCGAACGATCCGGCGGCAACTCCTTGATCGTATCCCAAAATTCCTCCTCAGTGAAGATCGCATCCAGCGTCGAAAGGTCGTGCCTGTCTAACTCCAGGAAATCCAGGTTCAGATCTGCCTCTCTAGTGGAAGTGTGAAGGCTTCCGTAAAAACCTCCTCCTTCCTCAGTTGATCCGTGATTAGCTCATTATTATGCCTGATGTGTGGGATAATTTTTTTGATCTGCGTCCATTCGCCATAGCTTGGAAAAGTTTGGTATTGGTGTCACCTTCTTGAATCCAGCGTAATGGCGATTGCTGCCGCTCAATTGTGCGTTGCAAAGAGGCCAATCCCAACAACACATGTTTTAGAGTTCTCCTTAGCCATCGTTCTTCAGTCGTGAGAACCCGACCTCCATGGCTCGATCCATCCTCAGGATGATGTAATTGGCAACCGCCATTTGAGTCTTGATGTGCCCAGTCTTCCTTTGCCCCCAAGCTTGTAAAGCTACCACGGTGTTACGAAGGAGGGAGTCCAGCCTCTTGTAAGGATCAACAATATCCTCATCGCACACCCAGGCCTCCCTAACTACCTCCTCAAAACCATCGAGTCTCGTCCAGAACATCTCAAAACAAAAATCTTCTCTTAGCATAGAAAGGGGCCGACGTGGTGAGGTGGAGCGAGGCATGGACTGAAATATTGGAGGAGAGGGCTTGGAGTAGAACGTCCCGAAAGTTTAACTCCCAATCAATGGAAACAAGGACTCTATCAATTTTGGTCATCACCAGTTGTTCCCAATCGTTCGTCCATGTAAAGAGCCTCCCATGCATGTAAACGTCTTTAAGCTCACAATTGTCCATGAACTCCTTAAACTTCCTCATGATCCGTCGGTTAAGGTTGTTGTTACTCTTCTTGTCAGCATGTAGGATCATGTTAAAATCACCAAGAAGCACCCAAGGGTCAGGGCACGCCGCCCTCGTGTTGTTCAAATCCAGAAGGAATTGCATCTTAGCTTCATCCCCTTGCAGACCATAAACCACCGTAATCCACCACTCCGACCCATTCTTATTGTGGACCTACCTGGTGAGCGAATTAGTATCTCTACTGATGTTATCTACCTCCAAGACCGTCGTATCCCACCCCAGAAGAATACCACCTCACGTATCGGTCGCCGGACGTAGTCAAAGCCATCAAAAGATGCCCCAATACATTGCACTACATTAAACGGGTCGAATACAACAATCTTGGTCTCTTGTAAACACACAAGGTTCACCTTCGCCGACATAACGAAATCCCTAACTGCGCTTCTTTTTTCTGGATTGTTCAGGCCCCTCATGTTCCAACAAAGAATTTGCGGGTTCCTATCCATGGACAAGGAAACCGCCAACATCCAAATGGAAGGGGTGCTCAAGCCGCCCCCACCACCACCGTCGTCCCGGTGATCATCTCGATCTTCGGTGGCACTTCCTTGCCGAACAGAGCTGCTATGACCCATATATGCTGCTCCCTCAATGGCGAATCAAAGATTTCTGCCAGCTCCACAATGTTGTCCTCATTGCCCTCCAAGTCCCCCGGCACAATCCCAAGAGCTCTCACAAGCACAGTTTTCGCCTAGGTTGCCCTGGTCGATTTGCTAGCCGGTGCGCGCTTGGAGCCCCTCTTCGTACCCTGTGGAGTGAATGGTTTAGCCTCCGGCCTTAGCGTGGATTGCACCTCCAAGAGTAGTGGATGCGCTAGCTTGCGCACGAGAGCATTGAAAAACCACTTGAGTTTTCCATACGCCGTTGCTTCCCGGGGCTTCATACCTCTCGTGCATGCCTGAATCTCACTTTGCATGGCCAACTGAACATGCGAATCATCCAGAACTCCAGTCCCCACCTCCTCGTCCGACAGTTGTCCAAGATCGTGCGGCTCTCCACCTGTGGGGGGATCTATGCAATCATTGGTGGCCCTAGAGCCGGTGCAGATTGCTGAATTGGCCTATCCAAGGGGCCCGCAGCGGAGTCCGCCAACCCTTCCATGGCACACCACACCACAGGATCCGATGCGGGAAGGACCAGAGTAGGCACCCTGTGGCAAGACCCCTCTCTCTGCAACAGGTGTGGATGCCCAGCTGTGTCTCTGCAAACAATCCCAACTCGCTCGTTGCCTGTGGCCCCACGAGTCTCATCTGGGTAGATGCACCCAGGTCCGACCACTATCTGTCTGCCTGCGAAACATCTCGGGCAGTCGCCATGATTAGTCCATCCGAACCATGTGCTCTGGCGCCGCTGGCCCCGAGCTCCGCGGGCCCAACCTTGTCCCCCACCTCTGTTGTCTCCGTCTGCCCAGGCTGTCGTGGAGCGGTCTCCTGGGGTGAGACTCTGGCCACCTGAACAGAAATCTGCAAGGCCCCCAGCTGGGTAGAGCCCCGAGGAGGATCCTCCCTATGCCCATCCTGGCATGGGATTTGAGGCCGTGCGTCGGTGGAGCCAGCCCGCTACGGATTTGAAATTTGAACCTGCCCCCGCTCCAGCACACGCCCTCGACCAACGGCGTCATCCAGCCGGTCAAAAGCAGAGCGCCTCACCGTCAATCTGTCCTGGACTCCTGCATCTGGGCCCCGATTTGTAACATGCTGCATGGGGGCCATCGGTGCGATCTGCCAGCCTGTCACAGAGAGCGCACCAACCAACTTGCCGGCCGGCCATCGTGCCACCATTGCTGCCCGCAGAGTCTACGCGGTGATCACGAACCCCAAACTGCCAGTCAAGCCGCAGCGAGTTCGGGCCTCCGCCCCTGTCCAGCTCCGGGTCCGGAAGACCGCTCTGCGCACTACAGGGCGAGTCCCCCAAGAACCATGGCTCCTCACCGTCCTTGAATGTCTTCACCGAATCCAGGTGAATAAGAACTCTGTACTGCAGCATCTTCAGCTCAAACATGTCCTGCTGCTCCTCCGGCACTGGCACCGCAAGCCACCTGCGAGAGAGGATTTGCTCCAGCTCCGCCGTCCACGCTGTCAGTTTGAACGACAACAAATCAGCCCTTGACGAGGTCTCCGGAGCAACGAACTCGATGATGCACGAACCCCCAAGCAAACTCTCCACCACTTCAAGCTCCCAAGCATGGGGCGGGATCCCTTCAATCTCCAGGCCCACCTTAAATTTCATGGCCGCGAACACTGCCTGAGATTGCCGTATCCATTGCCTGAAAGAAAGACGTTGTCCTCTAAAATCCAACACCGGTCGCAGCCCCATATTGGTGCGGTCTTCCCTCCTCACGAACCCGACCAGGAAGTCCTCTGGCCTGAACCTGTGCACCGACACATTGTCATGCGAGATGCCCATCCTCTCCTGTAGTGCAACCAACACAAACTCCGGTGAGGTCACCGACCTGTCACCACCGACATAAACCACCATGGCATGCTGCAATCTGCCCTCAAGCTGCTCCATTGCACGCGTCCTCCTGACAACGCACAATTCCCCTGGACCAATCTCCTGATCAGACTCCACAACCAGGCGTGGCGGGGCATGACGGGGCCATACCAGCGCCGCTGGTTGCAACGGTGGGGGAGGGGGTGGGAGAAGCCTATGCCTAGATGCCCCACCCAACGAACGAGAACCCACAGGCGCCACCCCCGATGCAGACCGCCTCGCAACCTTGGCCGCAGCCTCCCTCCTGAGGTCCTCAACCGGCGATGGACTGCGCAGTCTCTTGCACTGCTTCGCGACATGGCTAGGGAGGCCACACCGGAGACAAACGACATCGTTGGTGCAGTCCTTCGGGAAGTGTCCTTTGCTCAGGCAATGAAAACACTTGTCCCACATCTTCGGTGAGACCTCATTGCACGGAGGTGACGGGCAATGGGGCGCCAGCCTCTCCTCCCGCCGATGCCGCCATAGAGTCTTCTTCGAGGCGGGTGCCTCTTGCCATGGTGAGATCCACTGGCTAGGCCCCACCTCACCATCCACCACCGCAGGGGCATGCACCAGTGTTGCCGCCGCAGAGCCCTCCGAAGCCGACGAGATGCCAAGCCCAGAGATGACAGGCCTCTCCCTATGGAAGGTTGAGGTCACGGAGCACGGGCTCTCTGCCATGGCACGCCAGGGAAGGAGAGAGGCGGCGAGGGGACGACGAGGTGGCCGCCATTGCCGGAGAGGCCAACGGCGGGGAAGGTGGATGCCGGCGTCGGAGTGACGCACGGCGGGCGCGCGAGCTCGGGGTGAGGGGCGCGCGGTCAGTCTCACCTCTCTCCCATGGCAGTTCTTGACCAGTCTCGTCTGCAAATACTGACTATCGTTTCCACACCAGAGAGCAACACGAGTTTTATGAAACAGTTCCGCTAGATAAGAAGTCAATTGTTAGTGACATGAATTGGGTGGATTGGGAATATATTGATGAGAATGAAGACAACTTTCCCAATGTTCATGAGAGGTTCAAACTTGTTGGTGTTAAAGCTTTTGTTGGGAAGAAACTTACCTCATGGAATGATGAGATGATCATGCAATTATATTCTACTGCTCATTACTATCCAGATGGGAGGATTGCATGGAAGACTGAGGGGGTGAGATACCAGTCAACCATCTCTGAGTGGGCTACTCTTCTTGGTGCCCCTGAAGAAGAAGAGAGAGACATTCATGTGTATGCCAAGACCAAGATGGACCACATTTTTATGAAGAACATGGACAAGAGCATTCCTCAAAAAGACATTGAGACTCACAAGTTGGGATCCATGAAGCACTTGCTATCTGGTTTGGTTGAACTGGTGAGTTCATACTTGGTAAGTCCTGAGAGGTAGTTGCTGGTGCAATTCATCTTGGCCAGAGCCCGACCAAAGTCAGTGGTGGCGAAGGCAAGCTGTTCCTCCAGGTTGAAGCGTGGATCAATGCCACTAACATGTGTACCTACAGGCAACCAGTAAATGTTAGAAGTTAAACTGCAATTACACAAATGATGTGAAATACTGTAAGACATGGGAAGCAGCTAAACTCGACGACATACAATAGCATCGGCCGTTATGACCCTACGTAAGTACATGGACATGCATGTTAAGTACGGCAGGGTTAGCATCCACAAAAAAATAGCAAATGGGCAGCATCTCTAGTGATATCCTGAGTCATATATTGCAAGTTTGTTGCTGGTATTGGTGAAATTGAGCTAGACAGTTAATACTTGAACATCACATAGTGTGCAATACTGAAATAAACAAGGCACGAACATGCTTAATACATCAACCGTACAAAACATAGCCATTGCAAGTGGTATTGGTAAGATTGAGCTGGTCAGATCATACCTGGTATGTCCTAGGGGTAGTCACTGGGGCACTTCATCTGGGCCAGAGCCTGCACCAAGTCAGCGGCGACGGAGGTGAGGTGTTCCTCTGGTTCAACACGCACAACGGCCATCGCGCCATCGACCGCCATTAGTGCCTCGACCTCCACATGATATGTGGTTGGGCTGGCGCGACAATGCTCTGGAGGTAGGGGCAGTGGGGGTTGGAGGCATGAGGATGTTTCACATGCGCAATTTAAGAAATCAGGCCCGGGCCATGATAGAGATTGGTGGGTTACCTGACTGGATCGACGATGCTCGGGCAAAACGTAGATGTGGTTCTGAAGATGTGGTTGCGGTGGCGGCGGTTTGAGCTGCCGGTAGGGGGGAGGGGGAGACACAGAGGAAATTTGATGGATGGGGATGTGGTGGAGGAATAAATTCTGAAATCGCACGCCTAATAAAAATTTCGCTGCGAAACTTGAAACTTGGGCGGGGGAAACACACAATGCAGACGAAGCGCGTAAAATACTCATGTGCGAGAAAAAGAGAAAATTGGCAGATCCCATCTCCAAAAAATGTACACTTGTAGTTGATTTTTTGGGTCAATGGTACGCCTGGTTTATTAGGAAACGTCGCATATGTAACTGACTTATGGATCATTAATGCAAAACAATGAACACGGGTACGCCATAGAAACCGTGTGTTTTGTGATCTTCTAATAATTCTTATATCTATCAGCATCTCCAACCGCACCTAATTTCAAAAATCTCTTTCATCGTATTAGGATTACCAGTTGCAATTAATGGCTATGTTTTGTACGGTTGATGTATTAAGCATGTTGTAGTAAACATGCCTAACAATTTTTTAGCTATTTTCGCTACCTTTTTATGGACAACTAGGCCATTCTGTGCTCTGGTAGCACGTGTCTTGCAATGTTTAACTCTGGCAATTGCACTTTTATTAGTAGCAGTTTCAATGGTTATTAAGCATGTTGCAATTAACAATTGTATCCATTTTTAAATAGTTGTATATGAATGGCTACAAACTTACAAAACATGACTTAGGATGTTGTTAAGCCTGTTGCAATTAACAATTATATCATTTTTAATCAGTCCCTTTGCTACCGTGCTACTCTCCGCAATGAAGATATACTAGAGATGCTGCCAATTTGCTATTTTTAGTGGATGCTAACCTTGTTGTACTTAACATGCCTTTCCATGTACTTACGCAGGGCCATAACGGGCGATGTTGTTGTTTGCCGTCGAGGTTAGCTTCATTCCATGTCTTACAGTACTTTACATCATTTGTGCAATTGCAATTTGGCTCCTAACATTTACTTGCTTCTTGTAGGTACACATATCGGCGACACTGATCCACTCTTCGACCCGGATGAACACCTCGCCTTCGCTGTGACCAACTTGGGGCGGGCTCTTGTCCATATGAAGTGCCCCAGCCACTACCCCTCAGGACTTACCAAGTATGAACTCACCAGTTCAAGCTTACCAATACTAGTTGCAATGCCCATGTTTTGTACGGTTCATGTATTAAGCATGTTGTAGTAAACACGCCTAGTCCGTCTTATCTATTTCCCCTACCTTTTAATAGACAACATGGTCATTATCTGCACTGGTAGCACTTACCTTGCGATGTTTAACTCTGACAATTTCATTTCTATCAATACTAGTTTCAATCTCTATACTTGGTTGTCTGTTGCAGTAAACAATTTTATTCATTTTTAATCCGTCCCTTTGCTACCATTCCACTCTTTCGCAATGAAGATATCACTACATATGTTGTCATTTTATTACCATTTGCACTTTTTGGTAGATGTTAACCCTGTTGTAGTTAAAATTGTCTTTTCATGTACTTACACATGACTACAATGGGTGATGCTGTTGTTTGCCGTCGAGGTTAGCTGCATCCCATGACTTATACACCATCTGTTTCTAAATATAAGTTTTTTTAGAGATTCCAATATAGACTACATACAGAGCAAAATGAGTGAATCTAGATTCTAATCTAAACTATATCTATAATTCTATATACATCCGTATGTAGTTCATATTGAAATATCTAAAAATACTTGTACTTAGGAATGTAGGTAGTTGTATTTTACATCATCTGTGCAATCTCAGTTTAGCTTCTAACATTTACTGGTTGCTTGTAGGTACATATATGAGCGGTACTGATCCACGCTTTGATCCCTTTTGCATATGGGGCAATGAGATATTCATGAACAAGCGTCAAGTGAGGAAACTAAGAAAGATTTTTACGGGTGATGGGAATTAAGCTCTTTATTTACACTTTGTCCAAGACAATAGTGAACTTTAGGATGGTAAGTAATGTGTTGCCTTTTCCCCTGCCCACAACAAGTTACTCCATTAGAACTCAGTATATGAATTTTTTCTCTTTTCAGTGGTTTCCGAAGCTATTTACTGATGATTACCTTGCAAACAACATGACTGGAGTGGAGGCAACTAAGGTTAAAGTATATAATTCATGCTACCATGATAATGCTCTAGAAGTCTTCCTAAAAGCGGTGAAGGATGGGCAGGCAATTGTCACAAGGGGTTTGACAAAAGTTGTTCGTGCCTATGGCATGCGGGAGGGCACATTATGGGCATTCCAGTTCTTCAGCACCATCGGTAGCCAAAATGATTTACACCTGTCTCTTGACCTTTACCGCCTCTAAATATTGTGGTTCGTCATAGTTAATTGTGTTGGGAAACGTAGAATGCAATTTCAAAAAAAAATCTACGCTCATGCAAGATCTATCTAGGAGATGCATAGTAACGAGGGGGAGAGTATGTCCACGTACCATCGTAGACCAAAAGCGGAAGCATTTGACAATGCAATTGATGTAGTCGAGCTTCTTCTAGCTCCGACCGATCAAGCACCGAACGTACGACACCTCCGAGTTCTGCACACGTTCAGCTCGGTGACGTCCCTCGCCTTCTTAATCCAGCAAGGTCTCGAGGTAATAGATGAGTTCCGTCAGCACAATGACGTGGTTATGGTGAAGTGATTCTCGCAGGGCTTCGCCAAAGCACCACAAAATTATGACCAGAGTTGTAAACTGTGGAGGGGGCGCCGCACACAGCTAACGATTGTTGTTGTGTGTTCTAGGTGCCCCCTCCCCCCACATATATATATATATATAGGTGGAAGGGGAGGAGAGGCAGCGATGGGGCACCCCAAGTAGAACTCGAATTGTACTTGGGGTTTCCCAAGTGGCTCCCCCTTTCCTTATTTTATGGGAGAGGAAAAGGGAAGAGGGAAGGGAGGAAGGAAAGGGGGGCGGGGGGAGGGGAGAACCCCCTCTTCCTCCTCCCAATCGCCCTCCTGCCATAGGGGGGCTCCACCCCTTGTGGGCTGGTGTGCTCCCCTCTCATGGCCCATAAGGCCCATTATCCCCCCGGAGGTTTCGGTAACCCCCTCCGGTACTCCGATAAATACCCGATACACTCCGGAACACTTTCGGTGTTTGAATACTATCATCTGATATATCAATCTTTACCTCTCGACCATTTTGAGACTCATCATCATGTCCGTGATCTCATCCAGGATTCCAAACAACATTCGGTCACCAAATCACATAACTCATATAATACTAAATCATCATCGAACGTTAAGCGTGCGGACCCTATGGGTTCGAGTACAATGTAGACATGACCGAGACACCTCTTCGGTCAATAACCAATAGCGGAACCTGGATGCTCATATTGGCTCCTAAATATTCTACGAAGATCTTTATCGGTCGAACCGTTATGACAACATACATTATTCCCTTTGTCATCGGTATGTTACTTGCCCGAGATTCGATCGTCGGTATCCACATACCTAGTTCAATCTCGTTACCGACAAGTCTCTTTACTCGTTCTGTAATACATCATCTTGTAACTAACTCATTAATCACTTTGCTTGCAAGGCTTCTTATGATGTGCATTATCGAGAGGGCCCAGAGATACCTCTCTGATAATCGGAGTGACAAATCCTAATCTCGATCTATGCCAACCCAACAAACACCTTCGGAGATACCTGTAGAGCATATTTATAATCACCCAGTTACGTTGTGACGTTTGATAGCACACAAGGTATTCCTCCGCTATTCGGGAGTTACATAATCTCATAGTCGAAGGGATATGTACATGACATGAAGAAAGCAATAGCAATAAAACTAAACGATTAATATGCTAAGCTAACGGATGGGTCAGATGTGATCCCATTATCAAATGACAACTTATGTCCATGGCTAGGAAACCTTAACCATCTTTGATCAACGAGCTACTGAGGCTCACTTGGGACACAATATTTGTCTATGTATTCACACATGTATTTGGGTTTCCGATCAATACAATTCTAGCATGAATAATAAACATTTATCATGAATAAGGAAATATAAAATAACAAATTTATGATTGCCTCTAGGGCATATTTCCTTCAAATTGCTATCTAATCCTGTAATTACTGAACATATTGTATTGACAAATTTATTTTTGGATTCGTTGTTGAACCATTGTGCTGAGAATTTGAATTGCACGTTTCATATTTTAAAATTTCTAATTTGAATAATAAATTATAGGGCAAATAAAATTACAATGGAGCGAATAAAATAATGTGCACATGGTTAGAAAGAAAATAGCGTGTGCGATGAAAAATAGAGAACAAACGGTTATTTGACGAGAAACGTTTGCGATGCTCGACGGACGCACACACAGTTTCATCTCATATGCATGTGCGATTCAAGGTAACACGGCAAACGTTTCAAACCAGTGTGCGTGTGTGATAGGAATACTATCACACACAGTTTGAAAATGGACACGTTGGCGTTAGTAGAGGAACTGCGCACATTTGACATTCTCGAAATGTGTGCGAGAATATACCTATCGCAAACATATCGGCAGATTAAATGCTGATGTCCACCTTTTTCACACGACTATAACAGTGTAATCGTTTGGGATGTATCTTGGATGAGATACGCAACGTCGAGATGTAACGTGTGGGACTGGGGAGACTTCTCATACATTTATTTTGTGGCGATCGTCGGTAGCCGCTCGCCTATCCCTGACGGTTTCTGGATCGTGTGGGAAGGACTTCCCTATCGCAGTCACTCACTTGGCAACGGTTCAGAATGCCGTCGTGGAAAGGGGTAAAAAACCATTTGTATAGAACCTTACGGTACGAGTGGCACACTAGACAATGTACTTCGACGGCTCCAAAATGCTAGCCGGATTGGGGGCTAGGGTGATCCTAATAACCCCCACTGACGATTATATCCGGTATGTTCATATCATGTACACGGATTCCAATAACACAACCGAGTACGAGGCACTATTGCACGGTCTTAGGATGACAAGGTCGATGGGTGTTCGGCGGCTAGAGTTGCGGGGAGACTCGAACCTCACCATCTCCCTGGTCAATGGCGAATTTGATGCCAAAGACCCATAAATGACGGTAATACGTCTCCAATGTATCTATAATTTTTGATTGTTCCATGCTATTATATTATCTGTTTTGGATGTTTTATATGCATTTATATGCTATTTTATATTATTTTTGGGACTAACCTACTAACCTAGAGCCCAGTGCCAGTTCCTATTTCCCACTATTTTTGAGTTTGGCAGAAAAGGAATACCAAATAGAGTCCAAACGGAATAAAACCTTCTCAATGATTTTTCTTGAACCAGAAGACAACCAAGATACTTGAAGATGAAGTCGGAGGAGCCATGAGGCAGCCACAAGGACGGGCGGCACGCTCAGGGGGTAGGACGCGCCCCCAACCTTGTGGGCCCCTCGTGCACCTCCTGACCTAATTCTTTTGCCTATATATTCCCATATATTCCCAAACAATCAGAAGCATCCACAAAAACACTTTTCCACTGCCGCTACCTTCTGTACCCGTGAGATCCCATCTAGGGGCCTTTTTCGGCACCCTGCCAGAGGGGGATTTGATCACGGAGGGCTTCTACATCAACTCTATTGCCCTTCCTATGAAGCATGAGTAGTTTATCATAGACCTACGGGTCCATAGCTAGTAGCTAGATGGCTTCTTCTCTCTCTTTGATTCTCAATACCATGTTCTCCTCGATGTTTTGGAGATCTATTCGACGTAATACTTTTTTGCGGTGTGTTTGCCGAGATCTGATGAATAGTGGATTTATGACCAGCTTATTATGAATATTATTTGAATCTTCTTTGAATTCTTTTATGCATGATTTGATATCTTTGTAATTCTCTTCGAACTATCAGTTTGGTTTGGCCAACCAGATTGGTTTTTCTTGCAATGGGAGAAGTGCTTAGCTTTGGGTTCATTCTTGCGGTGTCATTTCCCAGTGATAGTAGGGGCAGCAAGGCACATATTGTATTATTGCCATCGAGGATAAAAAGATGGGGTTTTCATCATATTGCTTGAGTCAATTCCTCTACATCATGTCATCTTACATAATGCACTACTCCGTTCTTTATGAACTTAATACTGTAGCTGCATGCTGGATAGCGGTCGATGTGTGGAGTAATAGTAGTAGATGCAGAATCATTTTGGTCTACTTGACACGGACGTGATGCCTATATTCATGATCATTGCCTTAGATATCGTCATAACTTTATGCTTTTCTATCAATTGCTCGACAGTAATTTGTTCACCCACCGTATTATTTTCTATCTGGAGAGAATCCACTAGTGAAACATATGGCCCCCGGGTCTATTTTCCATCATATAAGTTCTATTTTCCATCATATAAGTTTCCGATCTAATATTTTGCAATCTTTTACTTTCCGATCTATAAACCAAAAATACCAAAAATATTTACTTTACTGTCTATTTACTTTCATCTATCTCTATCAGATCTCACTTTTGCAAGTAACCGTGAAGGGATTGACAACCCCTTGTGCATTGTCCCCTACTGGATTGATACCTTGGCTCTCAAACCAAGGGAAATACTTATCTGTACTTTGCTATATCACCCTTTCCTCTTCAAGGGAAAAACCAATGCAAGCTCAAGAAGTAGCAGGAAGAATTTCTGGCGCCGTTGCCGGGGAGATCTACGCCAAGTCTAGCCATACCAAGTACCCATCATAAACTCTCATCTCTTGCATTACATTATTCGCCATTCGCCTCCGTTTTCCCCTCCCTCACTTCTAAAATGATTTTCGAAAAGATTTGCCTTTTCTTTGCCCCTCTTCCGTTTGTCTTATTCACTTGCTTTTTGTGTGCTCGTGTGTTGGATTGCTTGCTTTGTCACGATTACTCACGAGAATACCAAATTGTGCGACTTTTCCAACACCAATAATAATGATTTTATAAGTACTCTGATTGCTCCCGCCACTAGTGCGGAATCTTGTGAAATTAATGCTGTTTTGCTGAATCTTGTTATGAAAGATCAATTTTCTGGCCTTCCTAGTGAAGATGCCGCATAGCATCTAAATAGTTTCATTGATTTGTGTGATATTCAAAAGAAAAAAGATGTGGATAATGATATTGTTAAACTGAAGCTATCTCCGTTCTCACTTCGAGATCGTGCTAAAACTTGATTTTCATCTTTGCCTAAAAAAATATTGATTAATGGAATAAGTGTAAAGATGGTTTTATTTCCAAGCATTTCCCTCCTTCTAAAATCATCTCCCTTAGGAACGAGATTATGAATTTTAAGCAACTTGATCATGAACATGTTGCACAATCTTGGGAGAGGATGAAACTGATGATACGAAATTGCCCTACTCATGGTTTGAATGTGTGGATGATTATACAAATTTTTTATGCCGGATTGAATTTTGCTTCTAGAAATCTTTTAGATTCGGCCGCAGGAGGTACTTTTATGGAAATTACTTTAGGAGAAGCTACTAAAATCCTAGATAATATTATGGTTAATTATTCTCATTGGCATATCGAAAGATCTTCCACTAGTAAAAAAGTGCATGCGATTAAAGAGATTAATGTTTTGAGTGGAAAGATGCACTAGTGCAGAACCAGGAAATAGCACCGGTTCGTAAGGCCCTTTAGTGACGGTTCGGTAGCCGGCACTAAAGTGTGGGCACTAAAGGGCCCCCCCTTTAGTACCAGTTCTGCATGAACCGGTGCTAAAGGGCAACCACGTGACACGAGCCTGCTCCTTGGGCGCGTAGGACATTAGTACCGGTTGGTAACACCAACCGGTACTAAATGTTTGGGTGTGTTTTGGTTTTATTTTTTATTTTTTACTTTATTTTTTGTGTTTTCAATTTAATTTAGTGATTGTTTTACATTATAATGAGTTGTTAAATCATTAGGTGAATGTACCGCAGATTAGTTTGACTGGATGCATGTGGATCCTAGCTAAGTCATCAAGTATATGTCATATCCATATTATATATACTTGATCACCTAATTAATTGATCGAGGTAATATGGATATGGCATATACTTGATCACTTAGCTAGAATCCATCCAGTTGAAACTAATCTGCGGGTTCTTTCATAAATGATATAATAACTCATCATCATCATCATATTAATATAAAAACTCTTGCATCATATATATCATCACCAACAACAGTTTTGATAGCTAGCTAAAAATCATCATATAATAGTCGTCTCATTAGCACTACTTAATCATCATATAGTCATTACCGCTATCTAATCTCCACCAACACTAGCTTAAATAAGAAACATTCACTTGTACCAGAAGCAAAGATATCATCGAGTTCAACATGGTAATGATATTATAAGAGTTCATAACACCACAAAGCAAATCACTCTTTGAGATTAAGTTCAGGACGAAGAACACGGACATGAGAGAACAAGTACTAAGAGCATGAACTAGCTAATTAATCACTCTTGCTGCTCTCTCTCAGGTAAAATAGCATATAACATGTATAGCTTTCCTGATTCATCATATTGGAGCATGCAGATGAACCTGTCTCCTAATCGTGCGTTGCACTTCTGATTGCTGCCCCCTAGTACTTCTCTGCGATCGTTCATAATTTTGCTCCGGTCTTTTACTATTAAGCATTCCTCGCTATTAGAAATCCTGAATACACTAAAGTGCATTGTAGGATATCTTGGCCGTAAGCTAACAATATTCATGGTACTTTTAGTCTCGATCTAATCAGGCACAATATTCATCGGGAGTCCCTGTTAAAGAAAATCGTATAGTAACATACTTAGCAATGAAGTTTAGCTTAAAAAAATAATGTTTGCAAAAGATGCACTGAGGAGAAATAGTAGAAATCTTACCATATTTCCTAAATATATGTGACCATAGTTCAGTACGAACACTATTGGTCGCATGTTTTGAGTACTAACATTTCTGAGTGCATGATTTTTTTTGTCTTGACAGCATCAAGATCCTCAAGCCATGAAACATAATGACTTGTCTCCTCGCAGTTTAGTTCAGCCCCGGGACAGTGGACGGTCCTGTCTACCACGCGCCGGACATGTTTGCTTGATTAGAAATAAGTTGTCAATATAAATAGAGATCTATTAATTCAACTGGTTCAAATAATCTCATATCGAAGAAAAAATATGGTTGAGAAACTCACATAATGGTAGAACTGGAGGCGTCTGCACATCGACCCAGATGTCTCTATTACCTTCAATATCATCTTCCGGACGAATATCAAAGGTGATAACCATATCAGGCTCAAATGCATAAGCCTTGCATAGTGCTTGCTAAGTTTTGCATTCAAAATAGGTGTATGTGTCTGCATTGTATAATTTGACGTTGAAGGTATAACCATGATCGGTCTTCAAGTAAACTCTTTTTACCTCCATAGTTTCGTTATGACTTAAACGTATCTTATCCAAGACAAAAATTCTTGCATGACAGGGGATACGCTAGTAGAATAGTGAAAAATTAAAATTAAAAGTTGAAGCAAATGAAGCATAAGTCATGCTTAATTACGAAAAAAGACTTGTCGTTGTGACTTACTGTATCCACTTCGAAGTTCTAATCCAGCTTGATGCTAAAGCGTCTATCATCAACTAGAAAATTTCTGCCGCACAGGTCGCACTGGTCTTCGCAGTATTCGCACATAATGAAATCGTGTTCGTCGTCAGACGACATTCGTATGTTCATAGGTGAAACATTAAACACTTATTAGTTCTATTAATTCAACTAATTCTGTTAATTCAACTAGTTCAACTAATTAATTCAACTCATTCAACTAAGCACTTACAAAAAATATACCTAAATAAAGTAGCTCAACTAATTCAACTAACTAGTTCAACTAATTAATTCAACTAATTCAACTAAACTAGTTCTATTAATTTTCTTACTAAAAATAAGGTAGCTTGTTCTACATAATAAAATGTTAATTAGATAATCAAATCTCATATAACTAAATTAAAAATATATTTAACATATAATTTATATCTAATTCATCCAACATTTGACATTAATATCTAACATATGTTCATATATAGGTGAAACATATGTTCTTATTAAAATAAAGTAGGTAGTTCTATATAGTAATATTTTGATTAGATCATC
>NC_041384.1:714572292-714585924 GCF_002162155.2 Triticum dicoccoides
GGCGACGGGCGGCGGGGCGACGGCGGTGACGGCAACGACGGGTGGCGGGGGCGATGGCGGTGACAGCGACGATGGGCGGCAGGGGTGGCGAGGGCGGCGGGGCCTGCGAGGGCGGCGCGTGATGGGCGACGGCGCGGCGACGGCGTCGATGTCGCGTGAAGAAGTTGGAGAAGAAGTGGTGGTCGATGAAACTGAATTTTTCGTAAGTGACATACATATAGGAGGGGCCTTTAGTACCGGTTGGAGCCACCAACCGGTACTAAAGGTCAATTTTCGCCAGGCCAAGGGGCGGGAAACGGCCCCTTTAGTACCGGTTCGTGCCACGAACCGGGACTAAAGGCCCAATCGTTAGTACCGGTTGGAGCCACCAACCGACACTAATGGTTGTGCACTGCCACCGGCGGTGCACAATGTTTAGTCCCACCTCGCCGAGCGAAGGGCAGCCGCACTGGTTTATAAACCCAGCCGCAGCTGCTCCTTCGAACTTCTCTATATAGCAGGCTTCTGGGCCTAACTATGGCGCGCTGCCCTGTGAGCCTGCTGGCCCTTCTGGGCCTGCATTTGCACACCCTAGGTCTGGCAGGCCCACTGGGCAGCGCCCCAACAAATTTTTTATATAGTTTTTTCTTTTCTGCATTATTTATTTTCTTCTATTTATTTTTGAGTAAGTTTTTATATAGTTTTTTTCTTTTCTGCATTATTTTTTTTATTTTCTTTATTTTTGAGTAATTTTTTATATAGTTTTTTTATTTTCTGATTTATTTATTTTCTTCTATTTATTTCTAAGTAGTTTTTTTTTCTTCTGTATTTAGTTTCTTTGTGACCCTCTCTACTCTTTCGCACATGCTATGCGGGTGAAATGATAATACCATTGCAAGTTTCAACATTTTCAGAGTTCATTTTGTAGTGATTTTCAATTTCACGGGCATTTTGCTCTCTAAACAATTAGGTAAATGGCTGAAAAACAACAAATGATGTCAGAACATGTTGGAAATTGATGACATCGCTTTGAATGCTGCATACTGAACACAAAATAAGTCCAGAGTTCAAATAAGTTTAAAAAACATTAAAGTGCCCATGTAACAGATGAGTTCTCGTCCGAAACCCTGATACTCCGAAAGAGATTGTCCAGTTTGTACTCCAAGTGCGTCCAGTTTTTGCCGTGACCCTCTCTACTCTTTCGCACATGCTATGTGAGTGCAATGATGATACCATGCCAAGTTTCAACATTTTCACAGTTCATTTTGTAGTGATTTTCAATTTCACGGTCATTTAGCTCTCTAAACAATTAGGTAAATGACTGAAAAACAACAAATGATGTCAGAACATATTGGAAATTGATGACGTCGCTTTGAATGCTGCATACTGAACACAAAATAAGTCCGGAGTTCAAATAAGTTTGAAAAACATTGAAGTGCCCTTGTAATAGATGAGTTCTCGTCCGAAACCCTGATACTCCGAAAGAGATTTTCTAGTTTGTACACGAAGTGCGTCCAGTTTTTGCCGTGACCCTCTCTACTCTTTTGCACATGCTATGCGGGTGAAATGATGATACCATGCCTAGTTTCAACATTTTCACAGTTCATTTTGTAGTGATTTTCAATTTCACGGTCATTTAGCTCTCTAAACAATTAGGTAAATGATTGAAAACAACAAATGATGTCAGAACATGTTGGAAATTGATGACGTCACTTTGAATGCTACGTACTGAACACAAAAGAAGTCTGGAGTTCAAATAAGTTGAAAAAACATTGAAGTGCCCGTGTAACAGATGAGTTCTTGTCCGAAACCCTGATACTCCGAAAGAGATTGTCCAGTTTGTTCACGAAGTGCGTCCAGTTTTTGCCGTGACCCTCTCTACTCTTTCGCACATGCTATGCGGGTGAAGTGATGATACCATGCTAAATTTCAACATTTTCACAGTTCATTTTGTAGTGATTTTCAATTTCACGGTCATTTAGCTCTTTAAACAATTCGGTAAATGACTGAAAAACAGCAAATGATGTCAGAACATGTTGGAAATTGATGATGTTGCTTTGAATGCTGCATACTGAACACAAGAAGTCCGGAGTTCAAATAAGTTATTAAAAATAAAAAGAGGTGCAATGCTGGTTAATTTGCTTCAAGCCTTTCGGAATAGTGTAGACTGCACTGCACATAGCTCAGTGCAATCTATGCTATTCTGAAAGGCTTAAAGCTAATCAACGTGCAGGTGAGCATTGTGCCTCTTTGTCATTGTCTCTGCACTCACGGCTTATAAACCGCTCATACTGCCTCTCTCTTGGCGAGGTGGGACTAAAAATCAGCTTAATAAGAAACTCTAGTACCGGTTCATGCCATGAACCGGTATTAAAGGTCTTCGTGGGGGCCCCAGCCTGACCACAGCCGCACTGGCCTCATTAGTACCGGTTCGTGGCATGAACCGGTACTAAAGGTTGCCTACCAACTGGTACTAATGATGCCCGCCGCCTAGCCGTTGGAACCGGCACTAATGGTCACATTAGTGCCGGCTCAAATTCAAACCGACACTAATGTGCTTCACATTTGACCCTTTTTCTACAAGTGATGGATGAACTTATGAAATTATTTGCAAGCAAGAGTGCTTCTATTGATCCTAATTATATGCCTTTGTATACTTTGATTGAAAATAATAACGAATCTATGGATGTGAATTTGGTTGGTAGGAACAATTTTGGTAATAACGCGTATAGAGGTAATTCTAATTCTAGGCCGTTTCCTAGTAATTCCTCTAATAATTATGGTAATTGCGACAACATTTATTGTGGAAATTATAATAAGATGCCCTCTGATTTTGAGAATAGTGTTAAAGAATATATGAGTTCGCAAAAGAATTTTAATGCTTTGATTGAAGAAAAAATGCTTAAGATTGATGATTTGGCTAGGAACATGGATAGAATTTCTCTTGATGTTGATTCTTTGAAACTTAGATCTATTCCACCCAAGCATGATATTAATGAGTCTCTCAAAGCTATGAGAATGTCCATTGATGAGTGCAAAGAAAGAACCGCTAAGATGCGTGTTAAACAAGATTGGTTTGTAAAAACGTGTTCTTCTAGTTTCCATGAAAATAATGATGAATATCTTAAAGTGATTGATGTGACTCCTGTTGAATGTTTGTTTTCCAATGTAAATCTTGATAAAGATGGGACTGTAGATGAGTCAACTTTAGTTAAAAGGCATCCCAATGATTTGGAGTTTTTAGATCTTGATGCAAAAATCAATAAAAGTGGGATTGGAGAGGTCAAAACTTTAAGTAGCAATGAACCCACTCTTTTGGATCTCAAGGAATTTAATTATGATAAAATTTTCTTTAATAGATTGTATTTCCTTGTTGCAATCCATGTTGAATTCTCCTTATGCATATAATTAAAACAGAGCTTTTACTAAACATGTCATTGATGCTATGATGCAACCTTTTGAAGAAAAGCTTGAATTGGAAGTTTCTATCCCTAGAAAACTTTATGATGAGTGGGAACCTACTATTAAGATTAAGATTAAATATTATGAGTGCCATGCTTTGTGTGATTTGGGTGCTAGTGTTTCCACGATTCCAAAAACTTTATGTGATGTGCTAGGTTTCCGTGAATTTGATGATTGTTCTTTAAATTTGCATCTTGTGGATTCCACTATTAAGAAACCTATGGGAAGGGTTAATGATATTCTTATTGTTGCAAATAGGAATTATGTGCCCGCAAATTTCATTGTTCTTGATATAGATTGCAATCCTACATGTCCTATTATTCTTGGTAGACCTTTCCTTAGAACGATTGGTGCAATTATTGATATGAAAGAAGGAAACATTAGATTTCAATTTCCGTTAAGGAAGAGAATGTAACACTCTCCAAGAAAGAAAATTAAATTGCCATATGAATCTATTATGAGATCTACTTATGGATTGCATACCAAACATGACGATACTAGATCTATTCGTGTTTTTATGCCTAGCTAAGGGCGTTAGACAATAGTGCTTGTTGGGAGGCACCCGATTTTATTTTTGTTTTTGCTTTTTAGGTTCTATTTTGCAATAGATAATTCATCTAGCCTCTGGTTAGATGTGGTTTTGTGTTTTAGTTAGTGTTTGTGCCAAGTAAGACCTTTGGGATAGCTTACGGTGTTAGTCAATTTGATCTTGCTGACAAACAGGAACTTTTGCGCTCAGAAAAATAATTTTAATCTTTTGCAGAAGCGTTCTTTGATTTGATTATTTTTGCAAAAGATTACAAAAAAATTGCTTACGTCATCCTATTTTTTTAGAATTATTGGAGTTACAAAAGTATTCAAGAGTTACAGAGTACTACAAAGTGTTCTATTTTTGACAGATTATGTTTTCTATGTGTTGTTTGCTTATTTTGATGATTCTATGGGTAGTATCGCGGGGTATGAACCATGGATAAGTTACAATACAGTAGATATTACACCAATATAAATAAAGAATGAGTTCACAATAGTACCAAAAGTGGTGATTTATTTTCTTATACTAACGGAGCCTATGAGAGTTTCTGTTGAGTTTTGTGTTGTGAAGTTTACAAGTTTTGTGTAAGGATTTGAAGGACTATGGAATAAGGAGTGGAAAGAGCCTAAGCTTGGGGATGCCGAAGGCAACCCAAGGTAATATTCAAGGACAACCAAGAGCCTAAGCTTGGGGATGCCCCGGAAGGCATCCCCTCTTTCATCTTCGTCTATCGATAACTTGAGGCTATATTTTTATTCACCACATGATACGTGTTTTGCTTGGAGGGTCTTGTATGATTTGAATCTTTGCTTTTCAGTTTGCCACAATCATCCTTGCTGTACACACATTTTGAGAGAGACACGCATCAATCGTGATTTATTAGAATACTCTATGTGCTTCACTTATATCTTTTGAGCTAGGCAATTTTGCTCTAGTGCATCACTTATATCTTTTTAGAGCACGATAGTGGTTTGATTTTATTGAAACTATTGAACTCTCATGCTTCACTTATATTATTTTGAGTGTCTTTAAATAGCATGGTAATTTGCTTTGGTTTTTAAATTTAGTCATAATATGATAGGAATCTAAGAGGGATATAATAAAAACTTTCATATAAAGTGCATTGAATACTATGAGAACTTTGATTCCTTATGATTGTTTTGAGATATAGAGATGGTGATATTAGATTCATGCTAGTAAGTAATTGTGAATTAGAGAAATACTTGTGTTAAGGTTTGTGAGTCCTGTAGCATGCACGTATGGTGACCGTTATGTGATGAAGTCAGAGCATGACTTATTTATGGATTGTCTTCCTTATGAGTGGCGGTCGGGGACGAGCGATGGTATTTTCCTACCAATCTATCCCCCTAGGAGCATGCGCGTAGTACTTCGTTTTGATAAATAATACATTTTTTGCAATAAGTATGTGAGTTCTTTATGACTAATGTTGAGTCCACGGATTATACGCATTCTCACCCTTCCACCATTGCTAGCCTCTCTAGTGCCGCGCAACTTTCGCCGGTACCATAAACCCACCAGAGACCTTCCTCAAAACAGCCACCATACCTACCTATTATGGCATTTCCAAAGCCATTCCGAGATATATTGCCATGCAACTTTCCACCGTTCCATTTATTATGACACGTTCCATCATTGTCATATTGCTTTGCATGATCATCTAGTTGAGATCATATTTGTGGCAAAGCTACCGTTCATAATTCTTTCATACATGTCACTCTTGATTCATTGCACATCCCGGTACACCACCAAAGGTGTTCATATAGAGTCCTATTTTGTTCTAAGTATCGACTTGTAATTCTTGAGTTGTAAGTAAATAAAAGTGTGATGATCTTCATTATTAGAGCATTGTCCCATGTGATGAAAGGATGATGGAGACTATGATTCCCCCACAAGTCGGGATGAGACTCCGGGCGAAAAAAAGAGGCTAAAAAATGAGAGAAGGCCCAAAAAAAAAGAGAGAACAGAGAGGAGGGGCAATGCTACTATCCTTTTACCACACTTATGCTACAAAGTAGCACCATGATCTTCATGATAGAGAGTCTCCTATGTTATCACTTTCATATACTAGTGGGATTTTTAATTATAGAACTTGTATTGTATATTCCAATGATGGGCTTCCTCAAATTGCCCTCGGTCTTCGTGAGCAAGCGAGTTGGATGCACACCCACTTAGTTTCTTTTTGAGCTTTCATGAACTTATAGCTCCAGTGCATTTGTTGCATGGAAATCCCTACTCACTCACATTGATATCTATTGATGGTCATCTCCATAGCCCGTTGATATGCCTAGTTGATGTGAGACTATCCCTTCTTTTTATCTTCTCCACAACCACCTTCTATTCCACCTATAGTGCTATGTCCAGGGCTCACGTTCAAGTATTGCGTGAAAGTTGAAAAATTTGAGAACATCAAAAGTATGAAACAATTGCTTGGCTTGTCATCGGGGTTGTGCATGCTTTGAATATTTTGTGTGATGAAGATGGAGCATAGCCAGACTATATGATTTTGTAGGGATAAGCTTTCTTTGGCCATGTTATTTTGAGAAGACATAATTGCCTTGTTAGGATGCTTGAAGTATTATTGTTTTTCTGTCAATATTAAACTTCTGTTTTGAATCTTACAGATCTGAGAATTCATGCCATAATAAAGGAAATTACACGAATAAATATGTTAGGTAGCATTCAACATCAAAAATAATATTTTTGTCATTTACCTACTCGAGGACGAGCATGAATTAAGCTTGGGGATGCTTGATACGTCTCCAACGTATCTATAATTTTTTATTGTTCCATGCTATTATACTACTTATTTTGGATGCTTTATATGCATTAATGTGCTATTTTATATTATTTTGGGACCAACCTATTAACCTAGAGCCCAGTGCCAGTTCCTGTTTTTTCCCTGTTTTCGATTTTCGCAGAAAAGGATTACCAAACGGAATAAAACCTTCGCGATGATTTTTCTTGGACCAGAAGACAAACAGGAGACTTGGAGATGAAGTCGGAGGATCCACGAGGCGACCACAAGGACGGAGGGCGTGCCCAGGGGGGTAGGTGCTACCTCTTGAGCACTGCGTTGGATTTCCTTGAAGAGGAATGGATGATGCAGCAAAGTAGCGTAAGTATTTCCCTCAGTTTTTGAGAACCAAGGTATCAATCCAGTAGGAGGCTATGCGCGAGTCCCTCGTACCTGCACAAAACAAATAACTCCTCGCAACCAACGCGATAAGGGGTTGTCAATCCCTTCACGGTCACTTACAAGAGTGAGATTTGATAGATAGGATAAGATAATATTTTTGGTATTTTTGTGATAAAGATGCAAAGTAAAATAAAAGCAAAGGAAATAACTAAGTATTGGAAGATTAATATGATGAAGATAGACCCGGGGCCATAGGTTTCACTAGTGGCTTCTCTCAAGAGCATAAGTATTTTACGGTGGGTGAACGAATTACTGTTGAACAATTGACAGAATTAAGCATAGTTATGAGAATATCTAGGTATGATCATGTATATAGGTATCACGTCCGAGACAAGTAGACCGATTCCTCCCTGCATCTACTACTATTACTCCACTCATCGACCGCTATCCAGCATGCATCTAGAGTATTAAGTTCATGAAAACAGAGTAACGCCTTAAGCAAGATGACATGATGTAGAGGGATAAATTCATGCAATATGATAAAAACCCCATCTTGTTATCCTCGATGGCAACAATACAATACGTGCCTTGCTGCCCCTACTGTCACTGGGAAAGGACACCGCAAGATTGAACCCAAAGCTAAGCACTTCTCCCATTGCAAGAAAGATCAATCTAGTGGGGCAAACCAAACTGATAATTCGAAGAGACTTGCAAATATACCCAATCATGCATAAAAGAATTCATAGAAGATTCAAATATTGTTCATAGATAATCTTGATCATAAACCCACAATTCATCGGTCTCAACAAACACACCGCAAAAAGAAGATTACATCGAATAGATCTCCACAAGAGAGGGGGAGAACATTGTATTGAGATCCAAAAAGAGAGAAGAAGCCATCTAGCTAATAACTATGGACCCGAAGGTCTGAGGTAAACTACTCACACTTCATCGGAGAGGATATGGTGTTGATGTAGAAGCCCTCCGTGATGGATGCCCCCTCCGGCGGAGCTCCGGAACGGGCCCCAAGATGGGATCTCGTGGATACAGAAGGTTGCGGAGGTGGAATTAGGTTTTGGCTCCGTATCTGATCGTTTGGGGGTACGTAGGTATATATAGGAGGAAGGAGTATGTAGGTGGAGCAACAGGGGCCCCACGAGGGTGGAGGGCATGCCTAGGGGGGGGGGTAGGATCGCCCCCTACCTCGTGGCCTCCCTGTTAGTTGCTTGACGTAGGGTCCAAGTCTCCTGGATCATGTTCGGTGAGAAAATCATGTTCCCGAAGGTTTCAATCCATTTGGACTCCGTTTGATATACTTTTCTTCGAAACCCTAAAATAGGCAAAAAACAACAATTCTGGGCTGGGCCTCCGGCTAATAGGTTAGTCCCAAAAATAATATAAAAGTGGATAATAAAGCCCAATAATGTCCAAGACAGTAGATAATATAACATGGAGCAATAAAAAATTATAGATACGTTGGAGACGTATCAAGCATCCCGAAGCTTAATTCCTGCTCGTCCTCGAGTAGGTAAATGATAAAAATAGAATTTTTGATGTGGAATGCTACTTTGGCATAATTTCAATGTAATTCTTATTAATTGTGGCATGAATATTCAGATCCGAAAGATTCAAGATAAAAGTTTAGTATTGACATAGAAATAATAATACTTCAAGCATACTAACTAAGCAATTGTGTCTTCTCAAAATAACATGGCCAAAGAAAGTTATCCCTACAAAATCATATAGTCTGGCTATGCTCTATGTTCACCACACAAAGTATTTAAATCATGCACAACCCCGATGACAAGCCAAGAAATTGTTTCATACTTTTGACATTCTCAAAACTTTTTCAATCTTCACGCAATACATGAGCGTGAGCCATGGACATAGCACTTTAGGTGGAATAGAATGGTGGTTGTGGAGGATAAAAAAGGGAGAAGATAGTCTCACATCAACTAGGCGTATCAATGGGCTATGGAGATTCCCATCAATAGATATCAATGTGAGTGAGTAGGGATTGCCTTGCAACGGATGCACTAGAGCTATAAGTATATGAAAGCTCAACAAAAGAAACTAAGTGGGTGTGCATCCAACTTGCTTGCTCATGAAGACCTAGGGCATTTTGAGGAAGCCCATCATTGAAATATACAAGACAAGTTCTATAATGAAAAATTCCCACTAGTATATGAAAGTGACGAAATGAGAGACTCTATGTCATGAATATCATGGTGCTACTTTGAAGCACAAGTGTGGTAAAGGATAGTAACATTGTCCCTTCTCTCTTTTTCTCTCATTTTTTGGGCCTTTTCTCTTTTTTATGTCCTCTTTTCTTCCCCTTTTTTCGTCCGAAATCTCATCCCGACTTGTGGGGGAATCATAGTCTCCATCATCCTTTCCTCACTGGGACAATGCTCTAACAATGATGATCATCACACTTTTATTTTCTTACAACTCAACAATTACAACTCGATACTTAGAACAAAATATGACTCTATATGAATGCCTCCGGCGGTGTACCGGGATATGCAATTAATCAAGAGTGACATGTATGAAAGAATTATGAATGGTGGCTTTGCCACAAATACGATGTCAACTACATGATCATGCTAAGCAATATGACAATGATGGAGTGTGTCATAATAAACGGAACGGTGGAAAGTTTCATGGCAATATATCTCGGAATGGCTATGGAAATGCCATAATATGTAGGTATGGTGGCTGTTTTGAGGAAGGTATATGGTGGGTGTATGATTCCGGCGAAAGGTGCGCGGTATTAGAGAGGCTAGCAATGGTGGAAGGAAGAAAAGTGCGTATAATCCATGGACTCAACTTTAGTCATAAAGAACTCATATACTTATTGTAAAAATCTACAAGTTATCAAAGCAAAGTATTACGCACATGCTCCTAGGGGGTTAGATTGGTAGGAAAAGACCATCGCTCATCCCCGCCCGCCACTCATAAGGAAGACAATCAAAAAATAAATCATGCTCCGACTTCATCACATAACGGTTCACCATACGTGCATGCTACGGGAATCACAAACTTTAACACAAGTATTTCTCAAATTCACAACTACTCAACTAGCACAACTTTAATGTCACCATCCTCATATCTCAAAACAATTATCAAGCATCAAACTTCTCATAGCATTCAACACACTCATAAGAAAGTTTTTACTATTCTTGAATACCAAACATATTAGGATTATTTAAGCAAATTACCATGATATTTAAGACTCTCAAAATAATCTAAGTGAAGCATGAGAGATCGATAGTTTCTATAAAACAATTCCACCACCGTGCTCTAAAAAATATAAGTGAAGTACTAGAGCAAAACTATATAACTCAAATGATATAAGCGAAGCACATAGAGTATTCTAACAAATTCCAAATAATGTATGGCTCTCTTAAAAGGTGTGTACAGCAAGGATGCTTGTGGTAAACTAACAAATAAAGACTCAAATAATACAAGATGTCAAGCAAAACACATATCATGTGGTGAAAAAAAATATAGCTCCGAGTAAAGTTACCGATAGAAGTAGACGAAAGAGGGGATGCCTTCCGGGGCATCCCCAAGCTTTGGCTTTTAGGTGTCCTTAGCTTATCTTGGGGGTGCCGTGGGCATCCCCAAGCTTAGGCTCTTGCCAGTCCTTGTTCCATAATCCATCAAATCTTTACCCAAAACTTGAAAACTTCACAACACAAAACTTAAAGTAGAAAATCTCGTGAGCTCCGTTAGCTTCAGAAAACAAAAGACCACTTCAAGGTAATGTAATGAACTCATTATTTATTTATATTGGTGTTAAACCTACTGTATTCCAACTTCTCTATGGTTTATAAACTATTTTACTAGCCATAGATTCATCAAAATAAGCGAACAACACACGAAAAACAGAATCTGTCAAAAACAGAACAGTCTATAGTAATCTGTAGCTAGCGCAAGATCTGGAACCCCAAAAATTCTAAAATAAATTTCTGGACGTGAGGAATTTATCTGTGAATCATCTGCAAAAATAATTAACTAAATATTACTTTCCAAATAAAAATGGCAGCAGTTCTCGTGAGCGATAAAGTTTCTGTTTTTTACAGCAAGATAACAAGACTTTCCCCAAGTGTTCCCAACGGTTCTGCTTGGCACAAACACTAATTAAACACAAAAAAAAACAACCAGAACATAGGCTAGGTAAATTATTTATTACTAAACATGAGCAAAAAGGAAGGAATAAAAATAAAATTGGGTTGCCTCCCAACAAGCGCTATCGTTTAACGCCCCTAGCTAGGCATAAAAAGCAAGAATAGAACTAGGAATTACCATCTTTGGTTGGTAATTCTTCAGTGAGGCATCTACCATCCTTAGGAATTTCTTTATTTTTAGTTATTATCAAACTTTTAGGCACAAGATCGAAAAATTTATTTGTAACAAATGGTTCCTTAATGATAGCAACAAGATTGGGATGAATACTTATAGATTTGAGATCCGCAGTTTCCTTACTAGAGGATTCACCATTATATTTAGGAACATACATAGGCTTGGCGATTTTAGTAGGAGGACTTGGAGTATTCTATACGGAAGAAAGAGAGTTTCCCAAGTTGGTAATGATATCTTCAAGTTTATCGATCCTAGTGGAATCATGATTTATTTTCTCATTAACTATGGGTTCCTTCTCTTTAATATTTTTTAAAGTGACTCCTACTTTAGATCCATATTGAGAAATTCGGTTGTGGATCTTTTTATCCAAATTTTCAATTAACTCTATGGTAGCAACCTTATTTTCAATAATTTCGAGCCTTTACATTACATGCTCCAAAGTTAATACAGTTCCTTTAACCAAAAGAGGTGGTGAGCCAAATAAATCTATCATAGCTTTATAAGAATCAAAAGTGTGGCTACCCAAGAAATTCCCTCCGGTAATGGTATCAAGGACATATCTGTACCAAGGAGCAACGCTTACATAAAAATTGCGAAGAAGAACGGAAGTAGATTGCTTCCTGGTAGATCTATTTTGAGCATTGCAAATTCTATACCAAGCGTCTTTTAGATTTTCTCCTTCCCTTTGCTTAAAATTTAGAACTTCATTCTCGGGAGATAATGGAGAAGATAGAGGACTTGCCATGACGACAAGCAAATGGAAAAGAGGCAAATGGAAAAGAAAGGGAGGATAGAGAGAGAGAGAGAGGGCGAATAAAACGGCAAGGGTGAAGTGGGGGAGAGGAAAACGAGAGGCAAATGGCAAATAATGTAATGCGGGAGATAAAGGTTGTGATGGGTACTTGGTATGTTGACTTTTGCGTAGACTCCCCGGCAACGGCGCCAGAAATGGCTCATTGTCGGGAGTCAAGTCTTGACTTGCGCGAATCTCCACGGCAATGGCGCCAGAAATCTTCTTGCTACCTCTTGAGCACTGCGTTGGATTTCCATGAAGAGGAAAGGATGATGCAGCAAAGTAGCATAAGTATTTCCCTTAGTTTTTGAGAACTAAGGTATCAATCCAGTAGGAGGCTATGCGCGAGTCCCTCATACCTGCACAAAACAAATAACTCCTCGCAACCAACGCGATAAGGGGTTGTCAATCTCTTCACGGTCACTTACGAGAGTGAGATCTGATAGATATGATAAGATAATATTGTTGGTATTTTTGTGATAAAGATGCAAAGTAAAATAAAAGCAATGTAAATAGGCAAAGGAAATAACTAAGTATTGGAAGATTAATATGATGAAGATAGACCCGGGGGCCATAGGTTTCACTAGTGGCTTCTCTCAAGAGCATAAGTATTTTATGGTGGGTGAACGAATTATTGTTGAGCAATTGACAGAATTAAGCATAGTTATGAGAATATCTAGGTATGATCATGTATATAGGTATCACGTCCGAGACAAGTAGACCGATTCCTCCCTGCATCTACTACTATTACTCCACTCATCGACCGCTATCCAGCATGCATCTAGAGTATTAAGTTCATGAAAACAGAGTAACGCCTTAAGCAAGATGACATGATGTAGAGGGATAAATTCATGCAATATGATAAAAAACCCATCTTGTTATCCTCGATGGCAACAATACAATACGTGCCTTGCTGCCCCTACTGTCACTGGGAAAGGACACCGCAAGATTGAACCCAAAGCTAAGCACTTCTCCCATTGCAAGAAAGATCAATCTAGTGGGGCAAACCAAACTGATAATTCGAAGAGACTTGCAAATATACCCAATCATGCATAAAAGAATTCATAGAAGATTCAAATATTGTTCATAGATAATCTTGATCATAAACCCACAATTCATCGGTCTCAACAAACACACCGCAAAAAGAAGATTACATCGAATAGATCTCCACAAGAGAGGGGGAGAACATTGTATTGAGATCCAAAAAGAGAGAAGAAGCCATCTAGCTAATAACTATGGACCCGAAGGTCTGAGGTAAACTACTCACACTTCATCGGAGAGGCTATGGTGTTGATGTAGAAGCCCTCCGTGATGGATGCCCCCTCCGGCGGAGCTCCAGAA
>NC_041384.1:714586362-714607782 GCF_002162155.2 Triticum dicoccoides
GGGGTAGGCGCGCCCCCTACCTCGTGGCCTCCCTGTTAGTTGCTTGACGTAGGGTCCAAGTCTCCTGGATCATGTTCAGTGAGAAAATCACGTTCCCGAAGGTTTCATTCCTTTGGACTCCGTTTGATGTTCCTTTTCTTCGTAACCCTAAAATAGGCAAAAAACAACAATTCTGGGCTGGGCCTCCGGTTAATAGGTTAGTCCCAAAAATAATATAAAAGTGGATAATAAAGCCCAATAATGTCCAAAACAGTAGATAATATAGCATGGAGCAATCAAAAATTATAGATACGTTGGAGACATATCAGTATGGTGCGCCCCCACCCTTGTGGGCCCCTCATGCACCTCCTGACCTAATTCTTTCGCCTACACTACTGCAGGATGCTACTAATGCGACACTACGATCAGAGACCCTTTGATGAAACTATGTGCGATGCAATTATCGAAAACGGTGGTGTCAAAAACCCATCAAAAAGGTGCAAAACGTTTTCGATGACGGATGCATCAAACATAGTTCAGATTTTAGTTGTGTGTGCGATGCAGGGCATATGGTTCAGTTTAATTAACTGTTTTCGATGAGGAGGAACAAAAGAAACGGGCAGCCAGATGTAGGTGTGTGCGATATACATCATACGGTTCACTCGGATGAACTGTTTGTGATGAGGCAACACAAAAGAAACGGTCAGCCAGATCAAGGTGTGTGCGATATATGACATGTGGTTCACTCGGATGAACTGTTTGTGTTGAGACAAGAGAACATAAACGGTTCAATATAACAAGATGTGTGTGATACGCGGCAAACATGTCTGTAATCAGAAATGTATGTGAAGACCGATAATAACACAGACGATTGATTCTAATAATACGAGTGTGTTGTGCGATGGGATTGCATACAGAACAACAACATATATACACACACTTATAAGGACATGGTTGCATAACGAAATTAAACATCCACTTCCATAGGTGGCTACTACAACCATGGCATTTGCACACACCAAAGTAAACTATTACATGCATAATTACATAGGTGGCTACTACACACATGACATTTCCACACACCAATAAACTAAACTATATATTACATCCATGATTAACTAGCATAAACAATCATCTGACCATCATCTACTTCTTGTGACGCTTGCTCGGCTTGTGGCTCGATCCAGGCTCATCGATTTGGGTAACGAGGCACTTCCTCATGTCAACGATCCGCCTGTGCATTTCATGGCATGTGTACACGCTCTTGGCCGCGAACCTGAGGTGAGGTTCATCCAGTTGCCGCATCCAGGCCCTGTGCCAGGATATGTGACTTGTTCTCTAGGCATCTGATACGTCTCCGTCGTATCTACTTTTCCAAACACTTTTGCCCTTGTTTTGGACTCTAACTTGCATGATTTGAATGGAACTAACCCGGACTGACGCTGTTTTCAGAAGAATTACCATGATGTTATTTATGTGCAGAAACAGAAGTTCTCGGAATGACCTGAAACTTCACGGAGCAACTTTTTTGGAAAATATAAAAAATACCTACAAAAGATGAAGGCCAGGGGGCCCACCACCTGTCCACGAGGGTGGGGGTGCGCCCCCTACCTCATGGGCCCCCCTGGAGCTCCTCTGACTCCAACTCCAACTCTATATATTGTGTTTCAGGGAGAAAAAAATCAGAGAGAAGAATTCATCACGTTTTACGATACGGAGCCGCCTCCAAGCCCTAAAACAATCAAAGAGAAGAATTCATCACGTTTTACGACACGAATTCATCACGTTTCAGGGAGGGTTGATCTGGAGTCCATTCGGGGCTCCGGAGAGGGGAATCCGTCGCCATCGTCATCATCAACCATCCTCTATCACCAATTTTAGGATGCTCACTGCCGTGCGTGAGTAATTCCATTGTAGGCTTGCTGGACGGTGATGGGTTGGATGGGATCTATCATGTAATCGAGTTAGTTTTGTTAGGGTTTGATCCCTAGTATCCACTATGTTCTGAGATTGATGTTGCTATGACTTTGCTATGCTTAATGCTTGTCACTAGGGCCCGAGTGCCATGATTTCAGATCTGAACCTATTATGTTTTCATCAATATATGAGAGTTCTTGATCCTATCTTGCAAGTCTATAGTCACCTATTATGTTTTATGATCCGTTAACCCCGAAGTGACAATAATCAGGATACTTACCGGTGATGAGCATAGTTTGAGGAGTTCATGTATTCACTATGTGTTAATGCTTTGTTTCGGTACTCTACTAAAAGGAGGCCTTAATATTCCTTAGTTTCCGTAAGGACCCGCAGCCACGGGAGGGTAGGACAAAAGATGTCATGCAAGTTCTTGTCCATAAGCACATATGACTATATTCGGAATACATGCCTACATTATATCAATGAACTGGAGCTAGTTCTGTGTCACCCTAGGTTATGACTGTTACATGATGAACCGCATCCGGCATAATTCTCCATCACTGATCCATTGCCTACGAGCTTTCCACATATTGTTCTTCTCTTATTTCCTTTTCCGTTGCTATTACTATCATCACTACGAAATACCAAAAACACTACTTTTGCTACCTTTACCTTTTGCTACCGTTACCACTACTATCATATTACTTTGCTACTAAACACTTTGCTGCAGATATTAAGTTTCCAGGTGTGGTTGAATTGACAACTCAGCTGCTAATACTTGAGAATATTCTTTGGCTCCCCTTGTGTCGAATCAATTAATTTGGGTTGAATACTCTACCCTCGAAAACTGTTGCGATCCCCTATACTTGTGGGTTATCAGCATCCTACTTCATCTTTTCGTAGTAGGGGTCGTTGATGGCCGAGGTGAGTTCAACCAGGGAGTCCTTCTTCGTCCTGCACCAGACCCTGTAGTGCTCACAGATTTCGACAAGGTTCTTGCAGGCCAAGCCCGTAACACTAAGCGCTTTTACATCGTCGGTGGTTTCCACCGTGGTGAACTTGTAGTCGGTGTTGTGGACAAACCTGTTGAAACGGTCGCAAGGCTCTGTGGCCATGCAGTAGTGGTAGATGAGGACATGCTGGCGCATGCACAACTGGGCGACGACAACCTTTAGATCTATGCTGGGACGACCGGCGGTGTAGTGGAGGTCGATGCCGACCACCTTGTACTTGTCTCGAGCAAGCAACTGCTCAATGTTGTTGATGTAGTCATCCACCATGGTTGGGTCGATGGTGTACCACTAAAAAAAAGACACATCCGTGACATTTTGGGCTGATCGATTTTTTTTTCTGTCATACATATGACACTTCTATGACGATAATTGTGACAAAACCAGGTATCATCATAGATGTGGTGGGCTCCTACTACTATGACAAAAAATCATGAGAGAAAATGGGCTTTTCATCCTGGGCGGGCCGGAGACGCAACTGCATGACATTATTTGGGTCGTCCATGACGGAAAAACCATGGTAGAAGCGAGGGCGAGGAAAATTTTGGTGAGTTCTCCGTTACGGTGGGAGGTCGGGGGCCGAGCGATGCGCGTTTCTCTCGTACACGTACGCGCGTGTGTGCGAGGCGTTGGGCTCTAACTGAACCTGAGCGATTGCACTGCAGGCTACGCGTTACTGAACCCGAGCGATCAATGGCTGTTAACTGAACCCGATTGAGCGATTCCTTCGCTACTCCTGCTAACTGAAGCCGATCGATTGGATGAACAGTGAGCGTTGCCGGGGAGGGGGGGGGGTGGATGAATAGTGAGTGGTGGCGGTGCCTCTGGATGAACATGACCCCATGGTGTGGAGGGCTGGATGAACAGTAGACAGTGGAGGGGTGCCCATGGAGGGGTGGTTGAACATGACCCTGTGGTGTGGAGGGTTGGTTGAACAGTCGACGGTGAAGGGGTGGTTGAACAGTAGCCGGTGGAGTAGCGCGCGGTGGAGGCTGGATGAACAGGAGCCCGTGGAGGCTGGAGGAGGTCGACGGTAGCCCGTGGAGGCTGGAGTAGGTCGACGGTGGAGATGAACAGTATCCCGTGGAGTCCCGTTTTGCGGTACGCCACACCCCTCCCGATGAACAGGACCCCCGTTTCGACCGTAGGAGGTCCGTTTTGTCCGTTTTGCGGTACGCCACAACCCTCCTGATCAACAGGACCCCCATTTCGACCGTAGGAGGTTTGTTTCCTCCGTTTTGCGGTATGCCACACCCCTCCCAATCAACAGGACCCCCGTTTCGACCGTAGGAGGTCCGTTTCGTTCATTTTGCGGTATGCCAGACCCCTCCCGATGAACAGGATCCCGTTTCGAACATGGCCGGTCAAACACAAGGCCGTTTCCTCCGTTCTGTTGTAAGCCAGGCCTCGTTTCCATTGCATGTTCTGTCCAAGCCCTCCCGATGAACACGACCACACATTCCGTTTCGACCCAGCCGGTTGGCTCCCACGCATTCCGTTGCCTCCCAATGAACACGACGCATTCCGTTGCCTCCCCATGAACACGACGCATTCCGTTGCCTCCCCATGAACACGACGACAACGCTGTTTCTCTGTTCCGACCCAGTCATGTCAATGAGCCCTCGCCGTACGTATGCGCGAGTAGGCGTTCGAGACCCCACCCGTATGTACACATACGTGGCCGTATTTTATTTCTTGCACCCTAGCCGCTGTACGTACGTGTACATGCTATGCGCGCGCCTCTACTACGACACGTGCGCGCCTTTACATCCACCAGTATATATGTACGTACACGTTTGCGACCAGAATGACAACGCTACGTACGCTTCGACCAGGTGGGTCCCGACTATCAGGCACTTCCTTGTGTGCGAAGATGTAGCTGGTGGGTCCCAACAGTCAGGGGGGCGAATCATTTTTTTGCCCGGACGCACTTCCTTGCGTGCGAAGGTGTAGCTGGTGGGTCCCAGCAGTCAGGGGGAAACATTTTTTTCACGAAATACGGTGGCCCGTCCGGTGGGTCCCCACTGTCAGGTGGAGGAATAATTATTTTGCACGTAATAAGGAGGCACTTCCTTGCTGCGGTCGTGGACCCAGCTGTCAGTGTCTCCACACACAGTACTCTTCTGATGTAAGTCGGTCGTTGACCACATTGACCACGCCGCGCCGAGAGCACCACGGCGGTGGACGACGGCGAGGCCTATGAAGGGGACGACACGGAGGCAGGGAAGACTCGGTAGTGGAGGGGAGTATGGCTGTACGAGGGTTTACTGGTTCGTCTGCCGTCGCTAGAGAATAACAGCAGGTGTGGGTGAGCAGAGGGATGGCTAGGCCAGCGATGGGAGTACGGTGGGGCGGTGAGGCCTGCCCGGCAGCACAGCCGGCCGCGGGGAGGAGGGAGCAGGCAGTCCCTCCGGCGCTCTTTTGAACGGGTGGAGCAAGAAGAGCAGAGATTGAAGAAGCACGACGGCCGTTGGATGGACATCCAACAATCAGTGCTTGTGCGTCAACCTTTTTTTAGGAAAGCCTCAAATCTGTGGAAAACAGCATACAACCCATCTGCCATTATTTCTAATAAATTACAGCCCATTTTCTAATTCTTAAGGTTTTTTTGGAGCCCATATTCTTTTTGTTAGCATTACAGCCCATATTGTGGCCACGGTTAAAAACTTATACGAAATTTTGCATATTTCAGTGCGGTCCGAACTGTTTTTAATCTCGAAATTTCAACTCACATTCAAACTGAATTTAAAAATAAATGTATATCAATATAGAATCCAACAAATTCTCCACGCATAAAAATTAATGTAATTTAAAATCTTGAAATGAAAAAAAATATATTTGAAACTAATTGCCGGTTTGATGTGTTTTAAAAATGTACAACACATTTTTCATTACTGATGGGCCATTTTCTTCGCCAGCCGAATGAAAGCTCTCCTCGTCTTGAAAGATTTGCAGCCCAACAGGCCTGACAAAGCGACTTACTTGGCAAATCACAAAAAACGGGGCTGTGGCCGTGGACCCAGCTGTCAGCCTCTCCACGTATAGTACTCTTCCGATCGAAGTCGTTCCTTGACCATGTTGACCACGCAGCACGGAGAGCGAGATGGCGGTGGACGACGGCGAGGCCTAGGAAGGGGACAAAGCGGAGCCGGGGAAGACGCGGTAGTGGAAACCCGCGCGGAGAGGAGTACGAGGGTTCACTGGGTCGGCTGCGGTGCGAGGCTGCCGTTGCCGCAGGGCCTGGCCAGCGGTGGTAATAGTAGGGGGCGGTGAGGCCTCTGCGGTAGCATAGCCGGCCACGGGAGGCAGGAGCATGCGACACGACCGGCGCTGCTTTGGGCAGCTGGAGCAAGAAGACCAGAGGTTGAAGAAGCACTACGGCCATTGGATGGACATCGTACGGTCACTGGAGCTAGAATCGTTCATATTGACTAAGTTGACAAAGACCTTCGTCCCCGTCAACTTAGTGGGCCCACAAGTCAGCCTCCCACCAAGGTGGGTCCCAGCTAGCCGGAGGAGTATTCATTTTTTTGTGCGTAATAAGGAGGCACTTCCGGTGGGTCCGAGCTGAAAGCGGGGGGGGGACGTTTTTTTCGCAAAATACGGTGGCCCGTCCGATGGGTCCCAGCAGTCAGGGGGAAACGATTTTTTTCACAAAATATTGGTGGCAAATCCGGTGGGTCCCCGCTGTCAGGTGGAGGAATAATTATTTTCCGCGTAATAAGGAGGCACTTCCTTGCGGCTGCCGTGGACCCAACTTCAGCCTCTCCACGTACAGTACTCTTCCGATGGAAGTCGGTCGTTAACCACATTGACGCCGCCGCGCCGAGAGCACCACGGCGGTAGACGACGGCGAGGCCTAGGAAGGGGACGACACGGAGCCGGGCAAGACACAGCAGTGGATGCCCACGCGGAGAGTAGTACGAGCGTTCACTGGTTTGGCTGCGGTGTGAGGCTGCCGTCGCCGCAGAATAACAGGGGGTGTGGGTGAGTGGAGGGATGGCCTGGCCAGCGGTGGGAGTAGTATGGGGGCGGTGAGGCCTCCGCGGCAGCACAGCCGGCCACGGGAGGTCGGAGCAGGCGGCACGACCGGCGCTGCTTTGGGCGGCTGGACGAAGAAGACCAGAGGTTGAAGAAGCACTACAGCCGTTGGATGGACATCGTACGATCACTGAAGCTAGAATCGTTTATATTGACTAAGTTGACAAAGCCCTTGGTACGCTCCAACTTAGTAGGCCCACAGGTCAGCCTCCGAAACGGTGCGCCCGAGATGTCAGGGGAGGAATCATTTTTTGGGCGGCCGAAGCTAAGAATATCCGAGATTGAAGAAGAAGCACGACATCCGTTGGATATACATCCTACGGCCACTGCTGCTAGAACCGTGTGTTGACTATAATAAGTTGACAAAGCCTTGCATAGGCGTCAACTTATTTTTTTAGGGGATGCGTCACTTAGTAGGCCCACAAGTGTGTGGCACAGAACTTATAGCCCATTTGCGTTTTGTAAGAATGTACATCCCATTTTTGAATTCTAATGGAATTTACAACAGCCCATTTACAGTTTGTTAAAAGTACATCCCATTTTCTAGCTAGGACAACGATTAATAATTTCAACCAACCGTTGAAGACAGAATTCAATAAAATTTCCCACATTTTGATGGGATCCGAAATATTTTTATTCCAAATTTTCTAGTCAGATTAAATATAAATTTGTATTATGTAAAAATTCAACGAAACATTGCGCGAGCAACAATGAAAATTTAAGATTTTCAAAATCCATAAATAATATTTTACAAACTAATTTCATGTTTGGTGCATTTTTTTATAGTTACTGCCCAATTTTTATAATTACATCCCATTTATTATTTTAAAGCCCATTTTCCTATTAAGCCTAATGCATCCGTCCTAGGAAAGATTTGAAGCCCAGCGGGGCGGAGAATAACAAGTTGACCTTGCCTGGGTATTCCTCAAAAAGACGTATAGCTGGGCTAGCCATTTTCATCTTGAAAAAATTAGTATCTGTGCTGGATATCTGGCCTAGGCTAGACGGGCCATAGCCCGCCCAGTTAATACCCTGCTCTCCTCTGAACAACAACGAAATCATCGCCAAGAAAAACTCTGCAGTGCTCACGCCTCAAAAACACAAATACTGCTCGAGCTGCTTGGTCCCTGCTGTCGGCCACACTTTGTGCAATTATCTTGTTTATATTGACTACATAGGTTGACAATGGTGTGGGACCGTGATGTCAGGAAACCAGGAGAAAGCAAAAAAATTATAGTTGTACATAATAAGGAGGCACTTACATACGTACGACTATGGCCCTAGTGGGTCCCTAGTGTCATCCAGTCAAAATAAAGTCATCTCCTGAATCCTCATGTTCGTTGACGATGTTAACAATGCTCGGCGCCACGGCGAGCGTAACAACTCGAAGGACAATGGAGAGGGCCTCGCGGGCCCTACGGATGGTCTGATACAGCGCCTGCTGCTCATTCAGGAAGCCAGGATCATCGAACACCTATGAGCACCTTCGAGAAACTAAGATGGCATGAAACGGTAAGGCCGCGCTTGGGAGCTCTGGTTTATTTCAAACTTGTATTAACATACAAGTGTAATTTACTCGTCGTCGGAAACAACGTGTAAAATATAGGCGTAATGAAACCGAGGGCCCGAGGTTTGTAAGTAAAACTGGCGGGTTACACGTGTAATTTGAGAGACCAGTGTTTATTTTACGAGCACTGCTATATGGACGACATTACCAGATGATACATGCACGACGTGCGTATCATGCCATCCATGGGCAAGGCTGAAACAGCGGCTAACGACTGGATTAGCAATCGTCTGAGTGTAGTTAAGCGTTTTTATCGTGTGTGAAGTACTTCCGATATTTTACTAGTCAAAATCGACCAACCAAGCGCCTTCGCCCGAGACCATCTGCTTTAATTTACAAGCGTCAGTTTTACAAGCGGTTTTGGTTGGAAAACGACGATCCAATCACGGCCTAATATCATGAGTTGGTCGGAAGATCATATGGTTTCACGTCTAACCTACCCGACTTTTCATATAGGCTATGAATGAAACATCAGACGATGAACTTCTTAAGCACGGAAACAATAGAAGAGGATGATCTTCTTAACAAGCAAATCACTGGCATTAGATCGACATGCAAAACAATACGAATCATTGTTCTCACGAGGCACGGTGAACAGCTCGTGATGCCGCATGCCACAACATTCCAAGCTCAACTTTGCAATCAAACACAAGGCCTGGCATTACATAGACAATATTCAGAACAAACTCTTAACACAGGAATATCTCAGCAGAGTAACTATTTACTTCTAAACTGAACACAGGAATAGGAAAAAACACTCGACGCTGCTCACAACAAGGGCATCCCACTCAAAAATATCAAATGCATGTCTTCTGGCTAACATCAATGAGCAAATTTTGACAAGGTTTTCCAATTCCAATATATTAAACAAACTTCTTCTTGCTAACATCAATGATTAAACTTTGACAAGCTTTTTCCATTCAAAATATGTAATGCCTATGATCATGGAGTCCTGTTGTAGCTTCTTGTACTTGTTTGGGCACTTTTTGCCTAGGGCACTCCACGTGTTGTTAAATTGCCAATGGTCTCTGCAGACTAGTCATGTCACCGGTGTCTAATAATACTCTGTAAAGCTTCTCGGTCTTTCCTTCTGTAATGTAGCGGAAACAGTGACTGCTTCTTTCTGCAAAGTGGAACGACCAACTGGACCCAGTAATGCAGCAGTTTGCCTTACACATTGACTCCTTTTGTGCAGTTCAACTAAAATCGAAGTCGGAATAAAACCGAGCTTTAATTTTGGTATCCCTGTAAGCAACAATAGGTATAAGGGAAACAATTACTGAGAAATAACGGTTAATGACTTGTACTCCCAGAAGAAAAGCATCTACTGATCTACTTTATCTTAATGGGAAACAAAGCAGGAGAGTAGCAATTCTCCATCAGTGTGATTCATTCATATTGACTGAGACATTATCTTAACAATGCCTTGTTTCAACATGTATAAAGAACGACAAAGCAGAAAAGTACCATTCCTAAAACAATGCAACTGATTCATTTTAATAGAGACATTATCTTAACAATACCTTGGTTAAACATGTAGAAAGAACTACAAAGCAGGATAGTACCATTCCTAACAAGTGTTGTAGTTTTGAACTAAGATTCAATATTAATTAATTCTGAGAGTGGCATTGCTTAATTTTACCAGCGGCATTAGATTAACGAAAAGCATAAACAGTTACAGGGGAGAGTGGGCGCAACAATAGTATGTGCTTCCATCTACTTATAAAGGGGGTGATGCAGAGTTTGTTGTAACAAAGCAACAAGCATCATGTCTGGGTTAGTCCCATTTTTGTTCACTACTTAATGGGAAAACACAGCAATACAATAGCTTCAATTCAACATTTATTTAAAACTGTACCAATACAAGTAGCACAACATGTAAAAGCACACTGCACGGTCATGTGGATGAAGGCCTGTACTGGCCTTTCATGAGACGGACAAGATAAAATACGAATCTGCCAACACGAATAGGAAATCCAATCTCGTTTTGTGCAGTTTCACTGAAATCAAGCAAAGTGTTTCATGTAGCGAAGCAAGATGTCGCAATAGCATCAAGTTGAATAGATATCCCTGTTTAAAGAGAGGAAAAAAAGGAATCTATTACTGGCTAATAAAGGAGGATGAAACATGTGGCCACAAAAATGGTAATCCCGCCAATCCCTAACAAGTGTTGCAATTTTGAAATAAGATTCAGTAGTTAATTCTGAGAGTGGCATCAATTACTGGCTTATAAAGGGGGTGATGCTGAATTTGTTGTAACAAAGGAACAAGCATCATGTCTGGGTTGGTCCCATTTTTGTTCACTACTTAATGGGAAAAGACAGCAATACAATAGCTTCAATTCAACATTTATTTAAAACAGTACTAAAACAAGTAGCACAACATCTCAAAGCACACTGCACATCATGTGGTTGAGACCAAGATTTGAAACAACTCGCCACGAAGACTGGAAACAAATCTCGATCTCCTTTTGTGCAGTTCCACCAAAATTAAGCAAAGTCACCGGTGTGACATTCAAGTTGAATTGCACAAAACACTCTTAAAACATAAGTGTTTTGAGTAGCGAAGAAAAACGCCGCAATAGCAACAAGTTGAATCGATACCCCTATTTTAACAGAGACAAAAAGGAAACAATTACTTGCCGATAAAGGAGGATGAAACAAACGGTGACAGAAAGAAGCATCTGTTGGAAATATGAGCAAGTTACTACGAGATTTAATCCGAATAATTAGAAGATAAATCATGACTACATTAGCAGAGATTAAACTAATCACGCAAACTAGCATAGCAGATGAACAGATCACATCTAGGGCACATACTAGAAACATGAGTTCTACCACGATCTCGAACAGGAAGAATAGAATCACATACGGTGCAGCGGGAGCAGCACCGCCGGCGTTGACGTTGTCGCCCATGTCGTCGAGGATGAGGTTGCCGAGGTCAGGGAAGAAGCCGTCGCTGCCAGCAGTCGTGCGAGTGCGCTCCCCAAAAACCTGATCGCCCCTCTCCCATACAGGATCACGAGAGGCGGGGTTCCGAAGGCCTGCTGTCCCTTCTCCCAGTGCATGCCGAAAGGGGGGATGGAGAAGACTTGCTTGGCGGCGCAATGATCTGGAACGGTGGTGAGAAACCATACGAAGCGGCCGCGTCTAGGGTAGACGTCTGCCTGACTATATAGTGCGGGCCGGGCAGGTCGTGGGAGTAAACCCCACGTCTGAGTCGTCACGATCCAAAAGAATCAGAAACGGTTCAGTAATTAACGCGTCCGTTAATTATTAATTAATGACTCATTAATTTTCCCGAGCAGCAAAAATATAGACAACATGCATAGCTTTGTCCTCGGCTCGGCTCAATCCCGCAACCTGCGGCGCGTCGCGTCGCGGCGAGGCGAGGCGTGGCGTGGCGAGGCGAGCGAGGAGGAGGAGCGCGCGTGTAGGTCTCCTCTTCTCATGCTCATACAAGTGGTTGAAGAGCTCACCTTATAAAGAGGTGCAACTCTCTCTCAACTTTCAGGGTGGGACTAAACTTTTGTCTCACTCACTCCACTCACATGTGTGCATGAATGGGCCAAGAGAATTTCAGAATTTTAGTTGGGCTTTGGACCAACGGCCTACTAGCAAAATTCCAACAATCCCCCACAAAGTCTCATTGGCACATGTCATCATTTAGTTCCAAAACATTGTTTATATACCGGTGCTTAGTGGAGACTGTGAAGTTGAACTTCCACTTAGAGATTTATGCTACACTAGATCACAACTTTAATAGTGGACTATGCCATCAACTACAAGTTTTCTGCGAGACTAGTTTCACACAAATTCTTGACCGATACTGGGCTGCTGCAAGGCTTCCCGGCGGGTGGAGCGTGTACGTCATACTCCAGGGCCTTTTCATGAATTTATTAGAGAACAACCAATTCTCACAGACTGTGATGTTAACAGTCAAATTCATATAGGTGTGTTTCTCAGAAGATGTTCTGCAGGACAACATCTCTGCTTACCCGAATAAGCCACTTGAAACACATTAAGATAAGTATCAACCTACCATGCAGATCAGGAGAGTATTGCATCTTCACGGAGTGGGATAGTTAATATAGGGATACTCTCCTCCTAGCTGGCCAACAGCTTGTCTCCCACTTCTACTTCACGGGATCTCCGATCACATAGAGTGGGTTACCACTATGGACAACTCATGCGGTGGGTCTCAAGCCCATCTCCATCGATGCATTATCTATCACGTTTCGTGATAGACCCTTTGTGAAGGGATCTGCCAAGTTTTTCGATGTTTGGATATAATCCAACGTAATAACTCTGGAGTTCCTCAATTTTCTGACAGTTTTTAGTCTCCTCTTCACATGTATTGAGGACTTCATATTGTCCTTTGAACTGTTTATCTTGACGATCACAGTTTGATTATCACAGTTCATCAGGATAGGGGGTATTGGTTTTTGAACCATAGGTAAGTCCATCAAGAGTTCACGAAGCCACTCTGCTTCAACAGTGGTAGTGTCTAATGCTGTGAGTTCTGCTTCCATAGTTGACCTCGTTAAGATGGTCTGCTTGCAAGACTTCCAGGAAACAGCCCCACCACCAAGTGTAAAAACATAACCACTTGTGGCCTTAATCTCATCAGCATCAGACATCCAGTTTGAGTCACTATAACCCTCCAGTACCCTTGGATACCCGGTGTAGTGAATCCCATAGCTCACGGTGCCTTTCAAATAGCGCACAACTCTCTCAAGCGCATGTCAACGATCATCTTCCAATTTTGACACAAACCAACTCAGCTTGCTCACAGCAAAAGAGATGTTAGGCCTCGTGGCACTCGCCAAATACATAAGTGAGCAAATAATCTGAGAATATCTCTGTTGATCTCTAGCAATCCGTCGGTTCTTTCGAAGGAACACACTAGCATCATATGGAGTTGGAGAAGGCGTGCAGTCACTATACCCAAAACGACTCAAGACCTTTTCCACATAGTGAGACTGAAGCAGTGTGATCCCACCATTCTCATTTCTCAATAGTTTGATGTTTAAGATAACATCATCTACTCCTAGATCCATCATCTCAAAACAGCGAGATAAGAAATCCTTAACCTCCTTGATTAAATCAAGTTTGGTTCCAAAGATCAGTATGTCGTCGACATATAGACAAAGAATAACTCCTTCGCCCCCACCATAGCGATAGTACACGCACTTGTCACCATCGTTTACTACAAAGCCGACAACAGTTAATGTTCTTTCGAACTTCTCATGCCACTCCTTACGAGCTTGTTTAAGGCCATATGAAGACTTTAATAACTTGCACACCTTTCCTTCCTGACCAGGTACTACAAAACCATCTGGCTGATCCATGTAAATTTCCTCCTTCAACTCTCCATTGAGGAAATCTATCTTAACGTCCATTTGATGAACGAGAAGACCATGTGAGGCAGCCAGTGATAGTAGCACCCGAATTGTGGTCAGTCTAGCCACGGGTGAGTAAGTATCAAAGAAGTCTTCACCTTCTTTCTGGGTATAACCCTTGGCCACAAGTCGTGCCTTGTACTTTTCAATCGTACCATCAGGTCTAAGCTTCTTCTTGAACACCCACTTACATCCTACATGTTTGCACCCATAAGGACGGTCAGTGATCTCCCAGGTACCATTAGCTAAGATGGAATCCATCTCACTACGTACAGCTTCCTTCCAGTAGTCAGCATCAGGAGATGCATAGGCTTCTGAAATAGTCCTGGGTGTGTCATCCATGAGGTACACAATGAAATCATCACCAAAGGACTTTGCAGTCCTCTGTCTCTTACTCCTCACAGGAGTTCCATTGTCACCCTCAACAGGATTCTCAACGTGTTCCATCGCAATGGTGGGTTCAGGAATTACAGTGAATTCCTCACTAGATGGAGTAGGTATCTCCTGATTTGATGAAATCGACATATCCTTCATAGGAAATATGTCCTCAAAGAAAGTTGCATCATTCGCCTCCATAATCGTACCAACATGCATGTCGAATACCTCAGATTTTATTATAAAAAATCTATAGCCGATGCTATGAAAAGCATAGCCGAGAAGAACACAATCCACGGTTTTTGGTCCAAGCTTGCGCTTCTTGGGAATTGGTATATTGACTTTCGCCAAACAACCACAAGTACGTAGGTAAGAGAGTTTTAACCTTTTCCTTTCCCATTCCTCAAATCACTACAAAGAAAGACACATCCATGACATTTTGGGCCGAACGAATTTTTTTTCTGTCATACATATGACACTTCTATGACGATAATTGTGACAAAACCAGGTATCGTCATAGATGTGGTGGGCTCCTACTTCTATGCCAAAAAATTATGACAGAAAATGGGCTTTTCATCCTGGGCGGGCCGGAGACGCAGCTGCATGACATTCTTTGGGCCGTCCATGACGGAAAAACCATGGTAGAAGCGAGGGGGAGGAAAATTTCGGGGAGTTCCCGGTTACGGTGGGAGGTCGGGGGCCGAGCGATGCGCGTTTCTCTCGTACACGTACGCGCGTGTGTGCGAGGCGTTCGCTCTAATTGAACCCGAGCAAGGCGTTGGGCTCCAACTGAACCCGAGCAATTGCACTGTAGGCTATGTGTTACTGAACCCAAGCGATCGATCGATGGCTGTTAACTGAATCCGATCAAGCGATTCCTTCGCTACTACTGCTAACTAAAGCCGATCGATGGGATGAACAGTGAGCATTGCGGGGGGGTGGATGAACAGTGAGCGGTGGCGTTGCCTCTGGATGAACAGGACCCCATGGTGTGGTGGAGGGCTGGATAAATAGTAGGCGGTGGAGGGGTGCCCGTGGAGGGGTGGATGAATAGGACCCCGTGGTGTGGAGGGCTGGATGAATAGTAGATGGTGGAGGGGTGGTTGAACAGGACCCCGTGGTGTGGAGGGCTGGATGAACAGTAGACGGTTGTCACATCCCTAGTTCTGGTATGGTCCTAGGCTTGCTTTGTGCATCATGTTTAAATTTCAAATGAAATTGAAATGGGGATGTTGCAAACCCTAGCACCAAAGTTTTTTCCCAATAGGTTCAACTTTAAAATGGATTTTCAATGAACCCAAAATGCTATTCAAAAATGTTCATGCTCTTTGGGTAATGTTGGGAACAACAAACAGAGGTGATGCATATTTTTGCTACTCATTTTGGATTTTTGAATCAATGCATAAATATTTGATTTGGAGGTGTTTATATTATATAAATATTTTAATGGCTCCAAAAATGTTGGGAATTGGTGAGGGCCTCTGGAATATTATATCTAGATGCCACAAATATTTTCAGCATTTATGGAAATGTTTTAACATTTCTTTTATATACAAAACAAATGTCAGAAATAGAAAAGCAATCAAAAAAAGAAAAGCTTACCTGAGGCCTGGCACTGTTACAGCCCAGCTGGCCAGCCCACCTGGCGGCCCAGCCCACCAGGGGCAGCCCCGTCTTCTACCTCTTGCCAGTAGGCAGAGGAGAAGCCGGGCACGACGCACGCGCGCGGCCACCGCGCGCCACCTCCACCCTGTCTGGCTGTCCTCCCGTCGCCTGGACCTTCCCTCGGATCGGCATGCACCTCCTTCGACCCCTGCGTCCCTCCCCTCTCGCTCTGGATTCCTCCCCCTTCTCTGTGCTTCCGAACGGATCCCGTCACCGCCGTTCGCCATAGCTGCAGCCACCGCCTCCCTCTCGCCTCCCCGATGTGCCCCAGGGATTCGCCTTGTCGCCTTCGTCCTCATCATTGAGCCACACATCGCCAGGAGCTCTGCTTCGCTATCAATTCTGTCGTCTTCAACCTCTCGGCCGCCATGGATCTCCGTCGCCGCTCACCGCCGTCAGCGCGTCCCCGAGACCGCTGAGCTGCTCTTCCGGTCCACTGTGAGCCTCGCGTCGGTTCCCCCTTCTCCCCTACCTTCCCGTGCACCGCAGCACTGCGCCCGCTCGAGGCCGAACTCCGGCCGCCGCCCTGAGCTCCGCTTCGGCAAGCTCCGGCCTCCCCAGCTCATCCCACATGCTCCACTAGATGCGGACGACGACGGGCTATGCCCCGGTGGTCTCCGCGCGTCCAGCCGCCGCTCGGAGCGCAATTCCAGCGAGTCGCCGCCGCGGGTTTGGTTGTCGCCGGCCGAACTCCGGCGACTGCTGACGTGGCCTCTAATTAGGCACTAATTACCCCTAGAGCCACTAACAGTGGGCCCCAGCGCCACTAATCTAAATTAGATTAGAAATAACCCCCCTGTTAACTAACTATGTCACTGACGTGTGGACCCCACACGTCAGGTTTGACCAGTCAGCGCTGTTGACTTGCTGATGCAAGCATGATGCTGTGCTGACGCAAGCATGATGCTGTGCTGACGCAATAAGCTATTTTCTGGATTTAAAATGAATTAGGGAATTCCAGAAAATAGTTAAAACTTCTAAAATTCATAGAAATTCAACCGTAGCTCAGATTGAAATAAATTATATATGAAAAATCATTAGAAAAATGCAAGGAATCCATTTATGCCAGTTTCATGCAAGAAAAACCAACTTATACTTGCTGTATAAGTGAAAACGTAATAATGGCATGTTATCTACTTAATTTGGGGTTTGCATATGAACCTTTGGTTCATATGGACTCCAACCAAATTGATGCTAGATGCAATAGGGCAAATCATAGAATCTTTGAAATGTCATCTTCATGCATCATATTGTCGCATATGGTTGTTTATTGATTGCCGGCACCATCCCCTCTCGATAGGTTCTACTCCGGAAGGTGTCCCGAGTACCTGTCTGAGGAGCAGTGCTTCTTCGTGGATCTATCAGGCAAGAGACCCCCCTTGAGCATTTCGATAAATCCTACTCTCTCGCTCCTGCTCCTTACTACATTAGGACAACAACGGTTCAAACTGCTACTTTCTGCTACGGTAGTTGAACCCATTCCTCTGCATGACCTGTCATTGCCACAGTAAATAGTTGAAACCCACTAGCATGAGTAGGAGTTGCTTGAGCCTTGATGTGCCTGCTCATCCATGCTTGTTTTCTTTATGCCAACTATGCTTAGAGCTGTGTCAGGTCTGATTCATCGGGAATGAATCGGAGTGGTGAACATGTCCTACCGGTAAAGGCTAAGTGTGTGAACACATTTTGGTAAAGGTAGCGATGAGAGGCCATGTAGGAGTACATGGTGGGTTGTCTCATTGGAGCCATCCCTAAGCACTGAGTTCTGTGTATGTTATCCAAGTCCAGTTACTACCACACATTGGGTTCCGGTTATCCGGCCCCTCTCGGCTTATTAATCCACTTGATCTCTGTCCAGGAGTTGCAACTAGTTTCTGGCATTTGTAGGTAGTGCTATTTGTCTACCAGGTGGTGCCCGACGGGACGAGCTTGGGACAGACTAGGCACCGTGGCACGGTGTACCAAGTGGCACCCGGATGGTGGGCTTGGGAACTCTGCACACATCGTTTGGGGCCGTACTAGAGACTTCGGCCGGAACTCCTTGCGGATGGAACTCGAATAGGTGATAAACCTGGACGAGAGACTTGTGTGGTTAGTCAGGTCATGGCCGACACCCTCGCCCGGCTTCCGCTTGAAGGTTGTCAAGGTACATGACGTGTACAGGGCTATAAGTGGCGAGAGCATGTGTGAAGAAGTACACCCCTGCAGGGTCAATGTTATCTATTTGAATAGCCATTTTCCTCGGATATGGAAACTAGGAGGACTTATGTAGTACATAGACAACTTGAAGTGGATACTCTAAAATCCGCAAGAGAAGCGTGAGTGCTATGGATGGCCTTCTCGTAGGGAGACGGGAACGGATCCATAGTGGAGTATTGTTATGGTGAATATGTGGACTCGTGTGCGTCTTCTCACCTCAAAGAAGTTTCTGATACTCGTAGTATAGGTTAGCCACTGAGTCAAAGCTGGCTTGCTGCTGTTAAAACTCCACCGCCCCCTTTGTTGATAATGTTGCATATGTAGATAGTTCTGATGTAAGACTTGCTGAGTACCTTTGTACTCACATTTGCTTATTTATGTTTTGCAGTTGGTTACGCTAGTGACTTCGACGAGTAGCTTGTATCCCAGCTACGATCTTTTACCCTTGGGAGGGTCGTGTTTAGTCAGGCTTCTTAGTATTTTCCTTTTGTAGTTGTCTGTACTCAGACATGTAATGCTTCCGTTGCTTGTATGCTCTAAATGATGGGTCATGAGACCCCTGTTTGTTTTGAATGCTATGTGTCTCTTCTGGGCCTTTATCTATATGAGTTTGAGTTATGTTGTGATGCATACTTCCATGTTATGCGTACATGTAACATGTATTGCTATGTGTGGGATCCGACAACCTAGTTGTTTACCTCTGATAGCCTCTCTTATGGGGAAATGTAGTCTTGTGCTTCCATTAGCCATAGTAGTCCGCTACAGCCCGGTTCACCGGAGTCCTGCTAGCCCAGCACTACTGCTCCGGAACACTTGACTGGCCGGCATGTGATTCACTTTGTTCCTGTGCCTGTCCCTTCGGGGAAATGTCACGCGGTGACATCCGAAGTCCTGCCTAGCCTGCTACAGCCCGGGTTCCCGGAGTCCTGTTAGCCTAGTACTACAGCCCGGATTCATATGCTGTTGACCGACATGCTCAAGGTTGATTCATGTATGCCTGTCCCCGTAAGTTAGTGCTACTTTGGCTTCACGACTAGTCATGTCGGCCCGGGTTCTCTATCATATGGATGCTAGCGACACTATCATATACGTGAGCCAAAAGGCGCAAACGGTCCCGGGCCAGGTAAGGTGGCACCCGTGGGAATACCGTGCGTGAGGCCACAAAGTGATATGAAGTGTTACATGCTAGATCGGTGTGACTTAGGATCGGGGTCCCGACAACGGTGGAGGGGTGGTTGAACAGTAGCGATCGATCGATGGCTGTTAACTGAACCCGATCGAGCGATTCCTTCGCTACTGCTGCTAACTGAAGCCGATCGATGGGATGAACAGTGAGCGTTGCGGGGGGAGGGGGGGTTGGATGAACAGTGAGAGGTGGCGTTGCCTCTGGATGAACAGGACCCCATGGTGTGGTGGAGGGCTGGATAAATAGTAGACCGTGGAGGGGTGCCCGTGGAGGGGTGGATGAATAGGACCCTGTTGTGTGGAGGGCTGGATGAACAGTAGACGGTGGAGGGGTGGTTGAACAGGACCCCGTGGTGTGGAGGGCTGGATGAACAATAGACGGTGGAGGGGTGCCCGTGGAGGGGTGGTTGAACAGGACCCCGTGGTGCGGAGGGCTGGATGAACAGTAGATAGTGGAGGGGTGGTTGAACAGTAGCCGGTGGAGTAGCGCGCGGTGGATGCTGGATGAACAGGAGCCCGTGGAGGCTGGAGGAGGTCGACGGTGGAGATGAACAGTATCCCGTGGAGTCCCATTTTGTGGTACGCCACACCCTCCCGATGAACAGGACCCCCGTTCGGCCGTAGCGCTCCAACACAAGTCTGTTTCGTCCGTTTTGCAGTACGTCACACCCCTCCCGATCAATAGGACCCCCGTTTCGACCGTAGGAGGTCCGTTTCCTCCGTTTTGCGGTACGCCAGACCCCTCCCGATGAACAGGATCCCGTTTCGAACGTGGCCGGTCGAACACAAGGCCGTTTCCTCCGTTCTGCGGTATGCCAGGCCTCGCTTCCATCGCCTGTTCCGTCCAAGCCCTCCCGATAAACACGACACATTCCGTTGCCTCCCCATGAACACGACGCATTCCGTTGCCTCCCGATGAACACGATGACGACGCTGTTTCTCTGTTTCGACCCAGCCATGTACATGAGTCCTGGCCGTACGTATGCGCGGGTAGGCGTTCGAGACCCCGCCCTTATGTACACATACGTGGCCGTATTTTCTTTCTTGCACCCTGGCCGCTGTACGTACGTGTAAATGCTACGTGCGCGCCTCTACTACGACACGTGCACACCTCTACTATGACACGTGCGTGACTTTACATCGACCAGTATGTACGTACACGTTCACGACCAGAATGAAAACGCTACGTACGCTTCGACCAGGTGGGTCCCGACTGTCAGGCACTTCCTTGCATGCGAAGATGTAGCTGGTCGGTCCCAGCAGTCAGGGGGCGAATCATTTTTTTTGCCGGGACGCACTTCCTTGCGTGTGAAGATGTAGCTGGTGGGTCCCAGCAGTCAGGGGGAAACGTTTTTTTCGCGAAATACAGTGGCCCGTTCGATGGGTCCCAGCTGTCAGGTGGAGGAATCATTATTTTCCGCATAATAAGGAGGCACTTCCTTGTTGCGGCCGTGGACCCAGCTGTCAGCCGATCCACGTACAGTCCACGTCCGATGGAAGTCGTTCCTTGACCACGTTGACCACGCTGCGCCGAGAGCACCAGTGCGGTGGACGACGGCGAGGCCTAGGAAGGGGACGACACAGAGGCAGGGAACACTAGAAAAAAAAGACACATCCGTGACGTTTTGGGCCGAACGAAAATTTTTGTCATACATATGACACTTCTATGACGATAATTGTGACAAAACCCAGTATCATCATAGATGTGGTGGGCTCCTACTTCTGTGACAAAAAATCATGAAGAAAATGGGCTTTTCGTCCAGGGCGGGCTGGAGACGCAGCTGCATGACATTCTTTGGGCCGTCCATGACGAAAAAAACCGTGGTAGAAGCGAGGGGGAGGAAATTTTTGGGGAGTTCCCGTTTACGATGGGAGGTCGGGGGCCGAGCGATGCGTGTTTCTCTCGTACACGTACGCGCGTGTGTGCGAGGCGTTGGCTCTAATTGAACCCGAGCGAGGCATTGGGCTCTAACTGAACCCGAACGATTGCACTACAGGCTTCATGTTACTGAACCCGAGCGATCGATCGATGGCTATTAACTGAACCCGATCGAGTGATTCCTTTGCTACTGCTGCTAACT
>NC_041384.1:714608152-714613832 GCF_002162155.2 Triticum dicoccoides
GGACCCCGTGGTGTGGAGGGCTGGATGAACAGTAGAAGGTGGAGGGGTGCCCGTGGAGGGGTGGTTGAACCGGACCCTGTGGTGTGGAGGGCTGGATGAACAGTAGACGGTGGAGGGGTGGTTGAACAGTAGCAGGTGGAGTAGCACGCGGTGGAGGCTGGATGAACAGGAGCCTGTGGATGAACAGTCGCAGGTGGAGGCTGGAGGAGGTCGATGGTGGATGAACAGTAGCTCATGGAGGCTGGAGGGGGTCGACGGTGGAGATGAACAGTATCCCGTGGAGTCCCGTTTTGCGGTACGCCACACCCCTCCCGATGAACATGACCCCCGTTTCGACCGTAGCGCTCTAACACAAGTCCGTTTCGTCCGTTTTGCGGTACGCCACACCCCTCCCGATCAACAGGATTCCCGTTTCGACCGTAGGAGGTCCGTTTCCTTCGTTTTGTGGTATGCCAGACCCCTCCCGATGAACAAGATCCCATTTTGAACGTGGCCGGTCGAACACAAGGCCGTTTCCTCCGTTCTGCGGTACACCAGGCCTCGTTTCCATCGCCTGTTCCATCCAAGTCCTCCCGATGAACAAGACAAATTCCGTTGCCTCCCGATGAACACGACGCATTCCGTTGCCTCCCCATGAACACGACGCATTCCGTTGCCTCCCCATGAACACGATGACGACGTTATTTCTCCGTGCCGACCCAGCCATGTACACGAGGCCTGGCCGTACGTATGCGCGGGTAGGTGTTCGAGACCCCGCCCGTATGTACACATACGTGGCCGTATTTTCTTTCTTGCACCCTGTCCGCTAGACGTACGTGTAAATGCTACGTGCGCGCCTCTACTACGACACGTGCGCGCCTCTACTACGACACGTGCGCGCCTCTACATCAACCAGTATGTACGTACACGTTTGCGAGCAGAATGACAACGCTATGTATGCTTTGACCAGGTGGGTCCCGACTGTCAGGCACTTCCTTGCCTGCGATGATGTAGCTGGTCGGTCCCAGCAGTAAGGGGGCGAATCATTTTTTTTGCACGGACGCACTTCCTTGCGTCCGAAGATGTAGCTGGCGGGTCTCAGCAGTCAGGTGGAAACATTTTTTTCGTGAAATACAGTGGCCCATCCGGTGGGTCCCAGTTGTCAGGTGGAGGAATCATTATTTTCCGCGTAATAAGGAGGCACTTCCTTGCTGCGGCCGTGGACCCAGTTGTCAGCCTCTCCACGTACAGTCCACGTCTGATAGAAGTCGTTCCTTGACCACATTAACCACGCCGCGCCAAGAGCACCAGGGCGGTGGATGACGGCGAGGCCTAGGAAGGGGACGACACGGAGGCAGGGAAGACTCAGCAGTTGTTTCCCACGCGGAGGGTAGTACGACTGTACGAGGGTTTACTGGTTCGTCTACCGTCACCGGAGAATAACAGCAGGTGTGTGTGAGTAGAGGGATGGCTAGGCCAACGATGGGAGTATGGTGGGGCGGTGAGCCCTGCGCGGCAGCACAGCAGGCCGCGAGGAGGAGGGAGCAGGCAGTCCCGCCGGTGCTTGTTTGAGCGGCTGGAGTAGGAAGAGCAGAGATTGAAGAAGCACGACGGCCGTTGGATGGACATCCAACAGTCTTAGGAAAGCCTCAAATATGTGGAAAACATCATACAACCCATCTTCCATTATTTTTAATAATTTATAGCCCATTTGCTAATTCTTAAGGTTTTTTTGGAGTCCATATTCTTTTTGTTAGCATTACAACCCATATTGTGGCAACGGTTAAAAAATTATATGAAATTTTGTATATTTCGGTGCGGTCCGAACTGTTTTTAATCCCGAAATTTCGACTCACATTCAAACTGATTTAAAAAATAAATATATATCAATATAAAATCCAACAAATTCTCCATGCATAAAAATTAATGTAATTTAAAATCTTGAAATGAAAAAAAGATTTTGAAACTAATTGCCGGTTTGATGTGTTTTAAAAATGTACAACCCATTTCTCATTACTGATGGGCCATTTTCTCGGCCAGCCAAATGAAAGCTCTCCTCGTCTTGAAAGATTTGCAGCCCACGAGGCCCGACAAAGCGACTTACTTGGAAAATCACAAAAAATTGGGCTGTGGCCGTGGACCCATCCACGTATAGTACTCTTCCGGTGGAAGTCTTTCCTTTACCACGTTGAGCATGGAGCGTGGAGAGCACCACGGCGGTGGACGACGGCGAGGCCTAGAAAGGGGACGACGCGGCAGTGGAAGCCCGCACGGAGAGGACTACGAGGGTGCACTGGTTTGGCTGCGATGTGAGGCTGCCGTCGCCGCAGGGCCTGGCCAGCGGTGGGAATAGTAGGGGGCGGTGAGGCCTCTACGGCAGCACAGCCGACCATGGGAGGCAGGAGCATGCGGCACGACCGACGCTGCTTTGGGCGGCTAAAGCAAGAAGACCAAAGGTTGAAGAAGCACTACGGCCGTTGGATGGACATCGTACGGTCACTGGAGCTTGAATCGTTCATATTGACTAAGTTGACAAAGCCCTTCGTCCCCGTCAACTTAGTAGGCCCACAAGTCAGCCTCCTAGCAAGGTGGGTCCCAGCTAGCCGGGGGAGTATTCATTTTTTTGTGCGTAATAAGGAGGCACTTCCGGTGGGTCCGAGCTGATAGCGGGGGGAACGTTTTTTTCGCGAAATACGATGGCCCGTCCGGTGTGTCCCAGCAGTCAGGGGGAAAAGATTTTTTTCGCAAAATACTGGTGGCCCGTCCGGTGGGTCCCCGCTGTCAGGTGGAGGAATAATTATTTTCCGCATAATAAGGAGGCACTTCCTTGTGGCTGCCGTGGACCCAGCTGTCAGCCTCTCCACGTACAGTACTCTTCCGACAGAAGTCAGTCGTTGACCACGCCGCGCCGAGAGCACCAGGGCGGTGGACAATGGCGAGGACTAGGAAGGGGACGACTCGAAGCCGGGGAAGACGCAACAATGGATGTCCACGCGAAGAGGAGTACGAGGGTTCACTGTTTCGGTTGCGGTGTGAGGCTGTTGTCGCCGCAGAATAACATGGGGTGTGGGTGAGTAGAGGGATGGCCTGGCCAGCGGTGGAAGTAGTAGGGGGCGGTGAGGCCTCCGCGGCATCACAGCCGGCCACGGGAGGCAGGAGCACACGGCACGACGATGCTGGTTTGGGCGGCTGGAGCAAGAAGACCAGAGGTTGAAGAAGCACTACGGCCGTTGGATGAACATTGTATGGTAACAGGAGCTAGAATCATTCATATTGACTAAGTTGACAAAGCCCTCCGTCCTTGTCAACTTGGTAGGCCCACAAGTCAGCCTCCCACTATGCTAGGTTCCAACTGGGTGGGGGAATATTCATTTTTTTGTGCGTAATAAGGAGGCACTTCCTCGCGTGCGAAGATAGCTGGTGGGTCCGACATGTCAGCGGGTGGCACTTTATTTCACAAAATACAGAGGCCCTTCCGATGGGTCCCAGATGTCAGGTGGAGGAATCATTATTTTGCGCGTAATAAGGAGGCATTTCCTTGTGTGCGGCCGTGGACCCATCTGTCAGCCTCTCCACGCACAGTCTACTTCCGATGGTGTCGTTCGTTGACCACGTTGACCACGCCGCGCCGAGTGCATCCAAGGTGGTGGGTGACGGCGAGGCCACGGACAGCAACAAGCCGGAGATGGGAAGACGCGGGAGTAGAGTCACAAACAGAGAGGTGTACGAGGGTTAACTGGTTCTAGTGCGGTGTGGTTCGGCAGTCGGTGGATAAGAACAGGAGGTGTGGAGGGGTGGAGGGATAGCCTGGCCAACGGTGCAGTAGCGCTTCATAGCGAAGCGTGCTAAGCAGAGCTGCTAGCAGCAGGAGGCGGGAGGTGGTCCCGACGGCGCTGGAGGAAGAAGACGAGAGATTGAAGATGGATGTCGGTCGTTGGATGTAAATCCAACGGCTAACATGTCAGAATCATTTTTTGACTAAATTGACAACGATTTGCATTGGCTTCGACCTATTGGCCCACATTTCAGCCTCCAAAAATGTGGCAAGTATTCAACCCATTTTTTCAGAATTTATAGTCTTTTTTTGCGCGGTAGAATTTACAGTCAATTTGATCTTTTTTTTAAATTACAACCATTAGCTGGGCTGGGTGAACAAATAATGTAGCATCCATGCAGCCCGTTTATTTTATTTCCTAAAAAATTACAGCCCATTTGCACTTTCTCGAAATACACGATTTTGCTGGGCTGATTCTAATTATAATGTTGGGTTGGGCCAGCAATGTTATCAAAAAATAAAAATGGGCTGAGCATTTTGTTGTAAATATATTTAAATAATAAGTGATATTATTACATTCGTCCTTTAATCTTACCAAGCTTTTGTACACAATTACTAGGATTTTCGTGCCAAAACAATCCAGGATTTTATTTGTTAAGAAATTATTTTTATAAGTTAATAAGATGTGGGATATTGTTTTCTTACATATGTAAGTATCTGTTAAATATATGATGACAATAAAAATAATATATAATAACATATAAAATATAGTTTTTAGAAAAATAGGGAGCATCTCCCCGGTTCCATTCCTGAAATGAAACCACAACATATTCTGATACAACAACTCAAAGAGCAGTTCGAAAGCAAAGGTAGAAAAGCTATAAACTAGGGGGGGTGGATGAACAAGTTCTCTGAATAACACAAATCACCCGAGCGGTGCCAAAGGCAGAGCGGATAGAGCACTCAAATGACACAAGGAGGGTCTAGCGAAGCCTTCATGGTCTTTAGCCGAGGGGCCATGTCAGCCTGCGGCGACTAGTAAGTAAGCGGAGACACCGGGCTGGAAGGCGTAGCATGGTGGATGTCCCTCTTTTTCGGCGCTAGGTGCCCATCATCTTCATCAGAGATCTTGAGACGAGCCCACGGGTCCAGCCCCAGAGCAGTTCGAGCCTTGTTCAGCCACAAGTGATCGCCAACGGTTTCTGGAGGGATCTTGTTAGGGTTTCCACGAAGCTCATCAACTTGTCCTTGTCCGATCCGGAGGAGAGAATCGCCCAGTTCCTCACCATGTTCTTGATCAACCTCAAGAGCTGCGGAATGGAAATCCAGGAGGTGTTACTGAAAATCATAGCATTTCTATATTTCCAGAGGCACCAAAGGACAACTGAGCTAACAGTGTTTAAAACTGAGCACTTTTTGGTAGCAATCCAGAATCTGGCGACATATTCGAAGGATGAGCCAATCTGACTAGAGAAATATTCCCCAATGTGGGCCCAGAGATGTTTAGCAACTATACATTCAAAAAATAGGTGAGAACAAGACTCTTGTTCCAAGCAGTAAACACAATCAAGGGGTTTGATGATGTGTCTCTTCCTAAGGTTATCCCTAGTCATCAATTTGTTTTCGGAGAGAAGCCAGAGAAATACATGAATTTTAGGGGGAACTCTCAATTTCCAGACAGCAGGGATAAACACGGGTTGAACCCCTCTAAAGTTGATAACATGATAGAGGGAGCTGGAGGAATACTTCCCCTTATTGTCGAATTGCCAAGTCAGGGCGTCTGGCTCGGCAGTAAAGGTAATGCTTTTGGCAATTTCCTCCAACTGGAACCATTGTTCCATGAGACTATCACTAAAGTTACTTCTAAAAGAGAGTTTTAGGCATTGACCGTCCCAAACTTCATTGACACTTTTGTTAAGCTCATTG
>NC_041384.1:714614226-714668163 GCF_002162155.2 Triticum dicoccoides
AAGTATCTTCCCAGAACCTGGTTCTGCTCCCATCCCCTATGTTCCATCTGTAGCCAAATTTCACAGCATGCATAATAGATTTTAATCCTTTCTAGAATCTAGAGGTCTTAGGGTTGGAGGAAGGGACAAAAATATTAGGTTTATTTCCTAGGTATTTATGGGCAATAAGAAGCTTCCAGGGTTTCAGGTCTTCCTCATAGAATCTTTTAATCCAAGACCCTATAAGACATATGTTAATTTCTTGGAGGTTAGGTATGCCTAGGCCCCCAAAATCTTATTTCATAGTGACTAGGGCCCAATTAGCATGGTGTAGCTTCCTATTTCCCTCAAAATCATTCCACAAGCAATGAGACATCTGAGAATTGATGAGGTTCACTGCCCATTTAGGGAACTTGAAGAAGGAGAGGAGATACACTAGAATGCTAGCCAAACAAGCTTGTATGAGGATCAATCTACCTATGTAAGAGAGAAGTTTGCCCCTCCACCCAGCAATCCTTTTAATGATTTTATCCAGAAGGGGTTGAATATCCTCTCTCCTTAGTTTATCATAGTGGAGAGGGATACCTAGGTACTTAATGGGGAGGTTACCTTTATTATAGACTAGAATAGAGAGGAAGTCAGCTAACTCCAGATCATCCATGTTGATAGGGATGAGTTCACTTTTAGAGAAGTTGATTCTCATGCCTGAGACTTGTTCAAACCAGGTTAGAACAGTTTTTAGATTGCTAGCATATGTGGAGTCATTGTCTAAGAAAAGGATGGTATCATCTGCATATTGAAGGTAGATGATGCCACGAGGGCAGACCTCAGGACAGAACCCTGCAATCAGACTATGATCAGCAGCTTTGCTCAGCATTTTAGTAAGAACATCCACTACTAAATTAAACAAAAGCGGGGAGATGGGGTCACCTTGCCTAAGGCCATTACCAGCAAGGAAAAATCACTTTCACAGTTATTTAACTTGACCCCAATAGACCCCCCATGAGTAAGTTGCTGGATCCAACTCTCCTCTATGAAAGGCTTGGAAAAGATCTAAGAGATCATTTTTCACCAAGTCCCAAAACTGCTGGTAAAACAAGAAGGGAATCCCATCAGGACCAGGAGCCCCATCAGGATAAGAGCTAAAAATGGCTTCCTTCACCTCTGTCTCTGAAAAGGGGGCTTCTAGGAGCTCATTTTTAGCAGGAGAGACTTTTTCAGAAGCAGAGAAAAAATTGTTTTGTAGAGAGAACCCAGAAGGGTTTTCTTTCTTAAACAGGTCTTTGTAGAAGTTACTAGCCACTTTCAGCATCTCATCTACCTCAGTAATAGGGCCATTAGGGCCATCAAGGGAGTGAATGACGATTTTCCTCCTCCTCTGGTTAGCTACTGCATGGAAGTAAGCAGTATTTCTATCACCCTCCTTAATGTTCCTATCTCTAGACCTTTGTTTGGCTTTGATTTCTTCTTGAAGCCAAATTTTCTTGAGCTCTCCATGCACAAAGTTCAATCTATTAGTCTCATCCTCAGAGTGGTCACTGGTTTCTGCCGTAATATCTAGAGAATCAAACTCAAGGAGGAGAAGCCTTTTGTATCTTCTAAGATTAGCTTCCTCATTGGAGTTCCACCGTTTGGTAGTTCTTCCAAATCTCCTGATTTTGATCTGCCAATTTTCTAGGGGGCAGCTACTCCCAGTAGGCTCATTCAGATTTTCCTGACTAGCTCAGTAAAATCTTCTCTAAGCAGCCACCACTTTTCAAATTTAAAACTATTGCTCTTTGGAGTTTGGTTAAGACCAGAGTTCGAGAGCAAAGGAGTGTGCTCACTACCACATCTGGGCAGAGCTCTACAACTAGAAAGGGGAAAGAAACTATCTAATTCTGTGTCACAGAAAATTCTGTCAATGGTGAACATAATCCTGGAGCAGGACTTCCAACATATCTAGCAGAACTGTGGGTTTTCCTTCTGACAGGGCAATTCTCAACTTTATGGGTAACCATTTTGCAGATAAAACAACTCTTGGGCTTGACACATTTATCCTAATGATGCCCTGGTTCCCCACAGTTGTAGTAGATCACCTCAGATTATGCCATAAGGCCCGAAGCAGGGGCAGGAGCAGTTTTCTGGATGTCCTATCTCTTCTTTTGCTGATTCTTGCCTTGAGATTTCCCACTGATCTGAGAGTCAGGAAGCATAAATAACCACCAGACAGCTCAATTGAAGAAGATTGCAAGCCTCATTTCAATCTTCTGCAGGTTTGGAGGAGAGGTAAGGCAGGGGATCCACCTGCTCCGGCTCCGGTGGCGTGCTGGTGAGCAGGAGTCCAGTCAAGCATTTCCATCTCGCAGCACGGCGTGGATCTCCTGAATCCACTTCTCCTTTCACCCATCGAACGAACGCAATCGGTGGCTCATTGGGGTGGGGCATCCTGTGCTACTCTGAGAAATCTGCTTCGAAGTAGATCCGCAGGGCTAGATTTAGCAGCTCCCAATCCACATGATCCTTGCACATCCGAGCATACCTGCGCGAGTGAGAGAATGGATTCGGTCCCTCCTCGGCTTCCTCCCTCGCAGCTTCCTCCTCTGCTTCCCTCCATTCGCGCATGCACTGGTCCAGGAGAGAGCGTCGTCGCGGATCCGCATCGCCCTCTCCCTCCATCTCCTCCCTCGAGTCTCCCGCAGCACCGCCGGCGCGACGGAGTCGAGCGGCTGGAGCATCCGCGGGAAGGCTTTGTAGACATGTGGGAGATGCATCTTGTACATCTGTCTGTCTTCCAGCCATTCCTCCGTGGATATGGTCGGCGACTCCATGGGGCGCGCGAGCGGACTTGCTGAGGGGGCAGGCGCGCCCGGAGTCAGGAGGCGGGGGTTGGCGGCGAGATCTATGGCGGCGGCGAGGGTGGAGGTAGTGGCGGGGGCAGCATCGAGGGTGGAGGTGGTGGCGGGGGCGAAGGGGATCGCGAGAGAGGTCATCTATTTGCCAATTATGTGAACTAAACAGTCAACATCTAAAATAATTTAAATATATATAATATAGTTAGAAGGGAAACATAAGTTGGACCTGGCGTTCCTATTCTTATATAGAAAAATAGACCAGACCTCTGCGTTTTCTTCAAAAAAATACATAAGTTGGGCTGCCAAAAATAAAACCTCGGATGGGAGGTCCATATGCGGGTCGATACATAACGGCCCTAAGAAAATACAAATAGGCCTATGGACCTCCCATCCGAGGACGTGGTCTGCGCATGTTAAAAATGAAAGCCTAGACGGAGCAGCCCAAAACCACGTCCAACACTTGCCAAAACTTCGTCCCTCGTTTTCTCTGTGTTTCGCACACTCGACATTGTGTGGGCATTTTGACTGTGCATCATATGAAGATGTGCTATGCATGAATGTTGATCAGCATGATGTTAACTGGCTGGTAGTTCCATTTTCGACCATGAATAAAACTTCCAACATGATGTTAACCCTGTTTGAAAAGGCCATGTTAATGTATATGCTCTGCCTGTGAAAGTTGCAGTTTCTTATCTGAAACTGAACTTGCAGTTTCTTATCTGAAACTGAAACTTGCAGATTCGTCTCTGAGAATCACATTGTCTGCACTTTTATACTCCTATGAAACTACATTTATTATGTGCTAAAAATAGATATCTAGAATTCATAAAATACTTCGTATGCTCAATGTTGCAAATCTTAAATTCAAAAGACATTCATATCTGAAAGTACTCTCAAAATACACAACACAAAACACAATTCACAACCTGCAAATACTGACAACCCTAAGCTCCTCCTGACAATTCACAACCTGCCCGACTATTGGGCTGGGGCGGGGGGCAGCCCCCTCCTATTCCTCGGCGGTAGACAGCCGCCCCGTGAGACGAAGTGAATGGCGAGGGAGACGATGGCGGGGGAGCGTCGTCGGGACAACTGCTTTTCTCCTCTTGAAGTTGGGTTTGGTCGACGAAGACTCCACCGGCTCGCTCTGGCAGGACACCCTCACAAACGGCACCCTGTAGATGCTCGATCCTTCAATCTCTGGTGGATGCTCCATATGGGATTGATATGGCCCATAGGAGTAGCTCTATGTACTGCCGCGCAACTCCCTCCGGGAGTATTGCCGCCTTTTCGCTCTGTTGCAGATATTTGGCCATGGATGTCCCCGTCGCTGCTAGTTGGTCCTTGTTGTCAAACCAAGACTGTATCTCCAACATCCTAGCTAGCTTCACAGGGTCGCCGTCTGCGATCCTCACGTATCGGTTGTACTCCTCCATCGATCTACTTCTCCATAGCACCTTCACTCGCCGACGGTGGTTTTTAAATGGAAGAGGAGAGGAGCAGCGCTCGTTTTGGATTAGAACGGGAGAGGAGCGACGCTGGTTTTGGACTGGAACAGGAGAGGAGGGGCGGTGGTTTTGAAATGGAATAGGAGAGGAGCGGCCCTGCATTTAGATTGGAACAGGAGAGGGGCGGCGGTGGTTTAAGAGGAGAAGAGCGGAAGAGCGGCGCTGGTCTTGGAAGTATTTTTTTGTTGTTTCGTGTATTTTGGGTCAAAGTTTGACCATGTACTATATTTGACAAGCAAAATGTGAATACATGTCACCTAAAATTGTATCGTTTGGTTCGTATCTGAATGTACTTTCAAATTATATTCCCTCCATTTTTGTATACAAGGCCACAAACTCATATTACAGGTACCAAGGTAAAAATCAATGCTATGTTTAAGTCAATGTTGCAAGCTAGTTTGTCACCTTGATTGTCGTGTTAATTAATATGGTTTTTCTCTGCCAAGCATAAGAAGCCAACCCTCTTACTCCTCATTGGTTGATTAATGTTGGGAATGCAAGCTAACCTTCTCACTCCCGCATGCACACAAGGGATATTAATGTCCTTGGGTGCTAGCACGAGGCGAACGGCATCAATTTTGCCTCGATTAATGTTGGTGGCCTTGTATAGTTGCAAATTGTAATTTTGATAGTGGCCTTGTATACAACGTATAACATATATTTTATGTGCGAAAATCATGGTCAGTTATGACCCAGAATAAAAGGGAGACTAGTTAATGTGGGGTCACTTTCTTAATTGAAGGGTAAATTGATTTTGATTTTGATCCAGTCAGAGCGCGACGGCCCTCTCGTCCAATCCTAAATCGCTGCCGCACGCTCCTCTCCCTCTTCTCCATTGCAAAACCACCTCCTCCCCTCTCCATCATCTCCATTCCAAAACCACCGTCTCGCCTCTCCCTCTTCTCTATTGCAAGACCACCGTCTCTCCTCCGTTTTCTAGACGCTTTGCTCCATGGCGCGGGCGTAATCCATGGATACAAAAATAGTATACTGTATACTATTTAAAAGTCGAGGGCGGGGCTTTTCCTGCGCGGTAGGCGGCGGGGCAGTTCTGCCTAGTCGGTTAGACAGAGACGCGAGAAGACGAGGGAGTAGGCTGCTGCAAACGTAGTGCTGTGTGATTTGACAGCGAGTTACTGGTGGACAGGTGGGGCCCCATGATTTGACTTGCCATTATCATTTTAACTACGGCACTACGACCGGCGTGAGTCTCCCAGATTCCGGACCACCTCCATACAGGTGCCTCTCCCAATGCTCCACCATGTAGTAGAGGCTGGCTCTTGCATGAGAGCCCACTTCTCCACTTTTTCCTTGCCTCTCTTTCCTCCACATATGCAAAAATGCCATGTAAAGCGCACTATTGTACTTACTTTCACTTGCTCCTATAGGTGCTTAAGCTTGCCACACAAGCATAAAGTCTGATGTGGCAAGTTAATCAAGAAGAGAGAGACTAGTTTGGTGACCCAAGGAAGAAATGGTGCTAAGCGCGTGTACCTAGGTGAAAAGACAATTTTGAGTCTATAGCTAATTAAATGAAGCAAACTTAGCAACACCATTTCATTGGAAGAGGTCACTCCTTGGCAAATGCAATAAATACACGCGCTTAGCACCGTTTCTTCCTTGAGTATGAAGAAAGAGATAGAGAGGAGTAAAAAATACACTTATAGCCAACCTTGTTGTAGTATGAGTGACTAAGTGATGACTATGTATGACATGCCAACATCAGATAGCCTAACGCACCATGTTAAATCTCAAAGGGCGCAACCGCGCGAGCGACGCGACGGTCGTGGTAGGCGCGACCATGATATGGGCTGTTGGCAGCCCTTGGATCTGAGATCAAACGGTCGCATGCTAAGTTGCTGAAAATTTGTAGAATAACCCTCCAGGATAGGATATTCACCCATAGGTCTAGAATCACGCCATGCAACCGTTCGATCTCAGATCCAAGGGCTCTCGGAAGCTCGTATCATGGGAGAATGGAGAGCCACTACCCTGCTGTTCGCACGCTAGTAGTTCGCTCCTACTCGTCCCCGCACGTCCTTCAATACTACGGCGCTTCGCTCCTAGTCGTCCCGTCCATTCACATTACGGCAGTTCCACTAATCCTAACCCTCCTCCCAAATCCATGGCATCCCAAATCTCCACGATCGGCAGTGAGTACAAGGTTAGAACCATCACCGGCAATGAGTTCGATGTCATCTACACCCGTTCTTCCGCGATGGTGAAAGGATGCGTTTCTCGCTTCAGACGCATGTTCGAAGACTCAGATGATGAGTGGGTTGCTGGGCTAGATGTTGAGTACACCACAGTCCTGGGACGAGAGAAGGATCTAAAGGACGAAGAGAGGAAGAAGCCCGCCGTGATCCAGGTTTGCGTGCTTGACTTATGCTTGGTCTACCACATATGCCATGCCGACGTTGAGTGCCGGGATTTTAAGGACTTCCTCGAGAGCAACCTCGTCAAATTCGTGACTGTAGACTTTAGTAACGACAAAGAAGTCCTGCATCGGATAGGCCTCGTTGTAGGCAACACCTTCGACCTCCAGAAGAATCGGCTGGTGTCCTCTCGTTAGCCTTCAATGCTGCCCTGGCAGGAGCCATGGTTCATCCTTCGTACGGTAAACTGGAGAAACCTCTTTACACGTTTCATCGTCATGCATGGCAGCAGAATTTACTAGATATAGACCACATCCACTACGCTGCAATGGATGGCTACCTTTGCTTCATTATCTACAAGGGTTGGATGAAGAGCAACAACCAAGTGTGCGGTTCAAGAAAAGAAGTATCGGCCAAGAGGAAGAGGGACAAGGACGAAGTCGAGGACGTGGACGAGGACTCCAAGTAAGGTGGCAGTGTCGTTGCTCATGGTGGTTCTAATGCAGTGTCTACCGGAATAGTTGCAAAGTTTAGTTTCAGGTGTGCTTAATTTAATTTGAGGGGTGTGTTGTGCTGAGCCCCCAGCAGAACTATGTTATGTTTCTTCTCGTTACTTTAACTCATCATACATACATACTACTATTTCTTACATTTCATCCTTTAGTTGGTATAGTACCACCACTCGTTTCTTCAGATTATATACGTACAATATATATGGCCAACATCATATAGCCAGCAGTTTAGTTGTCAAAGAATTTTAGGGTGCTTAGTTTTGTCAAAGAATTCCAGGATGCTTAGAGGGTGCTTGGATCCAAGGGACTTATTTTAGTTTGACTAAAAATAGTCTCTTTAAGAGGCTAAAGTTCCAAGCACCCCTGGCTAAAGAGGGGCTAAAACTAGTCTTGAGACTAATTTTTTTAGTCAGGGGTACCCCTACTAAAATGTGGATTAGTCCTCTCTCTACTCATTTAACTGCTCTCCTTTAACATAGACGAGTTCTGGATTGGAGGGTTTGGAGGATAATAAATGCTCATTAACTTGATTTTAGCCTTTTTAGTATTGGGATCCAAGCATGGGTGAGGCTAGCATGTTTTAGTGCCACTACTTTTAGTCATGGGACTAAAATGTATCCAAGCACCCTCTTAGTTTTATTTGAGGGGTGGGTTGTGCTGGACACCATTATTGTGACTAGCCTTTTTAATAGTACTATATGCATAATTTGGCGACGAGCGCTCTCTATATGTACCACCTTTTTTTTAATTTCAAGTTTTGCTCCATGGCGCAATCCATCGATACTACTACTGCTGTACAAAAGTATACATTTTTTAAAAGGCTAGAAGGAGGGGTAGTCTAGCTTGGTCGGTTTCAGGAGAGGCGAGGGCCTTTGTGATTTGACGGCTCATTACTGCTGGAAGGCGGGGCCTTGTGATTTGACTGCTCGTATAAATGCGCCGATGACCTGATCGAGGACGAGCAAAGAACCGTGCGGTATACTCAAGTTTTCCACTGGAGTAGTACTGCGACGGAGGAGCACGAAACACAGCAGCCCAGTGCCATATGGCAATAAAAATGATCTAATTTGCTAGTCATCTCATTGTTAGAATTGTTCTATTCATTCCCTCAAAAAAACATTGTTCTATTCATGCCTCGCAGAGAACGTGACACGTGTGGCGAAACACCCGAAGCAAAAGATGAAACACAGGAGCAAAAGAAGAAGGAAGATTATCACCCAAATGATCTAATTCTCCGCGGAGTGGTAACTGCTTCTTCATCGCCTCTACGACCTCCATCTCCTTGCGCGTCTCCTCCGCCATCTTCATCATTGTGTCCATGACGCGGCATTTCTCGACGCGAGCCTTAATCATTTGTTCCACGGCCATATTACGTACCTTGACAGCAGCCGGGTGCTCGATGCGGAGCTTCGCCAACTCTTCCTTCTGTTCCATGGCGAGGGCCTGCAGCAACTTCATCGAGGAACTACTATTCTCATGCAGCTTCTTCCATCCGGCATTCTTCTCCTTCAACAGGTCGATCTCGTGGCAGAGCTTCGCATTGTCCTCCCGAAGTCGCAGGATTTCGCCGGTCGCCTTCTTCTCCGAGGCAATGCTCTTCTTCAGCAGCATCACCAAGCCGGTGGTCAACTCCCCCTGCTGATTGAGCTCAGCGGGCATGTAGTCGAGGCTCTCCTTCAGCAACTCCATCAAGCCTTGGATGAACTCCTTCAGCTTATTGAGCTGATCGGGCATGCCGTCGAGGGATAACGACTCCAGCTCCGCCGGCTCGGCATGTTCGCCTCCGCGGCTAGGGCGCTCCTGGGAGCCATCGCCTGCCCGTGAGAGATCTTTTGAGGTCTCTGCGTGGCGGCGAGCCCTCTTTTTTTCGCAGCCTTGGTTGCCGCTCCCTTGTTACGAGTAGTTCTCGACCTAGAGCTCTGCTCACCGGCCATGGCAACGATGGACGAAGAAGAAGCAGTTATGAGGAGGAAAGGTAGAGTGATTTTCAGTTAGGTAGTTCCCCTTTTTATAACCTAAGTACTAGCACTAGTACTAATACCTGCATAGTGGGAACACGTTCAGGTTTGGTACGTACTACTAGTAGGTGTGAGCAGGCTTTCAAATGTGATGGGAACAAGGTAAGGATTAATTGATGGTTTTGGTTTCGAGGCCCGAAACGGCTCCCGATGAGTTTAGCAGAACATAAATTTCAAGTACTACACTTCTCAAATGCGTAAATATCATGTTACTGTCAAAAATTGGTAGAAATACGAAGGAGACCAATGGAAGTACTACTAGCAACCCACGATTTAACTACTCGCATGTGCGCAGTGGAGTATTAATGTCTTTCTTCCGCCCTCACGTCCACTCAATTTGCATGCGCTGTATTAATTGACCATCAATGAAGTGAACGACTTTACACGTGTCGAATTATCACATGGGGTGGATCTTGGTACAAAATTGCGTCCGCCTGTGTACCCACGTGTGCATGCGAGGAATGAGTGCGTACATGGCGTGCATGCACATCTTCGCTTCGTGCATGTACCGCCAGTATGGCTCAGGGAGGATGAGTACATTCTTTTGGAACCAGCAGCACGTCACTGTGATCAATCCATGCAAGGAGGTCGCAACAACGCCTACACATGTGCCACGTGGCTTCATGAACTGTAAGAGAGACACTGTGTAGCGTGCCATTGGTATTCTAATTTACGTGTTTTGCACATAATCGAAGTACTAGTAAGGTACACGTGCATTGCACGCATCAGATTTTGCAACCAAATTATGAATAAATACCAAAATATAGCATGTAAGCTCTGAGTCATATATGGCTGATGTAGCCATTCGTTTAATTCTTATAGTTCATCTCATTCAAGATCAATTAGTATTTATAAAAAAGCTAAGAACGCGGGAATTGGAAAAACATGGGATTATAGTGGACTGTCGTCTTGAATCCTACAGGATTGTACGAGTGTTTGATTGTGCATAGAAAAAACACAGAATTCTTTCAAAGAGGTTTGAGTGGATGTGATGTTTCCTATGAAATCTAGTGCAAATGAATCATATGGAAAAATTCCTATGGTTTACAATCCTACGAATCATACAACCAAGATAGGAAAGATTCCTAATGATTAGAATCCTCCAAAATTCCTTTGAGAATCCTTTGAATCAAAGAAGCCCCTAATCTATTTTATGATTCATGGAATTGTGCATTGTAAAGCATAAAGTAAAAACAAATAATGGCAATTCAACTAGAAAAAAGTTTGGGCAGTTATGATAAAGATTCTAGAACAAAAGAGAACCACTATTTGTTTTGAGGTTTGTGCATTATAATTAAGTTCGACCATGGAGTCTGCTAGATTGTACATGTGGCAAAATTTGGTGGGGGGCTAGAAGATGCTGCGAGGGGCCGAGTGGAGGGAGACTATTAAGGAATGCACAAGTGCGAGATCGATGTTTAGAGAGAGGGAGCGAACACGTGCGCTGATGCGCGAAGTGGTGGAGCCATGAAAAATAAATGAGCTAGGGGGTCAAGCATTGCTAATCTTTTACGAGGAGGGTCAATTCATGAAGTTAAACCATTTTTAGCAGCAATTGTCTAATGATCACATTCATATTAGCCTCGATATATAGTAATGTTAGGGGGAGGGGGGCAGGGCCCTTACTGCCCCCTGTCTTCGCCATTGTGCACGCGTCTGAGAGATGAAGCGGAAGGCATGGGTGATGAGAGAGGGACGTTGGATACATAATTAATGTGGGTGTATTAGCTATATATGTTAATCCTATATAGAGTGGTATAGATTGATTGATGTGGACGTGGGAAAGAGGGTGAGACCTCACTGGATATATCGATTGATCGGTTTGTGTGGAAAACTATGAAAGACCTAGCTATATACACACATACATAGTGGAACATCGATCGTTGCGCATGCACGCGTGAGATATAAAGAATGCCCGATATGATGGAGAGGGGGATGTGTGTTGGTGTGTGCCTTCATGGGAGACCGACCTGAAGAAAAAGATTGCATGCGTGTGATGGATAATGCCGACTGATAGTGTGTGTGCATGCATGCATGAGAGAAAGTTAGTGGTACAATTATAAAGAGAAGACTACTGTGTGGGTGTAAAAGAATAGCTGAATATGTGAGGTCACAATCAATGTAAAGTTGAATTCAAATATTTGAATAAGAGATCCTGATGTTTGAAACCCATGCATGCATGAATATAACGGAGATCTGCGCGGTGTGGTTTGGAAACGAGCATGTTGTAATGTATACACATTGAACAAGGTCAGACTGATTTGAATTTGAGATATCGATGGCAGACATCATTTGGCCACATCGCATTCGTGCATCGACACACTATTCTAATTGGAGATGATGGGCGGCTTTTGCATCACATATCTATATCTATACCCCTATATATATTATATTATATATTTTTTATATTGTGTGCGGATAACTTTAACTTTGAAAGATGGTCGTTGGATGAGGCGAATCCGATGGTCCAAAGATGGCAAATTTGAGTACTACTGGCCGTTGGATATCATCTAGATTCCACCAGATTTCGCCACATGTATAGTCTAGAAGACTCCATGGTTGAACTTAAGCATAATGCACAAACATCAAAACACAAGCACTTCTTATTTGTTCTAGAATCTTCCGTATCAGAATTGCCCAAATGTTTTTCTACATGATTTGCCATTATTTGTTTTTACTTTATGTCTTACGACGCACAATTCCATGAATCTTAAAATAGATTAGCTTTCTTATAAAAACTAGATTATTTTGAATGAAATGAACTATAAGAATTAAACGAACATCTACATCATGCATATATGACTCAAAGCATGCATGCTATAATGTGGTATTTATTCATAATTTGGTTGCCAAATCTCATGCGTGCAATGCACGTGTACCTTACTCTAGTCTAAATGGTGTTTGTGTGTGTGTTGTGCGTGTTGAGGTGCAAATTGTCTTTTTTTGGGTACACGTTAAGCTTGTTTTTTAGAAATTTCAAGCCGCGCCTTGTTATGCCGAAAATTCAAGCTAGCGTCTCTGTCTATCGTGCTGCGAAACTCCCGCCTCTTCAACCCGCGCCTTGTTAGCCCGAAATATTTAAGATATATCTTTGTCTCGTTGTGCTCCGACAACTCCCTCCATCTCAACCCGCACCTTGCTATTCCGAAATTACAACGTGGGCGAAAACTCCCACCTTCTGTGAAATCCCGACACGCGAAATGCCCGTGGTACCCCTGAACCGAAAGAACCGCCTCAAATCGATGGGGGTACTTTCGTAACTTACCCCACATTTTGGTCAAGCGCGTCTCTAAGCTATGGTTCCCCACTGCCATCCCATCCGCCCACCCATTCGTACACCAAGGCCGCGAAAACCCGCGGCGAAACCCCACACCCTGCTCCGTCTGCCACCCAGCCAGAGTCTCTTCCTCGACGACATCGTCCACAGCAACACCTCGACGTCCCTCATCCATCGTACCGGATGAGGATCCGTCGTCGATCTCATCGTCCTGCCGGTTCAGCCACCCCGTCCTCCACCTCCAAGGAGCTGCCCCGACGTTCCCCTCGTCTTTCATGCCACCTCCATTCCCACACCGCCGTCTTCACCTGCACCACCGGAAGAGCATCATCATCACCGTTTCCTCGGATAAAGCTGCGGCCTAATCGGCGCCACCAAAGAGGTTGTACACTAATCGCCGCATTTTCTTCTTGATTCGATCTCATGGTGCTGCCGGCGCTCGGTCCCGAGCCAACACGGCGCGGCTCCATCAACGGCGGCGTCGTCAGCCACTTCCTCCATGGCGTCGCTCCCTTGGCGGTGACGTCCACATCAGTAGGACCTGCTGCTGCTTTAGCTCTCGCTCGCGCTGCTGCTCTGCTCTTGCTCTTGGTCCCGTGCTGGTCTGCTCTTTCTATTGCTCTTGCTCGCGCTGCTGCTCTCGCTCTTGCTCTTGCTTGCGATGCTGCTCTGATTTAGCTACACTTCACTCCGATGCCGCCGGGGTGAAGGAAGAACCAGCTGCAGCAGGGAGGGGGGCTCACCGGAGAGGTACCCCACTATCTATCTTAGGGTTCAGGATGGGGCGGTGGTCGCCGGCGGTGGCGGGGCCTTGGCGGGGCGGTGGCGTGGGAATCGCCGGAGAAAAAGCTCGACACAGGGGGGGCTAGAGGGATGGCCGGGGTGGCGGCGGACCGGCGGTGGGGAGTGTTTTTCGGGGTGGGCGGGGCGGCGGGGGGCTGCTGTTTGGCCGGCTCAGGGGGGTGGAGGTTGAAGATGAAGCGCAGGCCCTTGATTTTGTATCCAACAGCTGCAAAATCGACTGACCAGAGATGAAAAAGTCAGTCGACCGACGTGTAGCCTCACCTTGCTAGTGCGTTCAGTTTCGACAACAAAATTCAGTTTCTATAGTTAAGTTCAGTTTCGATAGTTAAGTTCAGTTTCGAGAGTTAAATTCACTTTCGACAGTTAAGTTCAGAGATGAGCGGCTGATGTATTTTACATCTAGCACTTTGTGTTTATGTATTTTACGTCATGTATTGGAGATGCTATTAGAATTCCACTCAGATTAATGTTGTTTGTTGTCTCTCTTGTCCTGCTTCAGCCTCGGTGTCGTACAACTCACCAGAGCTGCTCCAACGACGAAACCCTCCATCACAGCGGAGCAGTACCTCGGGCTCCATCTCCAAACGCCTAAGATCTTGTTCCCCTCCTCCGACAGCCAAGTCAGCCAGAGCATCCTCACCGGCCATCCCAATCACGCTGAGATCGACATGGCTTCGCCAAAGAGGTTGTACACTTGTTGCATCTCTTTTTTACTGTACACTAGCACAGATGCCCGTGCTTTGCAACGGGAGACAAAAAACCCACTTTACTAATGCAATGGCTCATATCACGAGACATGATGATATAAATAAACTCCAAATCCTCCACATTGTCACATGAGAAACACCATAATATGAGGAGTGTTGTACAAAGATCACCCATCTTTCTATGATATAACAGAGAAAAGTGCGGAGTTTGAGTCACAGACAGTAGGGACTCCGAGTCCGATTCCTTGTACTTTGGTGACGGGTGCTAGTGAGTTGATCAGAAAAATAAGAGTAAAGATTTTTTTGTTCTCAGAAAAATATAGCACATGACCAACAAAAATGAACACCTTTTTATTGTAATTTAGACATATTTTTTGCGTGTGTTATACGTAATAATTTTCTCTTGATTTAAAATATGTCGGTACGTCAACAATTCTGATATAAAGAAGTGGTTCAACCGTGGCGTATGCACCTAAACAAAACACCTACCAATTCAGTTACAAACGAAGCGGTTGAACAAATTTAGACACAAAATAAGAAATTCATCAGCCTCGACCATGTAGGTAAATTATGATATTTTTGCACCTGACCGTCTGATCTGGGAGACCGGTCGCACATGTGATGATGATCCGATTGTATTGTCCTTTCATGTCCGTCGTGGGTAATGTTGTGCAAGCCGTGTGTTCGTACATCCTGTTAATTTGTTGAATAACTCCCCCACAATTATTTTTGAATAACTCAAAATCTTGATCGGCCACGATCTAAGTTTTTTCTAGTGCAAAGACATCTAATTTTGTATATGCTCATGATATTTTTTATATGTGCTCAAGTCTCAACTTGCGTGTTCCATAAAAAAATTGTACGCATGTTTTTGTATTTATTTCTGACTCATAATGGAGTGTGGCGTACACATGCTTCTTGTTCCAAATATGGTTTCTCTTGAGTCCTCAATCATCATGGCCGATCCCTTTCTTTTCTGCCTCATCTTCCCCGCACACACATGGAAGCTTCCTTCTCTCATCATTTAATTCCTAATACCTTCTTTCATTTATAATCACATCTGAAACCCCTCATTCTTTCCTTATTATCTCAATCTCCCTCTTTCTTTCCTTATATTCTTTCAATGCCTCTTTCCTTCCTTGTTATGAGACGTCTGATTTACTCCTTAATGATTCCTGAGATGTCTCCTTGATATCCACAAGAAAATTGAGACTTATATAAATTAGAAAAATTAGATCTAAGGGAGCGAGGTGGGACTATTTAATAGATTAATCAACAAACTATTCTCATATGTTGCGATCCAGCTTAGTCTCGAATTATTTTGCATCGGCCGCCTGGGACTATTTGACAGGTGTGAAACCTTTTATTCGAACACAAACGCATTCCAGCTGAATTGGCAACGACTTCTCAGGTTTGGTGTGGAGGTTGTGAGTTCGATCCCACTTGATAGCAGTTTTTTTCTGCCTTCTTTTATACAGAAGTTGGGCTGGCTGATAGCAGTTTTTTTCTGCCTTCTTTTGTACAGAAGTTGGGCCAGCTGACTTGGGCCATAAAGACATTTGATGAAAAAATTGATGGGCCATCTGAGTTAGACATAGCAACATCAACGGCGGATGAAAAAACATGGATCATTGACGGTGGACGAAAATCATCTTAATGACCGACGAAAATTAAGGGGAAGAAGCAATAGTACCACCTCGGATATAGAAAATAATATAGGTGAAAAAAACTAAAAGCGTAAATTCACGGGAAGAAGCGTATTGTGACGGTGAAACCACGGAGTCAATCCGTGCTTTATTATTAGGGATAGATGTTATATATATTGTCCACTGAGCACTCGTAGTAACGGGAAATACGATTATTTTATCCTACTATATGACAAGCAGTGAGGTACCAGGCAACTTAGCTATCCGTGATGGACTCTCTTGAACGCCATCATTATTTATCTCTACGCGTTTGAGCTGTGCATTTGTTGATGGGCCTGGGAGTTGAGCTAGTATGGCAGTGGCCTGGGTCCAAAGTAATAGAAGTACCACAAAAACATTTTTTTAGTGTAGGATTTTCCTTGCTCAAGCCTGCCTACTAGAATCGCCAGTGCTTGAAAGGAAAAGTGAATGAAAAACATCGGAATTGGAAAGTTTCCTATGGTACTACTTTTCATGAATTTGGTGCAAAGGAATGGAGCAAAGGAAAACTGTAGGATTTGTTCCTTTAGTGTCTCCTTGAAAGAAAAACCGTAGGAATTCTAATTTCCACTTCTCCTCCTTTTCATATTCCTATTCATCAAGCACAAGACTAAGAGATAGTAGCATAATAGCATTATAACCGTACATTTTCTTGTGGTTTGACTTAATCTCACCATGCTTTTTTGCATCCTGTGATCTTCCAATTGTTGTGAATCAAACACCCAGATTGGCAGAAATCCTGTGTTTTTAAATTCTCTGTTTTGCACATGCATTCCTATCCTATTCCTGTCTATTTCCTATCCCTGCATTGTTAGAATTCTCAAATTCAAATAAGCCCTTACTCAATTACTTCTGTTACAGATATGTGTCAAAGAAAACCATGTGTGGTTTGTCCTGCTCCTGCGGCGCTGTGTTCCACCCCAGCTCAGCTGCTCCAACGATGGAAGGGTTCACCACAGTAGGGATCCGCTCTCCAGACTGTCTTTCGCCACCTCAGATCTTCTTCCCCGCCGCCGGCAGGCACGACAACTGCATTACCATCATCAACTAAGCAGATGACCTTGAGGACTACACGGGTCTGCAAGAGAGGTCGCAGTCTTCCGTGTCTGCTGACGTTATGCGTCGCTTAATATGATGTCATGCTACATTATCGTCGTGTTCACCTATTAGACAACGAGTCAGGTCCAAACTAATGCTAAAACTTAAGTTTTTAAATGGTTGTGGGGTACATATTGGGGCAGCAATCAGTACTATCTGTCTACTATCTGGTTAATCTCCGGTTTCTACTATGAGTTTCATGTTGGGTGCAAACAAACATTAAAGGAGACAATATCTGTATTTTTTAACTAAAGCTATTATCTGCCTGCTATCATTGGTTTTGGGTCTATCCATAGTTTGCTACCATCACTCTGGATTTGTGCATGCACTCCTTACATAATCTCACTATGTTTTATTCCTATGCATGCCAGTTATTGTACATAATGGAACTGATCATGTAGAGCAAAAGAGACGAGCCTTACATGGCAATACAATTTCATGCAGACGTCGTTCATGGTGGGCGCAAAGGCAGCCCCCCTCCACCCATTTCGGATCGTAATCAAGAGGAAGATAACTGTTATCCGGGGGATTCAGAAGGAGAAGACCACTCCTATTTACCCCATGAGGTCTTCGCTCTAACTTGGCATGCTGATGTTGGTAATATCATGCATATGGTGCCTTGCATTGCTTACTGAATACATTAAAGATGTCATCTGCTTAGTTTAGACATGCTCTGTGTCAATGCCATCTGTTTAGTTTCTTTATCGTATATGTGAATCATGCAATGCCATCTTTTCTAGCCAGGCATCATATATGTGAATTTTTCAATGCCACCCTGGTTAGCCAGTCATCTTATATGTGAATTATATCATGCCATCATATTTTTATTACGTGTTAAATTTTTCAATAATTTTAGTACATTCAATTACTCTTCCTGTGCATCGGCCATTTGGCACGGTCATGGAAAAATCTAGAGTGGAAACAAGGTCTTCAGATCAGACAATGCTATCTGACGAAGCGCATGTCTTGCTGGTTACCGATAGCTCCTCAGAGGAGGATTCAGAGATAGATGACCAGTCATATTTCCCCCCCGAGGTGCATGCCCTAACTTGGCAGGGTTATGTTGCTCATATCGTGCGTATGGTATCTTGCATTGCTATGTCATTTGCTTAGTTTAGACATGCTTTGTGTGAATGCCACCTGTTTAGTGTCTAATTACCATATATGTGAATTATGCAATGCCATCTTGTTGCAAGACATTATATATGTGAATTATGCAATGTTATCTTGTTGCAAGGCATTATGTATGTGAATTATGCAATGCCATGCTGTTTAGGCAAGTGTCATATCTGTGAATTATATCATGCCGTCCATTTTTTGTATTTCTCATTGCTTTTGTCGATGATGTTTGTATATTCAACTGCTCTTCCTATGCATCAGCCATTTGAATTAGTGATGGAGAAATCTGGAGTGAAAACAAGGTCTTCAGAGCAGACAATGCTACCTGCTGAAGCAAATATCTTGCTGGTTACAAATAGCTCTTCGGAGGAGGATTCAGAGGTAGATGACCTGTCCTATTATCCCCCTGAGGTGTATGCTCAAACTTGGCAGGGTTATATTACTCATATAATGCATATGTTGTATTGCAATGCTTAGTTTTTACATCATATACACAATATCGAATGCCATCTCCTTAGTTGACACATCATATATGAGATTACCCTCTGCTCACTTCCTTAGTATATAAATCATATATTTGAATTATGTCATGCCATGATGTTTACATAGACGGCATATATCCGAATTATGGCATGCCAACCCATTTTCTAAAGACATAATATAGTTATATCATCTCATCCTGTTTACATAGTCATCATATTTAAATTATGTCAGTCTATCCATGAATTATATCATGCCATCATGTTTCCATCGACGGCATGTTTGTGATTTATGGCATGCCAACCACTTTAATAGACACATCGTACCGTTATATCATGTCATCCTGTTTACATAGTCATCATATTTTGAAGTATGTCATTCTATCCTGTTTAGTTAGCCATCATACATGTGAAATTGTGTCATGCTATCCTGTTTAATTAGCCATCATATATGTGAAATTATGTCCTGCTATTCTGTTTGCTTAGACAACATAAATGTGAATTATTTCATGCCCTGTTTTCTTCCCTACTATCCATTGCACCTGTCTATCTTACAATGTCTGCACATTCAATTACTTTTCTTGTTTATCAGCCATTTCAATTGGAGGGAGTGATGGCAGTATCTGTGGGAGTAAAAACACGGTCTTCAGAAAAGATCGTGCTACCTGTCGATGCAGATAGAACCACAGTTGTACTTGCCCAAGAACCAGCCCCACCACACATAACCCACACTCATGCAGATTGTACCCCTACCCAGTTGGACAGAGAACCAGCTACACCCCTTCTAACCCCAACCCCAGCAGACAGACACCCAGTTCCCGTTGACACAACACCATATCCACCACAGAGCACCCAAACACGAGCAGATACTAAGGCAACTGCAGTGCCCAAATCACGAGGAGCACCACTCCGAACCCGAAGTCAACGCTTATACCAGAAGAAGAATTGTTCTCAGGTCAGGTTCCGTAGCTATGGTTCATACTACTTTGCTCTTGCATCACTGTATTTACTGATACCAACTAATTTCAAATTTGAAGGATGCAATTGAAACTCCAATGGCGCAACAGGTATGTTTTAAACCTGTTTCTTCAACATGTTTGGCTGTTTGCTGTTGTAACTTGCTCTATGTTGATTTCAGTTTCAATTGAATAAACAATTATGTTCTCATGCCATGCACATTACAAGTGTTGTTATTGCTGTGTAATTTCCCACACTTATATTCTGTCTATGCTGCTTTGTCTTAAATAGATATGATTCGAACTGTATCTATCTTGATTTGGCAACATAAACTAGAATGATATAGACCATACAGTGACCATACTACATAGATATATGTCTGTTTCATGCTGTTATCCTGTCCACCTTAATACTGAACTGGTTTACCAAAATGAGTTTCATACACTACATTGTAAACCTGAGATGTGTTTGTTTGTTTCTGTTTTAGAACACGGATAAAATATTGGAGAAGAGTACCCTGTTATGCAATGGTAAAGGAAGTAATGCAGATAAGGTTCAAGATAGTGAGACATCCCTGTTGGTCTCCAAGAAAGCTGATAAAAACTATATTGAAGACACTAAGACAACCCCAAAGTCCTGTCTTGGTGTAGTGTTCGAGTTACTAGCTACCAGTGCTGGCACCAGCTCTTCGAACTCATTGCCTGAATCAGTTCGGCTTCTTGAGTCTCAACTTCAAGTTGAAAGACATCGATCAGATGTTATGCGACAGGAAGCCGAAGGACTGAGGAAGTCCCTGCAGAATTCAGATGCATACTTTCTGGTGCAACAACAAGCGCTGGAGGACTTAAGCGCCAAACAAGAGAAACTTAATTAGCTTGCTGCATTATGGGTACCCAGGATATTGTTTCTTGAGCTCTTCTGAAGTGGTTTCAGTTCTGGACTTGTTTTGCTGCGGTGTTTATATGCTGCTGTGTTCCCTATATTTGCACTGCTGGCGAACTTTGATGCCCACTGGATGTAATATGTGTAATAGCCGTGATAGCCTAGTGTAAGTTGCTTGCTTATTTATTTCCTTGTTGTCTTGTTTATTTGTTTGCTTGTAGTCAGTGCAGTTCTTTTTCTGCGGTTTGCTAGTGGCTGCAATAACCTATTTTTAAAAACTAGGCCACAATAACCATGGGCTAATATTTACTGTAGTGACACTGGGCCTCCTACGGGCCGTAGAAATAGTGGGCCTTCTATGGGCCGTATAAACAGTGGGCCTTCTATGGGCCATAGAAACAGTGGGCCTTCTACGGGCCGTAGAAACAATGGGCCTTCTACGGGTCGTATCATCAATGTGCCTTCTATGGTCCGTATTATCAATGGGCCTTATACGGGCCGTATGATCGATTGGCCAAACATGGGCCAAACAGACCGCATTCTGGCCGTAAATGGGCTAGAGTTGGAATCGTCCGTTCATGGGCCAACCATAATAGGCCATCGTTAATAGGCCGTATTTGATGACGCTATGAAAACGGCCCAACGTATTAACGGACCACAAACGGGCCGACTGTAACCACGGGCTGAATTTGGCCCATAAGCAGAAAATGACAGTAACGGGCCGTAAGTAAATGAATGCTGGAAATGAGCCCAAGAATAAATGGGATCTGAGAAGGCCGAAAGATAACATGGGCTGGAGACGGCCCAACGGAATAACGGGCCGTTAATTGGTATAAAGTGATACACTGTTCATTACGGGCCAGTTTCACCACAGGCCGTTAATGGGTGTATAGTGATACATTGTTCATTACGGGCCAGTTTCACCACGGGCCGTTAATAGGCCAAGAGTTACATAGGGCCTCATATGGGCCGAAAGACGTCATGGGCCATACATGGGCCAGAAGTGAAAACGGGCTGGAATCATATTGGATGGCCCAGATGACGCTACTGGGCCTAATTCAGATATGGCGTAATGGGCCTTGGGTTAGGGGGCTGTAAATGGGCTATATGCGAACATGCCATTAACAGGCTTTCTATGGGCCGGCCCGCCACCTTTTGACCAAGTCAAACGGGCCGGCCTTTTCACTAGAATGGGCCTCTGTTGGGCCGTGCCACGTGTCAACGTATCATAGGCGCCTTCTGTCCAATGAGTGGATGACATCTGTCCCGACGATGAGCCGCCACGTGTTTCCTCCAGCCAATGATTATTTTACACGTGGAAAATTCCCATTGGTCAGGGCTGTTAACGGGTTATCGGATCCAAAATCCGACCCGATAGCTTAACGGCATTCCGTTATGGTGGATGCCACGTGTGGGTCACCCTTGACGAAAGCACTTCTGTGACGCGCGATTTATCGTCATGGAAGTGGACACTTCCGTGATGATAATTTTGGTAATGTCATGGAACACTTCTACGACAGGACATGTATAACTATCTTGATTCAGTCATAAATTTGTCATGGATGTACATGCATGACAAAAACGCGACCTACTGTGACAAACATGTATCATCACGGAAGTGTATTTTTTTGTAGTGGAAGACTCGGCAGTTGTTTCCTACGCGGAGGGGAGTACGAATGTATGAGGCTTTACTGGTTCGTCTGCCGTGGCCGGAGAATAACAGTAGGTGTGCGTGAGTAGAGGGATGGCTAGGCCAGCGATGGGAGTACGGTCGGGCGGTGAGGCCTGCGCGGCAGCACAGCCGGCCACGAGGAGGAGCGAGCAGGCAGTCCAGCCGGCGCTTGTTTGAGCGGCTGGAGCAGGAAGAGCAGAGATTGAAGAAGCACGACGGCCGTTGGATGGTCATCCAACAGTCAGTGCTTGTGCGTCAACCTTTTTTTAGGAAAGCCTCAAATCTGTGGAAAACAGCATACAGCCCATCTTCCAATATTTCTAATAATTTACAACCCATTTGCTAATTCTGAAGGTTTTTTTGGAGCCCATATTCTTTTTGTTAGCATTACAGCCCATATTGTGGCAACGGTAAAAAAATTATACGATTTTTTGCATATTTCGGTGTGGTCCGAACTGTTTTTGATCCCGAAATTTCGACTCACATTCAAACTGATTTTTAAAAATAAATGTATATCAATATAAAATCCAACAAATTCTCCATGCATAAAAATTAATGTAATTTAAAATCTTGAAATGAAAAAAATATATTTGATACTAATTGCCTGTTTGATGTGTTTTAAAAATGTACAACCCATTTCTCATTACTGATGGGCCGTTTTCTCGGCCAGCCAAATGAAAGCTCTCCTCGTCTTGAAAGATTTGCAGCCCAACAGGCCTGATAAAGCGACTTACTTGGCAAATCACAAAAAAACTGGGCTGTGGCCATGGACCCAGCTGTCAGCCTCTCCACGTACAGTAATCTTCCGATGGAAGTCGTTCCTTGACCACGTTGACCACGCCGCGCGGAGAGCACCACGGCGGTGGATGACGGCGAGGCCTAGGAAGGGAACGACGCGACAGTGGAAGCCCGCGCGGAGAGGACTACGAGGGTTCACTGGTTCGGCTGCGGTGTGAGGCTGCCGTCGCCGCAGGGCCTGGCCAGTAGTGGGAATAGTAGGGGGCGGTGAGGCCTCTGCGGCAGGACAGCCGGCCATGGGAGGCAGGAGCATGCGGCACGACTGGCGCTGCTTTGGGCGGCTGGAGCAAGAAGACCAGAGGTTGAAGAAGCACTACGGCCGTTGGATGGACATCGTATGGTCACTGGAGCTAGAATTGTTCATATTGACTAAGTTGACAAAGCCCTTCGTCCCCGTCAACTTAGTAGGCCCACAAGTCAGCCTCCCAGCAAGGTGGGTCCCAGCTAGCCGGGGAGTATTCATTTTTTTGTGCGTAATAAGGAGGCACTTCCGGTGGGTCTGAGCTGACAGCAGGAGGGACATTTTTTTCGCGAAATACGGTGGCCCATCTGGTGGGTCCCAGCAGTCAGGGGGAAATGATTTGTTTCGCAAAATATGGGTGGCCCGTCCGGTGGGTCCCCACTGTTAGGTGGAGGAATAATTATTTTCCGCGTAATAAGGAGGCACTTCCTTGCGGCTGCCGTGGACCCAGCTGTCAGCCTCTCCATGTATAGTACTCTTCCGATGGAAGTCGATCGTTGACCACGTTGAACACGCCGTGCCGAGAGCACTAGGGCGGTGGACGACGGTGAGGACTAGGAAGGGGATGACTCGGAGCCGGGGAAGACGCATCAGTGGATGCCCACGTGAAGAGGAGTACGAGGGTTCACTAGTTCGGCTGCGGTGTGAGGCTGCTGTGGCCGCAGAATAACAGGGGGTGTGGGTGAGTAGAGGGATGGCCTGGCCAGCGGTGGGAGTAGTAGGGGGCAGTGAGGCCTCTGTGGCATCTCAACTAGCCATGGGAGGCAGGAGCACGCGGCACGACCGGCGCTGGTTTGGGCGGCTGGAGCAAGAACACCAGAGGTTGAAGAAGCACTACGGCCGTTGGATGAACATCGTACAGTAACAGGAGCTAGAATCGTTCATATTGACTAAGTTGACAAAGCCCTCTGTCCTCGTCAACTTGGTAGGCCCACAAGTCAGCCTCCCACTATGCTGGGTGAGGGAGTCCTGGATTAGGGGGTCTCCGGACAGCCGGACTATATCCTTTGGCCGGACTGTTGGACTATGATGATACAAGATTGAAGACTTCGTCTCGTGTCCGGATATGATTCTACTTGGCGTGGAAGGCAAGCTAGGCAATACGGATATGGATATCTCCTCCTTTGTAACCGACCTTTTGTAACCCTAACCCTCTCCGGTGTCTATATAAACCGGAGAGTTTTAGTCCGTAGGACACAACAACTACAACATACAATCATACCATAGGCTAGCTTCTAGGGTTTAGCCTCTCCGATCTCGTGGTAGATCTACTCTTGTACTATCCATATCATCAATATTAATCAAGCAGGACGTAGGGTTTTACCTCCATCAAGAGGGCCCGAACCTGGGTAAAACATCGTGTCCCCTGCCTCCTGTTACCATCCGCCTTCGACGCACAGTTCGGGACCCCCTACCCGAGATCCGCCGGTTTTGACACCGACATTGGTGCTTTTGTTGAGAGTTCCCCTGTGTCGTCGCCGTTAGGCTTGATGGCTTCTACTATCATCGATGGCGATGTAGTCCAGGGTGAGACTTTTCTCCCCGTACAGATCTTCGTATTCGGCGGCTTTGCACTGCGGGCCAATTCACTTGGCCATCTGGAGCAGATTGAAAATTACGCCCCTGGCCACCAGGTTAGGTTTGGAAGCTTAAACTACACGGCCGATATCCGTGGAGACTTGATCTTCGATGAATTCGAGCCTCTGCCTTGTGCGTCACGCGGTCACGATGAGTGCGGTTTAGCGCTACCATCGGATAGTGTTCAAGAGATCGCATAGGAAGCCGCTCTGACCCTCAATTTGGAGCCAGGTGCCCCTTCCGCGGATGGGTGAATGGACCCTGCCACAGAGGCCTTACCCTCAGCGGCGATCGAGCCAAACATCGACCTTACCTTGCACGAGAGCCGTGCTGTTAAACTGCCGGATCCTTCTCTAGCCACGGACTCCGAACCGCCTGCGCCCGTTCCTTTCGAATCCGATTGGGCGCCGATCATGGAGTTTACCTTCGTGGATATTTTTCAGCACTTGCCCTTTGGCGACATACTGAACTCATTAAGGTCTCTCTCCTTGTCAGGAGGATCCTGGCCGAACTATGTCCGGCAGGACTGGGATGCGGACGACGAAGAAATTCGAGGCCCACCCACCACCCACTTAGTAGCCACTGTCGATGACTTAACCGACATGCTCGACTTCGACTTCGAAGACATCGACGGTATGGACGATGATGCAGGAGGCAAAGAGGAACTACCACCCACAGGGCACTGGACAGCCACCTCATCATACGATATATACATGGTGGATACACCCAAAGAAGGCAATAGCGATGAGATAGCGGAGGATGACCCGTCCAAGAAGCAACCCAAGCGCCGACATCAGTGGCGCCACTCTAAGTCCCGCCAAAGCAAAAGTGGTGATACCGGCACATGAGATAATAATACTCTGGATAGTGCCGAAGACAACAACAATCCCCTCCAGCAAGATTTAGAGCAGGAGGATGCAGGAGCCAGCCCTCCTGAGAGAGCGGCAGATGGAGAAGAGGGGGATGATAATTACATGCCCCCTCCGGAGACGAGGCAAGCCTCGGTGACGACGAATTCGCTGTGCCAGAGGATCACATCAAACAAGAGCACTTCAAACGCCGGCTTATAGCCATGGCAAATAGCCTTAAGAAAAAGCAGCGGCAGCTTCAAGCTGATCAGGATCTGCTAGCTGACAGATGGACTGAAGTCCTCGCGGCCGAGGAATATAAACTCGAGCACCCCTCCAAGAGTTACCCAAAGTGCAGGTTGCTACCTCGACTGGAGGAAGAAACGTATGATACGGTTGATCGGCCACCTCGTGGCCGCGATAGAGAGGCATTCCAGCCAAAAACTCAGCCTCCACCCCGACGCCATTCAAATAAAAAGGCATGGGGACATACGCCAAACCTACGAGACATATTGGAGGACAAAGCAAAGCATGCAAGATCGATCTACGGATCACGAGGGCGCGCCACTCTGTGAGATGATAAACGTCACGCCGGATACAGTAAAAGCAAATCCGGCCGGGCCGAACACAGCGGGCAAGACCCATTCGAGCTGCGTCGCGATATAGCCCAATACAGAGGCGCCGCACACCCCTTATGCTTCATAGACGAAGTAATGGATCATCAACTCCCAGAAGGTTTCAAACCTGTAAATATTGAATCATACGACGGCACAACAGATCCCACAGTATGGATCGAGGATTTCCTCCTCCACATCCACATGGCCCGCGGTGACGACTTACACGCCATCAAATACCTCCCACTAAAGCTCAAGGGACCAGCGCGGCATTGGCTTAACAGCTTGTCAGCCAAGTCCATCAGCTGTTGGGAAGATCTGGAAGCCGCATTCCTCGACAACTTTCAGGGCACTTATGTGCGGCCACCAGATGCCGATGACTTGAGACACATAATTAAGTAGCTAGAAGAATCAGCCAGGCAATTCTAGACTCGGTTCCTAACAAAGAAAAATCAAATTGTCGATTGTCCGGATGTAGAGGCCCTAGTGGCTTTCAAACACAACATCCGCGACGAATGGCTAGCCCGGCACCTTGGTCAGGAAAAGATGAAATCTATGGCAGCCCTCACGACACTCATGACGCGCTTTTGTGCGGGAGAAGACAGCTGGCTGGCTCGTAGTAATAACATATCAAAGAACGATGGAACTTCAGATACCAAGGACGGCAATAGCAGGTCACGTCGCAACAAACATAAGCGCCACATTAACAACGATAATAATGAGGATACGACAGTCAATGCCAGATTCAAAGGCTCTAAACCCGGTCAGCGAAAAAAGCCATTCAAACAAAGTACACCGGGACCGTCCAGCTTGGACCGTATACTCGGTTGCTTGTGTCAAATACACGACACCCCAGAAAAGCCAGCCAATCACACCAACATGGATTGTTGGGTGTTCAAGCAGGCCAACAAGTTAATTGCTGAAAACAAGGACAATGGGCCACATAGCAATGACGAGGAGGAGCCCCGACAGCCACACACTGGAGGACAGAAGAGGTTTCCCCCACAAGTGCGGACGGTGAACATGATATACGCAACCCACATCCCCAAGAGGGAGCGGAAGCGTGCACTCAGGGTCGTATATGCGTTGGAGCCAGTCGCCCCAAAGTTCAACCCGTGGTCCTCCTATCCGATCACTTTCGATCGCAGGGACCATCCCACTAGTATCCGTCATGGCGTCGCCGCACTGGTTCTGGACCCAATCATTGACGGATTTCACCTCACTCGAGTCCTTATTGATGGCGGCAACAGCCTGAACCTGCTTTATCAGGACACAGTGCGCAAAATGGGTATAGACCCCTCAAGGATCAAACCCACAAAAACGACCTTTAAGGGCGTCATTCCAGGCGTAGAGGCCCATTGCACAGGCTCAATTACAATAGAAGTGGTCTTCGGATCCCCGGATAACTTCCGAAGCGAAGAGTTAATCTTCGATATAGTCCCGTTCGCAGTGGTTATCATGCACTGCTCTGGCGAACCGCATTTGCGAGATTCAATGCGGTACCGCATTATGCATACCTCAAGCTCAAGATGCAAGGACCTCGCAGGGTTATTACAGTCAATGGAAACACATAGCGCTATCTTCGAACAGAGGAGCACACTGCGGCCCTCGCAGCAGAAGCGCAAAACAGCCTCTCAAGGCAATCCACCAGTTCGGCATTTCAAGACCCGGACACCTTCAAGCGCGATCGGAGCAATCGGCAAATAGACCGCCTGGCGCGATCTGAGCTCGCATAGCAATGCGGCCCCCACCCCAGTCCCAGCCAAACGGCGATGCTCGTGCCACGCGTACATAATTACGCATTAAAAATACCATGGGCACTGGTGGAAAGGGGGGCACACTGCGGCACTCCCCAAGACGCGGCTTAAACCACACTAGGGGCTTCCCGTTTGGTTACTTTTCTCTTTTTTCAGGACCTTAATCTCTGGAAACCCTGTCCGGCAGCACTATTGCCGAACAAATGATGCAGCAACCAAGGAGGCAGAAAGCTACGTCACACCAGGGAATTCCCAGGTGGATTACAATAACGAGTGAAATATTTAATTTAATACTATTCCTCAGCTTGCCCTTGGAAGGGACATAGTCCCACTCTTTGCTTATCACACTATCTGTATCATTCTGCTTTAATGCACATTTTTGAATAAACAATGCATAACATCACGATTATTATTGCATCCTTGTTATATATATATATGTGTGTGTGTGTGTGTGTGTTCATTAACGAGCCTTGCAACCATACAATTTGGTACAGCCAATACACCAGGGGCTTACGTACCCCACAATATGGTGTGAAAAGTTCGAACACTTTCACAAGTGCGGCACCCCGAACTTATAACACTAACCCTCTCCGGTGTCTATGTAAACCGGAGAGTTTTAGTCCATAGGACACAACAACTACAACATACAATCATACCATAGGCTAGCTTCTAGGGTTTAGCCTCTCCGATCTCGTGGTAGATCTACTCTTGTACTACCCATATCATCATTATTAATCAAGCAGGACGTAGGGTTTTACCTCCATCAAGAGGGCCCGAACCTGGGTAAAGCATCGTGTCCCCTGCCTCCTGTTACCATCCGCCTTAGGCGCACAGTTCGGGACCCCCTACCCGAGATCCGCCGGTTTTGACACCGACACTGGGTTCGAGCTGGCAGGGGGAATATTCATTTTTTTGTGCGTAATAAGGAGGCACTTCATTGCGTGCAAAGATAGCTGGTGGGTCCAACATGTCAGCGGGGGGCACTTTATTTCGCAAAATACAGAGGCCCTTCCGGTGGGTCCCAGATGACAGGTGGAGGAATCATTATTTTGCGCATAATAAGGAGAAATTTCCTTGTGTGCGTCCATGGACCCAGCTGTCAGCCTCTATACGCACAGTCTACTTCCGATGGTGTTGTTCGTTGTCCATGTTGACCACGCTGCACCGAGCGCATCCAAGGTGGTGGATGACGGCGAGGCCCCGGACAGCAACGAGCCGGAGATGGGAAGACGCGGGAGTAGAGTCACAGACAGAGAGGTGTATGAGGGTTAACTGGTTCTAGTGCGGTGTGGTTCGGCAGTCGGTGGAGAAGAACAGGAGGTGTGGAGGGGTGGAGGTATGGCCTGGCCAATGGTGGAGTAGCGCTTCATAGTGAAGCGTGCTAACCAGAGCTGCTAGCAGCAGGAGGCGGGAGGTGGTCCCGGCGGCGCTGGAGGAAGAAGACGAGAGATTGAAGATGGATGCCGGTTGAGGGAGTCCTGGATTAGGGGGTGTTCGGGTAGCCGGACTATACCTTTAGCCGAACTCCTGGACTATGAAGATACAAGATTGAAGACTTCATCCTGTGTCCGGATGGGACTTTCCTTGGCGTGGAAGGCAAGCTTGGCGATGCGGATATTCAAGATCTCCTACCATTGTAACCGACTCTATGTAACCCTAACCCTATCCGGTGTCTATATAAACTGGAGGGTAGTCCGTAGGCAATCAACTCCATATACAACAATCATACCATAGGCTAGCTTCTAGGGTTTAGCCTCCTTGATCTCATGGTAGATCTACTCTTGTACTACCCCTATCATCAATATTAATCAAGCAGGACGTAGGGTTTTACCTCCATCAAGAGGGCCCGAACCTGGGTAAAACATCGTGTTCCCCGCCTCCTGTTACCATCCGGCCTAGACGCACAGTTCGGGACCCACTACCCGAGATCCACCGGTTTTGACACCGACATTGGTGCTTTCATTGAGAGTTCCTCTGTGTCATCGCCTTTAGGCCCGATGGCTCCTTTGATCATCAACAACGATGCGGTCTAGCGTAAGAATTTTCTCCTCGGACAGATCTTCGTCTTCGGCGGCTTCGCTCTGCGGGCCAATTCGCTCGGCCACCTGGAGCAGATCGAAAGCTACGCCCCTGGCCATCAAGTCAGGTTTGGAAGCTTAAACTACATGGCTGATATCCGCGGAGACTTGATCTTTAACGGGCTCGAGCCACGGCCAAGCGTGCCGCACTATCTCGAGGGGCATGATCTAGCTCTGCCCCCGGACAGTGTCCTGGAGGCCGCACACGCATCGGTTCCGACCCCTAACTCGGAGCCTATTGCACCAATCGAGGATGAGCGGTTGGACGTCACCTCGGGGGCTGCGATCCCGAAAGTGATCGAGCCGAATGCTAGCCCCACACTCTGCACGACCCGTGACTCCGAGTATCCGGACTCCTTCCCAGACTCCGAACCCCCCACGCCCCTGCCAATCGAATCCAATTGGGCGCCGATAATGGAGTTCACCACCGCAGACATCTTGGAGCATTCGCCTTTTGGCGACATCCTGAATTCTCTTAAGTCTCTCTCTCTAGCAGGAGAGCCCTGGCCGGACTACGGTCAGCGAGGGTGGGATACGGACGATGAGGAAATTCAAAGCCCACCCACCACCCACTTTGTAGCCACTGTCGATGATCTAACCAACATGCTTGACTTCAGCTCCGAAGACATCAACGGCATGGACGATGATGTAGGAGACGAACAGGAACCAGCACCTGTAGGGCGCTGGAAGGCCACCTCGTCATATGACCTATATATGGTGCATACTCCAAAAGATGGAGTTGGCGATGGAACAGTGGGGGATGACGCCCCCAAGAAATAGCCAAAGCGCCGGCGGCGCCGCTCTAAATCCTGCCAAAGCAAAAATGGTGATTTCGGCACGGGAGATAATACTACCCCGGATAGCGCCGAAGAACACCCACCTCAGCAAGATTCGGCACAGGAAGATGGAGAAGCCAGCCCTCATGAGAGAGCAGCAGACCGAGAGGTCAAGGATGATAACTATACGCCTCCCTCCGAAGACGAGGCAAGCCTCGATGACGACGAATTCGTCATACCATCAGACCCCGCCGAACAAGAGCGTTTTAAACGCAGGCTTTTAGCCACGGCAAGCAGCCTCAAGAAAAAGCAGCAACATCTTAGAGCTGCCCAAGATTTGCTAGCTGACAGATGGACTAAAGTCCTTGCGGCCGAAGAGTATGAACTCGAACGCCCCTCCAAGAGTTACCCGAAGCGCAGGCCGCTACCCCGATCAGAGGAGGAAGCACCTACATCAACAGCGCATGACATGGCAGACCGGCCACCTTGCGGCCGCGACAGAGAGGCCTCTCGGCCCTCCACCCAAGCCATGCCCCAACGCCGCTCAACTAAGGCACCGGAAAATGCGCCCAACCTGCGAGACATACTGGAGGATAAGGCAAGACAAACAAGATCGATCTATGGATCGCGTAGGCGCCCTACAGCATGTGACAATGATCTTCACTCCGGATACAACAAATTCGGCCGGGCCGAACACAACAGACATAGCTCTTCCGAGCTGCATCGTGATATAGCCCAGTACAGAGGCGCCGCACACCCGCTATGCTTCACGAATGAAGTAATGGATCATAAAACCCAGAGGGTTTCAAACCCGTAAACATCGAATCATACGATGGCACAACAGATCCGGCGGTATGGATCGAGGATTATCTCCTTCAGATCCACATGGCACGCGGCGATGATCTACACGCCATCAAATACCTCCCGCTCAAACTTAAAGGACCAGCCTAGCATTGGCTTAACAGCTTGCCAGGAGACTCAATCGGTTCTTGGGAGGACCTGGAAGCCGCATTCCTCGACAACTTCCAGGGCACTTACGTGCGACCACATAATTCAGCAGCCAGAGGAATCGGCCAGACAATTCTGGACACGGTTCCTAATAAAGAAAAACCAGATAGTCGACTGTCCGGACGCAGAGGCCCTAGCAGCCTTCAAGCATAACATCCGCGACAAGTGGCTTACCCAGCACCTGGGATAGGAAAAGCCTAAATCCATGGCAGCCCTCACGACACTCATGACCCGCTTTTGCGCGGGAGAAGACAGCTGGCTAGCTCGCAGTAACAACTTATCAAAGAACCCCGGTAATTCGGATACCAAGGACAAAAGTGGCAGGACACGTCGGAATAAGCAAAAACGCCGCGTTAGCAGCGACAACAATGAAGACACGGCAGTCAATGCCGGATTCAATGGCTATAAATCCGGTCAGCGGAAAAAGCCATTCAAAAAGAATACTTAGGGCCCGTCCAGTTTGGACCGAACACTCAATCGCTTGTGCCAGATACATGGCACCCCCGAAAGGCCAGCCAATCACACTAACAAAGATTGTTGGGTGTTCAAGCAGGCAGGAAAGTTAAGGGCCGAAAACAGAGACAAGGGGCTGCACAGCGACAACAAGGAGCCCAAGCCGCCGAACAACAATGGACAGAAGGGCTTTCCCCCACAAGTGCGGACGGTGAACATGATATATGCAACCCACATTCCCAAGCGGGAGTGGAAGCGTGCGCTAGGACGTATACGCGATGGAGCCAGTCGCCCCAAAGATCAACCCATGGTCCTCCTGCCCGATGACTTTTGATCGAAGGGACTATCCCACTAGCATCCGTCATGACGGCTTTGCCGCATTGGTCCTCGACCCAATCATCGACGGATTTCATCTCACAAGAGTCCTCATGGACGGCGGCAGTAGCCTGAACCTGCTTTATCAGGATACAGTGCGGAAAATGGGCATAAATCCCTCAAGGATTAAGCCCACAAGAACGACCTTTAAAGGCGTTATACCAGGTGTAGAAGCCAACTGTACAGGCTCAGTAACACTTGACGTGGTCTTCGGATCCCCGGACAATTTCCGAAGTGAAGAGTTAATCTTCGATATAGTCCCGTTTCACAGTGGCTATCACGCCCTGCTCGGACGAACCGCATTCGCAAAGTTCAATGCGGTGCCGCACAACACATATCTCAAGCTCAAGATGCCAGGCCCTCGAGGAGTAATTACGGTCAACGGAAACACCGAACGCTCCCTCCGTACGGAGGAGCATACGGCGGCTCTAGCAGCGGAGGTACAAAGTAGCCTTCTCAGGCAATTCTCCAGTCCGGCCATTAAAAAGCCAGACACTGCCAAGCGCGCCCGGAGTAACCCACAGCAGGACCACCTGACACACTCTGAGCAAGCATAGCAATGCGGCCCCAACCCCAGCTTTCGCGACATAGCGAAACCAGTACCTCGCGTACATAACTACGCCCTTGAAATACCATGGACACAGGGGAAGGGACACAATAACGGCACGCCCAAAATACGGCTTAAAACGTACTAGGGGCTACCGGATTCTTTTCTTAATTTTTTCTTACTTTCAGGACTCCATACTTCGGAGGACCTGTTCGGCAATTCGACTGCCGCACAAACGATGCAAGATCCAGGGAGGCAGATAAGCCATGCCGCATTATGGAACTCCCAGGTGGTCTCTCTTACGAGCGGTATACCTGTTTTAAATACAATTCCGCGGCCTGCCCCTGGTCAGGACATACTGAATAGTCCAATATCTTTTGCTTACCGCACTATTTGTATCATTCAGCTTTGATAAATAGCCTCTCCATAAACAATGCTTAGCTTCTTGTCTATTTTTTGCATTATCTTCTTTTCACATTTATGTCTATTAAATGACATGATTGCACCCGTACACCATGGTACGGCAAACACGCCAGGTGCTTCAGTACCCCTCATAATGGTGTGAGAAGTCCGTACACTTTCACAAGTGCGGCACCCCGAACTTATAGCACTATATGCATCGGCTCCGAATCATGATTTGGGTCAATAGTTGGGTTTGCCCGGCTCCTATGTTTTGGTGGCTTACGTTCCGCTCTATCGGCTAAGGTAGCACTAGGAGAACCACTACGATTGTGCCCCGGTTCAGCTGGGTTAAGCACCTCAGTGGAGAAAGCTAAAACTGACTGTCATGATGTGGCGAGAGACCGGTCGCTGTTCGAGAGGTTTTTCGAGTCCCTAAAGGCTTATGCCGCTTCGAGCGAGGAGCTGGCTTTGTCCGGCCAAGGCGTGGATAGCGCCCCGAACTCAGTCTTCCGAACTAGGGGCTTTGCCGAAATTTAAAACTATAGAGTTCTATGGCTAAGTGAGAGTGTTCAAGCATTATAGTCCGATTGCCTGGTTCGCTGTGCTGAGCGCCTCCCCCGAAGGACCCAACTATGGGAAAAAGAGCGCTCAGGTTTATCCCGAACACCCCAGCACTAGTGGCACGGGGGCAGAAGCCGACGACTGGCCATCTCTCAATTTTTGATAAACGGCCGCACAGAAAGTAATATTTTAAATTCAATAAGCATTGCTTAGCGCATATGAACAAGTTTTCAGTGCACAGGATAAACACGAGCGAGTTCATTCAAATATCACATCCTTGGTACATTCATCCGCCACAAGGCGGGCACCTGCAAGAACATCCTTGTAGTAGTTCTCGGGCTTGCGATGCTCCTTCCCCGGCGGCGGCCCGTCCTTCACAAGCTTCTCACCGTCCAGCTTACCCCAGTGCACCTTTGCACGGGCAAGGGCCCGACGGGCACCTTCGATGCAGACGGAGCGCTTGATGACCTCAAGCCTTGGACTGGCCTCCACCAGCCGCCGCACCAGCCCGAAATAGCTCCTAGGCAGGGCCTCTCCGGGCCACAGCCGAACTATGAAGCCCTTCATGGCCTGCTCGGCCGCCTTGTGGAGCTCGACCAGCTGTTTCAGCTGGTCGGTCAAGGGCACAGGGTGTCCGGCCTCAGAATACTGAGACCAGAACACCTTCTCCGTCGAGCTACCCTCTTCAGCTCGGTAGAATGCGGCGGCGTCGGATACTCTGTGGGGAAGATCTATGAATGCCCCTGGAGAGCTCCGGATTCGGGTAAGTAATAGGTAGTGCACTTTTATATTTCTGCTTTGCATAAAGAATGCCTTACCCGCTGCTATCTTCCTCATCTCCTCCAACTCTTGGAGGGCCTTTTGGGCTTCGGCCTTGGCAGACTTGGCAGCCTCTAGGGCCGTTGCAAGCTCGGATGCTTGCGCCTTCGACTCCATCTCCAAACTCTCATGTTTTTTCATGAGAGCCTGAAGCTCTTGCTGCACCTCGCCGACCTGAGCCCCAAGTCTGTCTTGCTCGGTGCGCTCCACGGCCGTTTTCTTTTCGGCCTTAGACAGCGCCTGCTTAAGGGTCGCCACCTCAGTCGTGGCCCCTACAATAAGCAGTACAATCCTATTACTCTTTTTTGCAATCAAGCCTTTTTATAGGCACTTTTTCTGTAAGGTATTTCTTACCTTCTTCCTCCTTGAGCCGTCGCTTGGCAAGGCCGAGCTCTTGCTCAGTCCGCTCGAGGTCCTGCTTCAGGACACCCACCTCCGCAGTCAGTGCGGCGGTGGATAGCAGCGAAGCCTGCATACGCATATTGACTTTTTTTAGACTCCAGCGAAATTTAATAGATCCTCTATTTGGCTTTTCTTTCCGAACGCCAAACAGAGCATCAGGGGCTACTGTCTGTGCGGTAATATTTTTACATATTTTTACTTACCTCGAAGCCTGTTAGAAGGCTAGCGCAAGCTTCAGTCAGTCCGCTCTTGGCGGACTGAACCTTCTGGATCACCGTACTCATAATAGTACGGTGCCCCTTGTCGATGGAGGCATCGTCAAGCACCTCCAGCAGATTGTCCGGCACCTCCGGTTGGACGGAGGCCGCCGGCTCAGAAGGCTTACTCCTCTTGGAAGGAGTTCGCCTACCGCGGTCCGGAACTGATTCCAGCGCGGTGTCCGGCACAAAGCCGGACTTAGAGCCCTGGGGAGCCTTATCACCTTCACTCCTGGAGTCCGGGAGGTTGCCTTGCGGCTCCTCCGAGACCACCTCCTCCTGCCCCGGAGCTTGTCGTGATGCCACTTCGACGTCGTCTGCAGTGCGGGGGGAGACAGCGGGCGGAACTGAGTTCACGTCCGATGAGTCCAGGGAGCCGCCCGACGATTCGTCGAATTCGGCCCGGGGCGGACTGCATAATTACATTCGACATTAGGGAAAGCTGTGCAACAAAGGAACATCATGAGTTACTCTGATATCCGAACTTACGATTTCACTGGACGCTTGGCCCTGTTTGGCCACTCCTCTTTGCCCTCTTCGGCGTTGGGGGCATAGTTCGGCGGAGGGGTCTTCCTTTTCCTAGACCCCTCGGCCTCCCCCGTTGGGGCGGCCTTTCTCTTCTCTCCTCCCTCCGCTGGGGGGGAGAGTTTTCTTCTTCCTCCTCCTCGTTTTCGCGGGAGGAGGGCGTATCGGACTCGTCAGATGACGAGTCCGACACCACCATGTTGCGAGCACTCTTTCGAGTCCCCGTGGTCCTCTTCTTCTTGGCCTTCTTCTCCGGCACCACATAAGGCGCCAGAACCAGCAGCTTCACTAGTAGAGCTGGGGCTGGGTCTTCGGGCAGCGGAGCCGGACAGTTAATCGGTCCGGATATCGCCGGCCAAGCCTGTCAAAGGTAAGGGAGTTTAGATCCCGCATAGAGTCAAACTATGAAAAAGGCTTAACCTCCTGTAAAAGGTGTAGATGGCTTACCTCGCTAGCGTGACGCTGCGAGCTGTATCCGCGGTCCTCGGAAGCGGATGCAGGAGCCTCGGCGCCCTTGAATAGCATCTTCCAGGCGTCTTCGTACGTTGTGTCAAAGAGCCTGCTGAGGGTTTGATGTTGCGCCGGGTCGAACTCCCACAGATTAAAATCCCGTTGTTGGCACGGGAGGATCCGGCGGACGAGCATAACCTGGATTATATTAACAAGCCGGACTGGCTTGTTCACCAGGGACTGGATGCATGTTTGCAATTTGGTCACCTCTTTTTCGTCACCCCACGACAGGCCCGTCTCTTTCCAGGACATAAGCCGCGTGGGGGGTCCGAATCGGAACTTGGGGGCTGCGGTCCATTTCGGATCGCGCGGCTCGGTGATATAAAACCACCCGGATTGCCATCCCTTTAGGGTCTCCATGAAAGAGCCCTCGAACCATAGGACGTTGGCCATCTTGCCCGCCATGGCGCCTCCGCACTCCGCCTGGCTGCCGCGCACCACCTTGGGCTTGACGTTGAAAGTCTTGAGCCAGAGGCCGAAATGGGGGCGGACGCGGAGAAAAGCCTCGCACACGATGATAAACGCCGAGATGTTGAGGATGAAGTTCGGAGCCAGATTGTGGAAATCCAGGCCGTAGTAGAACATGAGCCCCCGGACAAATGGGGGGAGTGGAAAACCCAGTCCACGGAGGAAGTGGGGGATAAATACTACCCTCTCATGGGGCCTTGGGGTGGGGAGAAGCTGCCCCTCTTCAGGAAGCCGGTGCGCGATGTCCTTGGACAGGTATCCGGCCTTCCTTAGCTTCTTGACTTTGCCCTCCGTGGCGGAGGAGACCATCCACTTGCCTCCCGCTCCGGACATTGCTGGAGAAGGTTGAGGTGGGAAGTGCGGGCTTGGGCGCTGGAGCTCGGGTGTGCGGGAGATGGGTAGGCAAGGGAGGAAGAAGGCGTAGGTAAAAAGGTGGATCCTTGTCCCCTTATATGGGCGGATGCGGTTGTACGTCGCCACCTGCCTAGTAAAACTCGCTTGCCTCCCAAGCGCCGTGATAAGTGGCGCGGTTGGGTTACCCACGTCCGTATTGATGAGAATCCCGTAAAAGGGGAGGGGGTACACGATCTCTGCTTTGACAAGACGTGCCAAGGAAACCGCCTCGCAAAACATGCTGAGGTGGAAAAGTGAAAATAATTCGAGTGAAGGACTTGGCTGTAGTGTGATGACGCACTGCGGAATACGTCAGCAGATTTGATTTGTGTTAATATTATTCTCTCTATGGCTCTTGGTGTTTACAATCTTCTATGAAGGACTTGGAGGAGGAACCCACCTTGCAATGCCGAAGACAATTTGTGCGCCGGACTCGTCGTCATTGAAGCCTGGTTCATGGGCTATTGAGGGAGTCCTGGATTAGGGGGTGTTCGGGTAGCCGGACTATACCTTCAGCCGGACTCCTGGACTATGAAGATACAAGATTGAAGACTTCGTCCCGTGTCCGGATGGGACTTTCCTTGGCGTGGAAGGCAAGGTTGGCGATGCGGATATTCAAGATCTCCTACCATTGTAACCGAGTCTATGTAACCCTAACCCTATCCGGTGTCTATATAAACCGGAGGGTTGTAGTCCGTAGGCAATCAACTCCATATACAACAATCATATCATAGGCTAGCTTCTAGGGTTTAGCCTCCTTGATCTCGTGGTAGATCTACTCTTGTACTACCCCTATCATCAATACTAATCAAGCAGGACGTAGGGTTTTACCTCCATCAAGAGGGCCCGAACCTGGGCAAAACATCGTGTTCCTGCCTCCTGTTACCATCTGGCCTGGACGCACAGTTCGGGACCCACTACCTGAGATCCGCCGGTTTTGACACCAACACCGGTCGTTGGATGTAAATCCAACGGCTAACATGTCAAAATCATTTGTTGACTAAATTGACAATGACTTGCAATGGCTTCGACCTATTGGCCCACATTTCAGCCTCCAAAAATGTGGCACATATTCAACCCATTTTTTCAGAATTTACAGTCTTTTTTTGCGCGGTAGAATTTACAGTCAATTTGATCTTTTTTTTTGAATTACAACCATTAGCTGGGCTGGGTGAACAAATAATGTAGCGTCCATGCGCCCCGTTTATTTTATTTCCTAAATGATTACAGCCCATTTACACTTTCTCGAAATACACGATTTTGCTGTGCTGATTCTAATTATAATGTTGGGTGGGCCAGCAATGTTATCAAAAAATAAAAGGGGGCTGAGCATTTTGTTATAAACATATTTAAATAATAAGTGATATTATTATTACATTCGTCCTTAAATCTTACCAAGCTTTTGTACACAATCACTAGGATTTTCGTGCCAAAACAATCCACAATTTTATTTGTTAAGAAATTATTTTTTATAAGTTAATAAGATGTGGAATATTGTTTTCTTACATATGTAAGTATCTGTTAAATATATGATGACAATAAAAATAATATATAATAACATATAAAATATATTTTTTAGAAAAACAGGGAGCATCTCCCCGGTTCCATTGCTAAGAACGAAACCACAACATATTCTGATACAGCAGCTCAAAGAGCAGTTCGAAAGCAAAGGTAGAAAAGCTACAAACTAGGGGGTGGATGAACAAGTTCCCTGAATAACACAAATCACCCAAGCGGTGCCAAAGGCAGAGCAGATATAGCACTTAAATGACACAAGGAGGGTCCTGTGGCGACCAGTAAGCAAGCGGAGACACCGGGCTGGAAGGCGTAGCATGGTGGATGTCCCTCTTTTTTGGCGCCAGGTGCCCATCATCTTCATCAGAGATCTTGAGACGAGCCCACGGGTCCAGCCCCAGAGCAGGTCGAGCCTTGTTCAGCCACAAGTGATTGCCAACGGTTTCTGGAGGGATCTTGTTAGGGTTTCCACGAAGCTCATCAACTTGTCCATGTCTGATTCGGAGGAGAGAATCGCCCAGTTCCTCACCATGTTCCTGATCAACCTCAAGACCTGCGGAATGGAAATCCAGGAGGTGTTACTGAAAATCATAGCATTCTATATTTCCAGAGGCACCAAAGGATAGCTGAGCTAACAGTGTTTAAAACTGAGCACTTTTTGGTAGCAATCCAGAATCTGGCGACAGATTCGAAGGATGAGCCAACCTGACTAGAGAAATATTCCTCAATGTGGGCCCAGAGATGTTTAGCAACTATACATTCAAAAAGTTGGTGAGAACAAGACTCTTGTTCCAAGCAGTAAACACAATCAAGGGGTTTGATGATGTGTCTCTTCCTAAGGTGGGCTGGAGGAATACTTCCCCTTATTGTCCAGCTGCCAAATCAGGGCATCTGGCTCGGCAGTAAAGGTAATGCTTTTGGCAATTTCCTCCAACTGGAACCATTGTTCCATGAGACTATCAGTAAAGTTCCTTCTAAAAGAGAGTTTTAGGCATTGACCGTCCCAAACTTCATTGACACTTTTGTTAAGCTCATTGCGGATAGAGTAGATAGGCCAAAATTGGACTGCTAGGGGGGATGTGCCAAATCAAGTATCTTCCCAGAACCTGGTTCTACTCCCATCCCCTATGTTCCATCTGTAGCCAAATTTCACAACATGCATAATAGATTTTAATCCTTTCCAGAATTTAGAGGTCTTAGGGTTGGAGGAAGGGACAAAAATATTAGGTTTATTTCCTAGGTATTTATGGGCAATAAGAAGCTTCCAGGGTTTCAGGTCTTCCTCATAGAATCTTTTAATACAAGACCCTAGAAGATAGATGTTAATTTCTTGGAGGTTAGGTATGCCTAGACCTCCAAAATCTTTTTTCATAGAGACTAGGGCCCAATTAGCAAGTTGTAGCTTCCTATTTCCCTCAAAATCATTCCACAACCAATGAGACATCTGAGAATTGATGAGGTTCACTGCCCATTTAGGGAACTTGAAGAAGGAGAGGAGATACACTGGAATGCTAGCCAAACAAGCTTGTATGAGGATCAATCTACCTCTGTAAGAGAGAAGTTTACCCCTCCACCCAGCAATCCTTTTAATGATTTTATCCACAAGGGGTTGGATATCCTCTCTCCTCAGTTTATCATAGTGGAGAGGGATACCTAGGTACTTAATGGGGAAGTTACCTTTATTACAGAGTAGAATAGGGAGGAAGTCAGCTAACTCCAGATCATCCATGTTGATAGGGATGAGTTCACTTTTGGCGTAGTTGATTCTCATGCCTGAGACTTGTTCAAACCAGGTTAGAACAGTTTTCAGATTGCTAGCATGTGTGGAATCAGCAGCTTTGCTCAGCATTTTAGTAAGGCCTTTACCAGCAAGGAAAAAATCACTTTCACAGTTATTTAACTTGACCCCAACAGACGCCCCATGAGTAAGTCGCTGGATCCAACTCTCCTCTATGAAAGGCTTGGAAAAGATCTAAGAGATCATTTTTCACCAAGTCCCAAAAATGCTGGTAAAACAAGAAGGGAATCCCATCACGACCAGGAGCCCCATTAGGATAAGAGCTAAAAATGGCTTCCTTCACCTCTGTCTCTGAAAAAGGGGCTTCTAGCAGCTCATTTTCAGCAGGAGAGACTTTTTCAGAAGCAGAGAAAAAATTGTTTTGTAGAGAGAACCCAGAAGGGTTTTCTTTCTTAAACAGGTCTTTGTAGAAGTCACTAGCCACTTTCAGCATCTCATCTCCCTCAGTAACAGGGCCATTAGGGCCATCAAGGGAGTGAATGATGGTTTTCCTCCTCCTCGGGTTAGCTACTGCATGGAAGTAAGCAGTATTTCTATCACCCTCCTTAATATTCGTATCTCTAGACCTTTGTTTGGCTTTGATTTCTTCTTGAAGCCAAATTTTCTTGAGCTCTCCATGGACAAAGTTTAAACTATTAGTATCTCATTGGAGTTTCACTCTTCTTGAAGCCTTTTGTATCTTCTAAGATTAGATTCCTCATTGGAGTTCCACCGTTTGGTAGTTCTTCCAAATCTCCTGATTTTGATCTGCCAATTTTCTAGGGGGCAGCTACTCCCAGTAGGCTCATTCAGATTTTCCTGACTAGCTCAGTAAAATCTTCTCTAAGCAGCCACCACTTTTCAAATTTAAAACTATTGCTCTTTGGAGTTTGGTTAAGACCAGAGTTCGAGAGCAAAGGAGTGTGCTCACTACCACATCTGGGCAGAGCAATAAACTAGAAAGGGGAAAGAAACTATCTAATTCTGTGTCACAGAAAATTCTGTCAATGGTGGACATAATCCTGGAGCAGCACTTCCAACATATCTAGCAGAACTGTGGGTTTTCCTTCTGACAGGGTAATTCTCAACTTTATGGGTAACCATTTTGCAGATAAAACAACTCTTGGGCTTGACACATTATCCAAACGATGCCCTGGTTCCCCACAGTTGTAGCAGATCACTTTAGAGTATGCCATAAGGCCCGAAGCAGGGGCAGGAGCAGTTTTCTGGATGTCTTATCTCTTCTTTTGCTGATTCTTGCCTTGAGATTTCCCACTGATCTGAGAGTCAGAACCACCAGAAGATTGATCTTAGGCAATTACAGAAGCCTACCCAGATTGTGCCCACATTTAGGGTGGAGGTGGGCCGTACCACTGCCCAACCGGCGCTCCCCCCAATTCTGATAGGGGAAATTCATCAGAGTTTCTAGTTCCTTCTCATCCTCCAGCCAGATGTTGTCTCTCAGGAAGCAGAAATAACCACCAGACAACTCAATTGAAGCAGATTGCAAGCCTAATTTCAATCTTCTGCAGGTTTGGGCGAGAGGTAAGGTAGGGGATCCACCTGCTCCGGCTCCGGTTGTCACATCCCTGTGTTAGTCATGCTTTAGGATTGGTTGAACTTGTGCACCATGTGTAAATTCCCAGAAAACTGAAATGGGGATGACAGAACCCCCAGCACCCCCTGGAACAACTAGGATTTACTAAAAAGTTTTTCAATGAACCTGAAATGCCCTTCTAAAAAGCCCACCCTTTTTGTTTTGGGTTAAAACCTTTGACAAAAATGGTGCACATTTTTCTAGGACATCTTAAGGTCATTGGATTAATTCTTATAGTATTTGCATTTGGGCATTTAAATGCTATAAAATATTTTAAATGCTCAGATAATCATAAACTAAAATGTTTGCTGTTGGATATATTCTAAGCAGTAGCCATGATTAATTTTATGATTTATGGAAATGCCCTGGCATTTTTAATAAAGCCCTGAAGCTACAGAAATAATAGAATAAATAAAAAAACAGAAAGAAAGAGAGAGAGAGGAACTCACCTGGCGCAGCCCACCTAACCCACCAGCCGGCCCACCTGGCGGCCTAGCACTGTGCTGGCCCGTGCCAGCCAGCTGCTTCTTCCCCGTCAGGTAGGCAGGGAGGTAACGCCGGCGTGCATGAGCTCGCCACGGCGCAACCTGCTTGCCGCCCACGCCCCTGGACGCCTGGACGCCTCCACGTCGCACACTGAAGCCCCTGGACACGCCATTCCCCACTGTCTCTCTCCCTTCGCCGTTCCCCACCATGGCCGACACCCCTCTCGCCGCACCATCGTCGTAGCCGCGCCCTCTGTCGTCCTCGCGCCGCGCCATCGTGTCCACGAGCTCCGCTGTCGTCGATTACATCGAGTAGGTCGAGCCCCGAGCGCTCGCTCGCCCCGGAGACGCTGCACCGAGTTCGTCCTCAACTCCGGCCACCGGAGATCCCCTTCGCCGTCCCCGCCGCATCAGCTCGTCCCCGACCTTGCCGACTGCCTCGACGTGACCCCCGTGAGCGCGGCCACCTCCCCACCCTCTCTGTTCCCTCTCTCGAGCCCCGTAGCGACTGCACGTAGATCACCCGCACGCACCGCCGCGGAGCTCGTCACCGACGAGGCTCCAGCCACCCAATGGACGCGCCACCCTGTCCACTAGCCATACCGCACCCCCAGGAGCTCAACGCACCAAACCACGTGCCTCCCCGTGCACCCTAGCGACTAGTTAAACCTTACCCAAGCTCCGGCCGCCGCCAAACTCGTTGCCGGCGATGTTTCCGGCCACCCCAACTCCGGCTACTGCCACCACTCGACGTGGCTCACTCCCTGCAACACGTAGATGGTCTCCGCCGTCCTTTTGGTCGCCGGAGTGCAAAACCCAAGCCCTCCGCCGCGTCTGGCCTCGCCGGCGGCTAAACGCCGGCGAGTCTGGCTCTGTTTGACCCCGCATCGGCCCAGGTTGACTTCCCCCTTGAGTCTATGACAGGTGGGGCCGGCCTGCTAATTAGTTTAGGATTAGTTCTAACTAATTTTAATTAGTTTAGTCATTGACATGTGGGCCCAGGTCCCACTGAAAGTTAGTTAGCACTAACATAATTCTGTTAATTAGCTGAGACACTAACAGACAGGGCCCACCAGTCAGGTTTGACCTGGCCGACCCAGTTGACCGCTGACGTCACACCCATGTCATGCTGACGCATTAATTCAATTACTGGAATTATTCTTATATAGGAAATTCCAGAAAATATCCAAAACTTCTAAAAATCATAGAAAATCAACCATAGCTCCAAATCAAACAAGTTATATATGAAAAATGATCAGAAAAATTCAATCTATCCACCTGTAATGGTTTCATGCATGAAAAAACAAGTTAACCTTGCTGTTTAAGCAGAATAAGCTAATGCACTAATAAGGCTATGTTAAATGAGCTAACATTTGAATCTTTGATTCAAATGAGTTCATCCCCTTCTGTTTTAGCTTGCATTAGGCCAAGACACTTTCATCTTGCCATGTCATAGCATGCATCATATTGTTGCATATTGTCATGTGTTGATTATGTTCGGTGTGCCTTACGTGGTAGGTTCTGCCTCCGAGGATAACCCTGAGTACCCGTCTGAAGGGCAGTACCCTACTACCACTACAACAGGCAAGCAACCCGTTGATCATTCCGATACAATCCCATGTTCTCGCTTCTGCTCTTGTTTACTACATTAAGACAACGCGATTCAAACTACTGTGTGCTACGGTAGTTGAACCCTCATCCTCTGCATGACCTGTCATTGCCATAGTAACTAGTTAAAACCCACTAGCATGTGTAGGAGTTGATTGAGCCATGTATGTGATTCCTACATTGCTATGCCTGCTATGCTTAGAGTTGTGTCAGGTCTGGTTCATCTGGGTGATGGGCTAGAGTGAAATTATTATGTCGGTAATGTGAGGGATGTGTTGAACATATTTTGGTAAAGGTATCGATGAGAGGCCATGTAGGAGTACATGGTGGCTTGTTTCATTGAGGCCGTCCCTAAGAACTGAGATCTGTATGTGTGATTTAAGATTCAATTACTACCATACATTGGGCCCGAAACCAATGGACCCTCTTGGCTTCTTAATCACCCTAGTACTCTGTCTAGGAGTTGCAATTAGTTTCTGGTGTTTGTAGGTTATGTGTTGGCGGCCGTGCGTAGCGCTGACCCTAGGGGTGGGCTATGTTGCGATAGATACACCGTGGCCGGGTATGCCGGGCGCCCGTTTGGCGTCTCGGGACCCTGTTCACATCGTTCGGGGCCGTATGTGGAAACCTCGGCCGGACTCCCTGCGGATGGAACCTGGATAGGCGATAAACCTGGACTAGAGACTTGAGTGTTTAGGTAGGCCGTGGCCGACACCCTCGTTGGGCTTCCGCTTGAAGGTTGCCGAGTACATGTCGTGTAAATGGCGGTAAGTGGTGAAACCGTGTATGAAGAAGTACACCCCTGCAGGGTTAACATCATCTATTCGAATAGCCGCGTCCGCGGTAAAGGACTACTTGGTTGCCTATACAGTTCATAGACAAGTTAATGGTTACTACTAAAAGACTCAAGATAAGTGTGAGTACCGAGGATTGCCCTCTCGTAGGATGACGAGGGAGGATCCCCGGTGGAGTATTGTGTTGATGAGTAGTGGACTCGTGTGCGAAAACTATTTTACTAGTGGAGTCTCGTAGGATAGCTTAGCCAAGAGTCAAAGCTGGCTTGCTGCATTAACTCCACCACCTTCTTGAGAATGAGCATGTATAGTAGGTTCTGTTGTAAGACTTGCTGATTACCTTTGTACTCATGTTTGCTTAATTACTATTTTCAGACGACAACAACGCCCCCTCTGATGGGTTCTACGTAGACCTTGATGTCGACGAGTGACTAGCCACCCGGGTGGTGATCCTGGCCATGGAGGGCCCTATGTAGATAGACAGGCTTCGAGAAGCCTTCTTTCTTTCTAGTGTCTGTACTCAGACTAGTTGCTTCCGCTTGTGCTTGTATGATTGTATGACTTGAGTGTCGGGTCGTGTGACCCCTACCTGTATGAACATATTGTGTATGGCTCTCTAGAGCCTTTAAATAAAGTACTTGAGTTGTAGAGTTTTGTTGTGATGCCATGTTGTATGCACTCATATCGGGCATATTGTGTGTACGATTGAAATGCTCGGTATGAGCGGGATCTGACAATCTAGTTGTTTGTCCTTGGCAGCCTCTGAAATGGGGAAATGTAGTCTAGTGCTTCCTGAGCGATAGTAGTCTGCTACAGCCCGGTTCACCGGAGTTCTGCTAGCCCAGCACTACTGCTCTGGACACTTGACTGGCCGGCATGTGTTTCACCTCGTTCCTATGTATGTCCCTTCGGGGAAATGTCACGCGGTGACATCCGGAGTCCTGTTAGCCCAGTGCTACAGCCCGGATTCACTCGCTGATGACCGACATGTTCGATGTGATTCATGTATGCCTGTCTCCATAGGTGTGTGCCGCTTTGGGTTCACGACTAGCCATGTCGGCCCTGGTTCTCTATCATATGGATGCTAGCGACACTATCATATACGTGAGCCAAAAGGCGCAAACGGTCCCGGGCCATGGTAAGGCGACACCCGTGGGATACCATGCGTGAGGCCACAATGTGATATGAGGCGTTACCGGCTAAATCAATGTGATATGGAATCGGGGTCCTGACAGCGTTGGCATCAGAGCCGGACTGCCTACAGGTTCGTTGAGCCAAACTGGTCGATGTCGAGTCTAGAAATGCTTTAGTTATATGTAGGGGAATTGATTGTGGGAGGGAACGTAATGCTCTTTTACTCCTTTACCTTATGCCTCTGATCTGAGTCATTCTCTTCTCATTCAACGTGGCTTAAGGACTAGGCTCTCTTCTTCTGTCAGGTTCACGTGTTACTAATCCGTAGTAGCTGATAGGATTGTTGTTACAAGCCTCAGTACAGTTTCTACTATTTTTAGTATGTTACTAGTTGAATCAGAACCTTGATATGATGTTGTTGAGTGGTATTGCAAACTGTTGTGGATGTCTCAGATCTTTTTCTGAGCATTTACAACTGTTATGCTGTCCAATTTTCCTTGAGTACGAAGAAAGAGATAGAGAGGAGTAAAAAAATACACTTATAGCCAACCTTGTTGTAGTATGAGTGACTAAGTGATGACTATGTATGACATGCCAACATCAGATAGCCTAACGCACCGTGTTAAACCTCCAAGGGCGCGACCGCGCGAGCGACACGACGGTTGTGGTAGGCGTGACCATGATACGGGCTGCTGACAGCCCTTGGATGTGAAATCAAACGGTCGCATGCTAAGTTGCTCAAAATTTGCAGAATAACCCTCCAGGATAGGATATTCACCCATAGGTCTAGAATCACGCCATGCAACCGTTCGATCTCAGATCCAAGGGCTCTCGGAAGCCCGTGTCATGGGAGAATGGAAAGCCACTACCCTGTCGTTCGCACGCTAGCAGTTCGCTCCTACTCATCCCCGCACGTCCTTTAATACTACGGCGGTTCGCTCCTAGTCGTCCCGTCCATTCACATTACGGCAGTTCCACTAATCCTAACCCTCCTCCCAAATCCATGGCGTCCCAAATCTCCATGATCGGCGGTGAGTACAAGGTTAGAACCATCACCGGCGATGAGTTCGATGTCATCTACACCCGTTCTTCCGCGACGGTGAAAGGATGTGTTTCTCGCTTCAGACACATGTTCGAAGACTCAGATGATGAGTGGGCGCTGGGCTAGATGTTGAGTACACCACAGTCCCGGGATGAGAGAAGGATCTAAAGGACGAAGAGAGGAAGAAGCCCGTCGTGATCCAGGTTTGCGTGCATGACTTATGCTTGGTCTACCACATATGCCATGCCGATGTTGAGTGCCAGGATTTTAAGGAATTCCTCGAGAGCAACCTAGTCAAATTCATTACTGTAGACTTTGGTAACAACAAAGAAGTCCTACACCGGATAGGCCTTGTTGTAGGCAACACCTTCGACCTCCAGAAGAATCGGCTGGTGTCCTCTCGTCACCCTTCAATGCTGACCCTGGCAGGAGCCATGGTTCATCCTTCATACGGTAAACTGGAGAAACCTCATTACACGTTTCATCATCATGCATGGCAGCGGAATTTACTAGATATAGACCACATCCACTATGCTGCAATGGATGGATACCTTTGCTTCAATATCTACAAGGGTTGGATGAAGAGCAACAACAAAGTGTGCGGTTCAAGCAAAGAAGTATCGGCCAAGAGGAAGAGGGACAAGGACGAAGTCGAGGACGTGGACGAGGACTCCGAGTAAGATGGCAGTGTCGTTGCTCATGGTGGTTCTAATGCAGTGTCTACCGAAATAGTTGCAAAGTTTAATTTCAGGTGTGCTAAATTTAATTTGAGGGGTGTGTTGTGCTGATCCCCCAGCAGAACTATGTTATGTTTCTTCTCGTTACTTTAACTCTTCAGTACGTACATACTAATATTTCTTACATTTCATCTTTTAGTTGGTATCGTACCACCACTCGTTTCTTCACATTATATACGTACAATATATATGGCCAACATCATATAGCCAGCAGTTTAGTTGTGAAAGAATTTTAGGGTGCTTAGTTTTGTCAAAGAATTCCAGGATGCTTAGAGGGTGCTTGGATCCAAGGGACTTATTTTAGTCTAACTAAAAATAGTCTCTTTAAGAGGCTAAAGTTCCAAGCACCCCTAACTAAAGAGGGGCTAAAACTAGTCTTGAGACTAATTTTTTTAGTCAGGGGTACCCCTACTAAAATGTGGGTTAGTCCTCTCTCTACTCATTTAACTCCTCTCCTTTAACACAGATGAGTTCTGGATTGGAGGGTTTGGAGGATAATAAATGCTCATTAACTTGATTTTAGCCTTTTGAGTATTGGGATCCAAGCATGGGTGAGGCTAGCATGTTTTAGTCCCACTACTTTTAGTCATGGGACTAAAATGTATCCAAGCACCCTCTTAGTTTTATTTGAGGGGTGGGTTGTGCTGGACACCATTATTGTGACTAGCCTTTTTAATAGTACTATATGCATAATTTGGCAACGAGCGCTCTCTATATGTACCACCTTTTTTTTAATTTCAAGTTTTGCTCCATGGCGCAATCCATCGATACTACTACTGCTGTACAAAAGTATACATTTTTTAAAAGGCTAGAGGGCGGGGTAGTCTAGCTTGGTCGGTTTCACGAGAGGTGAGGGCCTTTGTGATTTGACGGCTCATTACTGCTGGAAGGCAGGGCCTTGTGATTTGACAGCTCGTATAAATGCGCCGACGACCTGATCGAGGAGGAGCAAAGAACCGTGCGGTATACTCAAGTTTTCCACTGGAGTAGTACTGCGACGGAGGAGCACGAAACACGGCAGCCCAGTGCCATATGGCGACAAAAAATGATCTAATTTGCTAGTCATCTCATTGTTAGCATTGTTCTATTCATTCCCTAAAAAAACATAGTTCTATTCATGCCTTGCAGAGAATGTGACACGTGCGGCGAAACACCCGAAGCAAAAGATGAAACACAGGAGCAAAAGACGAAGGAAGATTATCACCCCAAATGATCTAATTCGCCGCGGAGTAGTAACTGCTTCTTCATTGCCTCCAGGACCTCCATCTCCTTGCGCGTCTCCTCCGCCATCTTCATCATTGTGTCCATCATGCTGCATTTCTCGACGCGAGCCTTCATCATCTGTTCCACGGCCATATTACGTACCTTGACAACAGCCGGGTGCTCAATGCGGAGCTTCACCAACTCTTCCTTCTGTTCCATGGCGATGGCCTATAGCATCTTCATCAAGGAACTACTATTCTCATGCAGCTTCTTCTAGCCGGCGTTCTTCTCCTTCAACAGGTCGATCTCGTGGCAGAGCTTCGCATTGTCCTCCCGAAGTTGCAGGATTTCCCCGGTCGCCTTCTTCTCCGAGGCAATGCTCTTCTTCAGCAGCATCACCAAGCCGGCGGTCAACTCCCCCTGCTGATTGAGCTCAGCGGGCATGTCGTCGAGGCTCTCCTTCAGCAACTCCATCAAGCCTTGGATGAACTCCTTCTGCTTATTGAGCTGATCGAGCATTCCGTCGAGGGATAACGACTCCAGCTCCGCCGGCTCGGCATGTTCGCCTCCGTGGCTAGGGCGCTCCTGGGAGCCATCGCCTGCCCGTGAGAGATCTTTCGAGGTCTCTGCGTGGTGGCAAGCCCTCTTTTTTTTCCACAGCCTTGGTTGCCGCTCCCTTGTTACGAGTAGTTCTCGACCTAGAGCTCTGCTCACCGGCCATGGCAATGATGGACGAAGAAGAAGCACTTATGAGGAGGAAAGGTAGAGTGATTTTCGGTTAGGTAGTTCCCCTTTTTATAACCTAAGTACTAGCACTAGTACTAATACCTCCATAGTGGGAACACGTTTAGGTTTGGTACGTACTACTACTGGTGTGAGCAGGCTTTCGAATGTGATGGGAACAAGGTAAAGATTAATTGATGGTTTTGGTTTCGAGGCCCGAAACGGCTCCCGATGAGTTTAGCGGAACATAAATTTCAAGTACTACACTGCTCAAATGCGTAAATATTATGTTACTATCAAAAATTGGCACAAAATACGAAGGAGACCAATGGAAGTACTACTAGCAACCCACGATTTAACTACTCGCATGCGCGCAGTGGAGTAATAATGTCTTTCTTCCGCCCTCACGTCCACTCAATTTGCATGTGCTGTATTAATTGACCGCCATTATGGCTCAGGGAGGACGAGTACATTCTTCTGGAACCAGCAAGACGTCACTGTGATCAATCCACGCAAGGAGGTCGCAACAACACCTACACATGTGCCATGTGGCTTCATGAACTGTAAGAGAGACACTGCGTAGCGTGCCATTGGTATTCTAATTTACGTGTTTTGCACATACTCGAAGTACTAGTAAGGTACACGTGCATTGCACGCATCAGATTTTGCAACCAAATTATGAATAAATACCACACTATAACATGTAAGCTCTGAGTCATATATGCCTGATGTAGCCCTTCATTTAATTCTTATAGTTCATCTCATTCAAAATCAATTAGTTTTTATAAAAAAGCTTAGAACGCGGGAATAGGAAAAACATGGGATTATAGTGGAATGTCGTCTTGAATCCTACAGGATTGTACGTGTGTTTGATTGTGCAAAGAAAAAACCCAGAATTCTTTCAAAGAGGTTTGAGTGGATGGGATGTTTCCTACGAAATCTAGTGCAAATGAATCATATGGAAAAATTTCTATGGTTTACAATCCTACGATTCAAACAACCAAGATAGGAAAATTTCCTAATGATTAGAATCCTCCAAAATTCCTTTGAGAATCCTTTGAATCAAAGAAGCCCTTAATCTATTTTATGATTCATGGAATTGTGTGTTGTAAAGCATAAAGTAAAAACAAATAATGGCAATTCAACTAGAAAAAAGTTTGGGCAGTTATGATACGGAAGATTCTAGAACAAAAGAGAACCACTGTTGTTTCGAGGTTTGTGCATTATGCTTAAGTTCAACCATGGAGTCTGCTAGATTGTACATGTGGAAAAATCCGGTGGGGAGCTAGAAGATGGTGCGAGGGGCCGAGTGGAGGGAGACTATGAAGGAATGCACAAGTGCGAGATCGTTATTTAGAGAGAGGGGGCGAACACGTGCGCTGATGCGTGCAGTGGCAGAGCCATGAAAAATAAATGAGCTAGGGGGCCAAGCATTGCTAATCCTTTACGAGGAGGGTCAATTCATGAACTTAAACCATTTTTAGCAGCAATTGTCTAATGATCATATTCATATTAGCCTTGATATATAGTGATGTTAGGGGGGGGAGGGGGCAGGGCCCTTACTGCCCCTGTCTTCGCCATTGTGCACGCGTCTGAGAGATGAAGCGGAAGGCATGGATGATGAGAGGGGGACGTTGGATACATAATTAATGTCGGTGTATTAGCTAAATATGTTAATCCTATATAGAGAGGTATAGATTGATCGATGTGGACGTGGGAAAGAGGGTGAGACCTCACTGGATATATCGATTGATCGGTTTGTGTGGAAAACTATGAAAGACCTAGCTATATGCATGCGTGAGACATAAAGAATGCCCGATATGATGGAGAGGGGGATGTGTGTTGGTGTGTGCCTTCATGGGAGACCGACCTGAAGAAAAAGATTGCATGCGTGCGATGGATAATGCCGACTAGTAGTGTGTGTGCATGCATGAACGAGAGAAAGTTAGTGGTACAATTATAAAGAGAAGACTACTGTGTGGGTGTAAAAGAATAGCTGAATAGGTGAGGTCACATTCAATGTAAAGTTGAATTCAAATATTTGAATAAGAGATCCTGATGTTTGAAACCGATGCATGCATGAATATAACGGAGATCTGCGCGGTGTGGTTTGGAAACGAGCATGTTGTAATGTATACACATTGAACAAGGTCAGACTGATTTGAATTTGAGATACCGATGGCAAACATCATTTGGCCACGTCACATCCGTGCATGGACACACTATTCTAATTGGAGATGATGGGCGGCTTTTGAATCACATATCTATATCTATACCCCTATATATATTATATTTTATATTTTTTTTATATTGTGTGAGGGTAACTTTAACTTTGAAAGATGGTCGTTGGATGAGGCGAATCCGATGGTCCAAAGATGGCAAATTTGAGCACTACTGGCCGTTGGATATCATCTAGATTCCACCAGATTTCGCCACATGTATAATCTAGAAGACTCCATGGTTGAACTTAAGCATAACGCACAAACATCAAAACACAAGCACTTCTTATTTGTTCTAGAATCTTCCGTATCAGAATTGCCCAAATGTTTTCCTACATGATTTTCCATTATTTGTTTTTACTTTATGGCTTACGACGCACAATTCCATGAATCTTAAAATAGATTAGCTTTCTTATAAAAACTAGATGATTTTGAATGAAATGAACTATAAAAATTAAACGAATATCTACATCATGCATATATGACTCAAAGCTTGCATGCTATAATGTGGTATTGATTCATAATTTGGTTGCCAAATCTCATGCGTGCAATGCACGTGTACCTTACTCTAGTGTAAATGGTGTTTGTGTGTGTGTTGTGCGTGTTGAGGTGCAAATTGTCTTTTTTTTGGGTACACGTTAAGCTTGCTCTTCCGAAATTTCAAGCCGCGCCTTGTGGTGCCGAAAATTCAAGCTAGCGTCTCTGCCTATCGTGCTACGAAACTCCCGCCTCTTCAACCCGCGCCTCGTTAGCCCGAAATATTTAAGATATATCTTTGTCTCGTTGTGCTCTGACAACTCCATCCACTTAACCCACGCCTTGCTATTCCGAAATTACAGCGCGCGCGAAAACTCCCACCTCCTGTGAAATCCCGACACGCGAAATGCCACCACCTGAACCGAAAGAACCGCCTCAAATCGGTGGGGGTACTTTTGTAACTTACCCGACATTTCGGACAAGCGCGTCTCTAAGCCATGGTTCCCCACTGCCATCTCATCCGCCCACCCATTCGTACACCGAGGCCGCGAAAACCCCACACCCTGCTCCGTCCGCCACCCAGCCGGAGTCTCTTCCCCGACGACATCGTCCACAGCAACACCTCGACGTCCCTCATCCACCGTACCGGATGAGGATCCGTCGTCGATCTCATCGTCCCGCCGGTTCAGCCACCCCATCCTCCACCTCCAAGGAGCTGCCCCGACGTTCCCCTCGTCTTTCGCGCCACCTCCATTCCCACACCGCCGTCTTCACCTGCACCACCGAAAGAGCATCATCATCACCGTTTCCTAGGATGAAGCTGCGGCCTAATCGGTGCCACCAAAGAGGTTGTACACTAATCGTCGCATTTTCTTCTTGATTCGATCTCACGGTGCTGCCGGCGCTCGGTCCCGAGCCGACACGGCACGGCTCCATCCATGGAGGCATCGCCGGCCACTTCCTCCATGGCATCGCTCCCTCGGCAGCGACGTCCACATCAGTAGGACCTGCTGCTGCTTTAGCTCTCGCTCGCGCTGCTGCTCTGCTCTTGCTCTCGGTCCCCTTCCTGGTCTGCTCTTGCTATTGCTCTTGCTCGCGCTGCTGCTCTCCCTCTTGCTCTTGCTTGCGATGCTGCTCCGATTTAGCTACACTTTACTCCGATGCCGCCGGGGTGAAGGAAGAACCATCCCCAGTGGAGAGGGGAGCTCGCCGGAGAGATACCGCACTATCTATCTTAGGGTTCAGGATGGTGGCGGTGGTCGCCGGCGGTGGCAGGGCGTTGGCGGGGCGGTGGCGTGGGGATCGCCGAA
>NC_041384.1:714668561-714676641 GCF_002162155.2 Triticum dicoccoides
GGGGCGGTGGCGGACCGGCGGTGGGGAGTGTTTTCGGGCAGGCGGGGCGGCGCACCACCGGCCGTGGGCGGCGGGGGGCTGCTCTTTGGCCGGCTCAGGGGGGTGGAGGTTGAAGATGAACTGTAGGCCCTTGATTTCGTATCCAACGGCTGCAAATCGACTGACCAGAGATGAAAAAGTCAGTCGACCGACATGTAGCCTCACCTTGCTAGTGCGTCCAGTTTCGACAGTTAAGTTCAGTTTCGACAGTTAAGTTCAGTTTCGACAGTTAAATTCAGTTTCGACAGTTAAGTACAGAGATGGGCGGATGATGTATTTTACATCTAGCACTTTGTGTTTATGTATGTTATGTCATGTATTGGAAATGCTATTAGAATTCCACTCAGGTTAATGTTGTTCGTTGTCTCTCTTGTCTTGCTTCAGCCTCGGCGTCGTACAACTCACTAGAGCTGCTCCAATGACGAAACCCTCCATCACAGCGGAGCAGTACCTCGGGCTTCATCTCCAGATGCCTAAGATCTTCTTCCCCTCCTCTGATAGCCAAGTCAGCCGGAGCATCCTCACCGGCCAACCCAATCACGTTGAGATCAACATGGCCTCGCCAAAGAGGTTGTACACTTGTTGCATCTCTTTTTTACTCTACATGTTATATATATTGTCCACTGAGCACTCGTAGTAACGGGAAATACGATTATTTTATCCTACTATATGACAAGAAGTGAGGTACCAGGCAACTTAGCTATCCATGATGGACTCTCTTGAACACCATCATTATTTATCTCTACACGTTTGAGCTGTGCATTTGCCGATGGGCCTGGGGGTTGAGCTAGTATGGCAGTGGCCTGGGTCCAAAGTAATAGAAGTAGCACAAAAACAATTTTTTAGTGTAGGATTTTCCTTGCTCAAGCCTGCCTACTAGAATCGCCAGTGCTTGAAAGGAAAAGTGAATGAAAAACATCGGAATTGGAAAGTTTCCTATGGTACTACTTTTCATGAATTTGGTGCAAAGGAATGGGGCAAAGGAAAACTGTAGGATTTGTTCCTTTAGTGTCTCCTTGAAAGAAAAACCGTAGGAATTCTAATTTCCACTTCTCCTCCTTTTCATATTCCTACTCATCAAGCACAAGACTAAGAGATAGTAGCATAATAGCATTATAACCGTACATTTTCTTGTGGTTTGACTTAATCTCACCATGCTTTTTTGCATCCTGTGATCTTCAAATTGTTGTGAATCAAAGACCCAGATTGGCAGAAATCATGTGTTTTTAAATTCTCTGTTTTGCACGTGCACTTCTATCCTATTCCAATCTATTTCCTATCCCTGCATTGTTAGAATCCTCTAATTCAAACAAGCCCTTACTCAATTACTTCTGTTACAGATATCTGTCAAAGAAAACCTTGTGTGGTTTCTCCTGCTCCTGCGGCGCTGTGTTCCACCCCAGCTCAGCTGCTCCAACAACGGAAGGGTTCACCACAGCAGGGATCCGCTCTCCAGACTGTCTTTCGCCGCCGGCAGGCACGGCAACTGCATTACCATCATCAACTGAGTAGAGGACCTTGAGGACTACACAGGTCCGCAAGAGAGGTCGCACTCTTCCGTGTCTGCTTACGTTATGCGTCGCTTAATATGATGACATGCTACATTATCGTCGTTGTCGATGTCAAAACAGGAAGATCTCGGGTAGGGGGTCCCGAACTGTGCGTCTAGGCCGGATGGTAACATGAGGCAGGGGACACGATGTTTTACCCAGGTTCGGGCCCTCTTGATGGAGGTAAAACCCTACGTCCTGCTTGATTAATATTGATAATATGGGTAGTACAAGAGTAGATCTACCATGAGATCAGAGAGGCTAAACCCTAGAAGCTAGCCTATGGTATGATTGTATGTTATGGTTGTTGTCCTACGGACTAAAAACCCTTCGGTTTATATAGACACCGGAGAGGGTTAGGGTTACACAAGGTCGGTTACAGAGGAGATATCCATATCCGTATTGCCTAGCTTGCCTTTCACGCCAAGTAGAGTCCCACCCGGACACGAGATGAAGTCTTCAATCTTGTATCTTCATAGTCTAACTGTCCGGCCAATGGAGATAGTCCGGCTGTCCGGAGACCCCCTAATCCAGGACTCCCTCAGTAGCCCCTGAACCAGTCTTCAATGACGATGAGTCCGGAGCGCAGTATTGTCTTCGGCATTGCAAGGCGGGTTCCTTCTCCGAATACATCACATAAGAATTTGAATACGAGGATAGTGTCCGACCCTGCAAAATAAGTTCCACATTCCACAGTAGAGAGAATAATATTTTTGCAGATTAGCAGCACGACGTTACGTCATGGCCCAGTGATTATTCGAACCGTTTTTTTCATCCAGCTCCACACATAACGCGAGGCGGTTTCTTGACACATCTCGTCGAAGCAGAGATCGTGTCCCCTTATTACGGGATTCTCATCAATATGGGCGTGGGTAACCCAACCGTGTCTAGGACTCCTAGATTATAGGCAAGTCCTAAACGGCTACGGAGAGGACACTTGATATTCACCCTCTTTATAAAGGGACAAGGTTTTCACTTTTTCCCTCTCGTGCTCAATCGAACCCTTCCCTCGCCTCGAGTTCTAGCACCCAAAGCCCAGGTTAGGTTCTTCGGATCTTCAATCATGTCCGGATCCAACCTTCAAGGCCAATGGATGCCCTCCTCCATTATGGAAGAGGACATTAAGAAGTTGAGGGAGGCCAGATACCTGACCGCCGAGGTTTCGCATCGGCTGACTCCTGAACCCAACGGGAACGTCGTGTTTGTCTCCCACTTCCTCCGAGGTCTAGGCCTCACTCTGGATCCCTTCGTCAGGGGTTTGATGTTCTATTATGGGCTAGATTTCCATGATCTAGCTCCGGACTCCTTTCTCCACATCTCGACATTTATCATCGTGTGTGAGGCCTTCCTCCGCATTACCCCTCACTTCAGCTTGTGGCTCAAGACCTTTGAAGTGAAGCCGAAGGTGATCGAGGGGCGACATGCAGCGTGCGGACGTGTATCATAGGCAAGATGGAAGGAGCTCCATGGCCGGACGATTCCTTTCCAGAGGTGTCCGAATTATGGCAGCGGTAGTGGTTTTACGTCACAGCTCCATGAAGTGCCAAGTGGGCGGCTGCCCCCGCTTTTCGCTCGGGCCCCCCATCACAACTGATGTCATGGATTAGCAGAGGTCTAAGCTAGGGTCCAACCAAGGATGTGCCTATACTGCAAAGCCGCATCCGAGATCTCTTCGAGGGAGATTTTAATTTGGTTGCGGTAATACAAGTTATGTTGGTTCGTCAAGTCCAGCCTTGCAAACGACGGCCCCTTCGCTTGTGGGAGTTCAACCCAGAAGGACCACGTTCCATTCAAAGGTTCCTCGGCCTAACGCACGAGGAGATATACAAGTTATTCTTCGGACCTCAAATAGAGTGTACGGATACTACCGAGGACGTGGGCCTGAGCAGTAACCGCGCCGCCGAACAAGTAAGAAATCCTCTAGCCGAACACACTGTCTTTTATTCATCACAAAGTTATTTTTGAGAGTTCGTTCTTTGACCAGTACTGGCTAACAAAGGCAAAGATGATTCGGTGTTTGGCCCCCTCCCTGAGGGTTTGGAAAATCCGATGTTGGAAAAGATGCTCGAGCTCGCACCTTGCCCGGAACCTTCGAAGGAAGATACACGGGGGATAATACGGGCGGACGCGGGCCCCCAGCACTGCCAGTTCCAACCGAGGGAATGAGCGCCTCCATGAAGGAGGGTGACCGGGGGAGGAAAAGGACTGCTTCCGAAGATCCGGAAGGCGAGGCCTCCAAACAGGAGAAGAAGTCTCCCACCAAGGGTCCTACCTCGAGGCGGTGCTTTTGCCGCACAAAGTCCGCGGGGGGATCATCCCTCCAACGAGTCGTAAGTGATCCAAAAATACTTTAATAGTGAAGGTATACTATCTTTTTTCTGAGAAAATAACCATGGCATATATCTTACAGTTCGGGCCTTAGCCCTTCTCATCTGAGCTCGTCTTTGGGGGATCTTCTTCCAGAGATGATGGAGAGCGAAACGCCTCCCCCGGACACCTCCGCTCAAGAAGGGGCGACCCCAAAGTGTCGTCACGGAGGGCCTCTCCAGATCCGGTGAGGCCAGAAGATATTCCGATAGACCCCCGAAGTCCCCAGCATCCGGCTCCCGAAGAGAACAGACAAAAGAGTCCGACACCGTCGGGTATGCGGTCAGACGTTCTGAGGGAGCTGTTGGGGCGAGCGGCCATCTCAGAAGAACACCGTACGCTGATGGGTATGGTGATGGAAAGAATTGCATCCGCCGAAAGCGGATTGCATGAAGCTTTTATGAGTCTACTGACAAGCTTTGAGGTACGTGATAGTACCGCACATGTTAGGTGTGCCCTGTGTAGATATTAGCCCCTGAGACTCTGTTTGTCGTCGAGAACGGCGGCGAACAGAGGATCATAGTCCCAGGTAATAACCGGACTGCCTTTATGTGCAGGCGGTGGAAGCTCCGGTGGCTAGCTGGACTAGTGAGTTTGCCAAATTAAAACGACAACTGGATGCGGCAGACGCCGACATCGAGCTTGTTAACAAGAGGCTTGACGAGGCACAGGGTAATGTGACACCCCAAAATTTTGGCCTTGTTTTATTAAACTATTTTTTTCAGGAATTAAAACTTTGGATTTCTGAGCTCCATTTTGATTTATTTTTTAAATCATTTCCTTCCCTGTTGTGATGAGTTTTTCCCAAAGAGAAAACTTTTCAAATATGTTATTGGACTTGTTTAACCTCTCAAGAAAAACTTTCCTTTTATCAGTATAACAAATTAACTAACTTAATTGCTTGATCTTTACTTTCTTGAAAATAGTTTTTTCAAGGTTAAATGGCCATATTTGAACTACAACCATTTGATAGATTCACTTAAAATTTCCACAAAAATTTGGAGATGTCATGTGATGTTTTTAAATCACTTTTATGCAAAAATATATTTCATTCACTAAATATTTTGAGCCCTACTCTCAATTTTTTCTTCTCTGGTCCAGAGTGCATTTTGCACTACAACCTATTTAAATATTTCTTTAAAACTTCTACCAAAATTAAGGGAGGTCAGTAGGAGCCTATTATTCCACTTTGTGCAAAAATCCAGGGTTGTTCTTTGAAATTATTGAGTGAATCAACCTCATTTCCATTCTGGACCAACTTGAGGATTTGTACAGCAACCACCATTTTAGTTGCTCCTATACCCTTAATTATTTCTCCAACTTGTAGTCCCCCGTGTTAAACCCTTAAGTCCAGGAGCATGCACCATTTAGATCACTTTTGGTTCATGGAATAATGCTATTTATTTCCTGTCCAGAAATGTAGTTTTGTAAAACTTGCACTAGCAAGTTTCCCCTTTTGTCCAACTAACCTCACCACTCTCTTTTGCATCTAAAGAGACCCCCATCTGGAGTTTTTGGCCACCCCAAGACCTGCCTAAGTGCATGTGGCATTTTGTCAAACACCTGGAGAGCATGACCAGTTTTGAGATGAGTTTTGGCATTGCACTGTGAACTTGCACCTCTGATCAAACCAGCATGTCCACTAGGATTCCAGTTGCTCCTAACCTGGGTCTGTTATTTGCCAGCCTCAACCGTGACCTGTAGCATGCCTCGGCATTGTGTCGAACACCTGGTGTGCGTGCACTGGACGCGCCCAGAGCGCGCGTATTGCAGCCGCGCGCCCGAGCCGACACGCTGGCCCCCACGGCTTTGGCCCGCTCTGCAGAACCTTGCCGCGCATTCCCTTTCTCTCCGCTACGCGCCAAGCAGCTCCCGCCGCACCCGGCAGGCCAAGCGCTAGCCGCCGCCGCCGCCCGACAGCCCTGCACCGTGCAGCGCCGCCCAAGCCACCCCGGCTCGCCACCTGGCCCTTGGAGCAGTGCAAGCTCATCCGCAAGCGCGTCTGCTAGCCCTCGTCACCGCCACGTCGCCCGAGCTACAGAACGTCGGTTCGCTGGAAACTTATCCACGGCCGCCGCGGAACCGCCTTGCCACGCTATAAAATGGAAGCCCCGAGCGTCTCCGAGCCCTCAGGTAGCCTCACGCCGTCTCACTAGCGCCCCCATCGCCACCAATTGGAGGGGAGCAGGTCTTCGTCAACCTCTCCGGTCAGTTCGGCCACCGCCGCCTCCCGGCTCCATTCGGCGCAACCAGAGCTTCCCCCTCTCCGTTCTCTTCACCAGGAACCTTATCATCCTCCCGTGAACTCGTTCCCCTGCTTGATTTTGATCGGGAGCCGTCGCCACCACAAACTCACTTTGTCACCGAAGCTTCCCTCCGCCGCGGAGCTCGCCGCCGGCGATTTACTCCTTCCCCAGCAACCCCTCGACCACCGGGAGAACCGCCCCGGCCGTGCCGATCCATCCCTACCCTCTGGAGCCCGCGAGGAGCAGCCAAACGCCGGCGACGATCGCCGGAGCCCCGCTTCGCTCGGACAGAGGAGGGAGACGACGCGCGGCGACTGGTCAAACACGACCAGTGGGCCAGGCGGGCCCACTGTCAGCGACACCCCGCGCTGTCCACGTGAGATTAAGTGAAGGCGTATTATCCCTAGTACGCTTTCCCCGCTCCGAAAGCGTATTCCCCTCCGAAACGTTTTCTTTTTCTGTTTTTTTTAGAAACAGATTTTGACCAAATCTTTGACTGGCTATAACTTTTTAAATATAAGTCCAAATGAGTTGATTCTTTTTCCTACCTTCCTCATATTTGATCTAGTTTATTTTAAGATTTATTTGAAAAATTTTCAAACAACTTTTGGTTCTGTTTTTGAAATGTGTGTTAATTCAAATATATTTTCAAATAGGATTTTTGGGAGAGAGAAGAAACTTTCAAAAGTTTGGAGAGCACCCTGCCTTTCCACACATTGAAGGCAAGCATTCTGAATCCCGGCATAATAATTTTGGAGTGATCGTTGATGCATTTATAACACCACCACATTTCGAAGGACTTGTTATTTCATGTGATATGATCATATGCATGGGTGCATATTACTGATTTCCATGCTGTTGGTAATGGACACACTTGTGATGATAATCACCCTCATGAGCTTTACATGCATACCGGCAGGAAACCGGGGAAAACCTCTGCCTTGGGTAGGTATGAGTTTGTCGCCGGTCTCCGTCGGGACGGTTCTGTCTGGTATGGCATGGTAAGGTGATATGAGTGGTGACTCTGTTTGATGAAATATATTTGTTATACTAATAATGCAGGGAATACTTGAACCTCCTGAGTCGACCGTAGATCGAGTCTTGTTCCAGTAAACCCCATACTTGTTTCGTACTACCACTCGTCTCTACAGCAAGTAGAGTACGGTTCAGTAAGTTGTCAACCTCTTTCTAGCACACACCGTACAGAGAGGCCATGGTGGAAGATACTAGTTGTAACTGGTAGGCAGGCCACCTGGTCCGGGAGCATGGGTGTTTCCGGTTGGGACCGAGAGGGGAGGCCACCCCTTAGAGCGCGCGATATAAATTTGATCCCATGCTACGCGAGGTTGTAGCCTCCCCACTTAGAGTTTGCTTAACAGGTGTCGTGGGTGATTCCAGACACGTGTGTGATAAGCTGGTGTGTGCAAGTTAGGTGTGTTTTCAACAAAAAGACCGTAGACGGAATTAGTCCCGATGGACTAAAGAAATCCGTTACTCGTGGGTAAAGAGTACACCCTCTGTAGAGAATAAACCTATTCGAATAGCCGTGTCCATGGTTAAGGATTACAGTCTGGGATGGGTCAAGTATCGGTCTTAGTGTCGGTCTTCGGAGGTGAAACTATTAATCCAGAAATGGAATTACTACTTGTGACTTGTGATAACTATGATTATTATTATTGTTGACTAACCCGTGATATTATTGTTATTATCGAGTATCTCTGGGATGGTTCTACCTCCGGGATATTCACTTTGATTGTTTCTTTTAAAGCCCTTTATGAGGCGTCGCCCAGACGCCCGACTGTGGCATTTCTTTTAAAGCCCTTTATGTGGTGTCGCTCAGACGCCCGACTGTGGCATTTCTTTTAAAGCCCTTTATGT
>NC_041384.1:714676893-714733062 GCF_002162155.2 Triticum dicoccoides
TTATGTGGTGTCGCTCAGACGCCCGACTTTGGCATTTCTTTTAAAGCCCTTTATGTGGTGTCGCTCAGACGCCCGACTGTGGCATTTCTTTTAAAGCCCTTTATGTGGTGTCGCTCAGACGCCCGACTGTGGCATTTCTTTTAAAGCCCTTTATGTGGTGTCGCTCAGACGCCCGACTATGGCATTGCTTGCTATTTGTTTCATAAATTTTTATACTACCATGTTATTGCATTTTTTTAATAACTTGCTTGCACGCATCTGAGTTTCATTGTGACTGACGTCATGAGCTTATAATATTTTTTTTGCACATCATTGTTATATTATACCTGTGTTCATAATGTTTGCGAGTACATTCAAAGTACTCACTGGCTTGTCCCTGGCTATTGTCTTGGCCAGATTTTCTTGCACGGAGAGGAGCGACGCGATGCCAGCCCCGGAAACCACTCAATGGAGATAGCAGCCTCGCGAAGATAGGAATTTAACCTGGTCAGCTGTTCCCGTGGGAAATGGAGTCCCATAGACACTGATGCTTCACAACCCGCTTCCGCCATCAACCACTAGAAACCATTTGTTGTACTCACAGGCCAGAATGGTCTTGTACTGCATATTTTGTATTTTGCTTGGAATTTCTGTATCAAGTTGGAGCCTCATCAGCTAACAGTAATCCTGGGGCTGATGAGAACGACAGTCTTTTCTGGAAATTTATTACCCAGAAAACCCGGTCGTGACAGGCTTGGTATCAGAGCCAGGCTGACCAATGGCTAATCCTATCTTAGCCAGGTCAATAAACTTAGGCAAACCAACCCACCAGACCTTAACCAAACCCCAACCAAGCTTCTCGTGCAAGATAGCCACACAGTGACCCAACACTTTTTGCAGTCGGTGCCCAACCTATCAACCTAACCTGTCACTCATGCGCCAGTGACCGGCCCCTAAATAGTCCTTTCTCACAAGCATGCGAAGGAAGATTCCGTCCCCTTTTTCCTATAAAAAGGGCGCGCTAGCACCAAACCAGCACACACAGCCGCTACCTCAAACCGAGCCATAATGCCTGGACCTGTCGTGCACAACGGAACCACAGCAACCAACCTTGGAGGTTTTGTGGCCATCCTCGCAAACCTCACCCGTCGTGCCTATGCGTTAGAGGAGCCACCACAATATGTTGTGTATCAAGGACCCATGAGCGGTGAAGACCGTCAATTCTGGGCCACTGTGCACATCTACGGTAGGGGTCTAGCACCCGAGCGCCCCTACAGGTTCACCGGAAGAACAACTTCCTTTGAGCCACAAGCCATCCAGCTAGCCGCTCGAGAGGCTATAGTTCATCTCAGGCACTTGTCGCCCAGAGTTAACTGTCGCTCATTCCACTACTACCCCAGACGAGAAGGGTATGGTAGACCACCCCAAGTTTCCAATGGAGATCACGAGACGGACCCCGCATTGTTGCACCTAGTGCGCTATGTAAGTGCACTAGAGGCACTGTTCGACCAGATCACCATTGATCTGATTGCAGCTCGTGGAGAGCTGGTTCGTCGAGCCCCGGCGAGAGAAGAAAACGAGCCCAACGCCGACAACCCAGTCGTGCTGTTTGGACAACCGATCGAGACTCCGAGATCTGCTCCAGCCATCGGCCAAGGTGCTGCGATAACCCCAGAAGTGCTTCATCGCATATTGGGAGCACACTCCAACGGGGTTGTGGCCAACAATCCCCGCAATGGTCATTCTCACTACCCCGACCCTGCAGTTCCTCCGCTATCTCCGACTAATCCCGGCAGAGAGACACGTGGAGAAGCCTTGACATCCACCAGGCACGCCCGTTTAGACATAAACGAGGTAGACTAAGCCGTATGAGTAACACCGAGTTTCAGTGTATCCTCGCTTTGTAATCATGCGACCGTGTATTTTAACGCAGCCTGTCGTTGTGCCTCTGTTTTAATAGTAGCCTTGCATATTTGGTCAGCGCATAGCTGCATATTTTTCCGGGCACAACTACCAAAACCAACCCGACGACAACCACAGTAACACGTCTCTTTATGAGATATGTGTATCCCTGACACTGACCCGACCTTGGAGCTAAGCTGGCAAATTTATTACTTTTCGCCACGGTAAAACGATCCGGCTCCTTTGCTATATAAAGGCCACCTTGTGACCTTACCCAGCAACCCTCACTTTGCACACAACACTCACGCTTCTTCCTGTCATGCCGAACCCCAGCATTCATCTGAGAACCCCAGATGCAACCCCAGGTAGCTTTGTCAAAATATTGTGGGATTTTACCCGCAGTACCATGGGTTCTACCCAGCCACCCCAGTACGAGCTGTTCAAATCGAGGATCACCCCATCCACCTCGGAATATTGGGAAGCAGTACACATTCCTCCTGTAGACCCCAACCAAGATCCAATAGAAGTTTCCTTCGTGGGGAAATCTATGCCAACCCCATACTTGGCCATAGAAGCTGCTGCGAAAGAAGCGATTGCTCGTCTTCGATCCGCAGTACCCTATGCCCGCGAACGAGGATATTATTACTTTCCAAGTCGTGCAACACCCGGAGAAATAACGTCTTTTCCCGGTGGGCGGATTGAGAGAGACCCAGTTCTGGCCAACCTTATCCAGTACATCATTGCTCAAGAGCATTTAAACCAGCGAGTGATGGATTATCTCCAGAGCCTCGCAGATTTAAATCCTCAGATTGCCATCGGCAGACCACTGAGACCCGACCCGGAGAGACGCATTCATCGACTGGTCAATCCACTTCCTCCAATAGAAGAGGAGTGTATTCCTTTACCAGAGACATTTTATCAGGACTCCGCCCAGTTACCATTTTCATTTTAGACGTCACTATTGTATTTGTTCCTTGCAGCGTTTATTTATGTGTGTGACTTATGCGTAATACCCTGAGTTTGTACGACGAGTCAATTATTTGGATCCTACTAGTGTGTGTAGTTTTTGTTGTGGTTTATGCTCCTTTAAATTAAATGTTTTTCCCTCGCAAAATCCTGGAGTGAGATTTCTTTTCCCTGAATTGCTACACCTGCCACTTCACGACATGGATTAATTAATTTCACACAGCACCACGCAGCAGACTCACAACCATAATCATTCGGGCATATACACTGTTTGCAAAAACCTTGCAACGGTGTTACATCCAGCTAATCACCTCCCCCTAACAACAGTTAGCACCCGGCACCCTCCATCTACTCCTCATGATCACCATCACCGCGGAAAGCCAACACCCGAGCCGCAGCATCGCGATACTCGTCGAAGATCATCGCGCACAGGAGCACAAAGAGCCCCAGCAGCGTCGCCAGCCCTCCGCATATCAGGATCACAAACCAGTCCGGCATTGCCTCCGCCATTAGAGCCTCGACCGAGCTTCTGCAAGCAGTAACAGAGAAAGGAGGAGGAGGAGAAGTGAGGCCAGGTGTAAGGAGGAAGAGAGAGGCACCCCGGCCGTTTTTATAGCTCGAGCTCGGTGTACGGTGGGCGAAGTCCACCAACGCCGCTCGTCGCCGATCGCCGGTGTTCGGAGTCGAATCCACGAGCAGTGCCGATAGCGCACTGGCCCGCGAGGTGAGTGCATGCTGCACCAGCAGCTAGCACGCCGCGCACTACCACGGTACGGCCTAGATGCCCTACACACTAGGCGTCGCCGGTGGAGAAAGCGCGTGGGAGAGAGGAGGAAGAAAGGTCCAGAGGGAGAAGAAGAGGAGACTGACAGTGGACCCCGGGTCCACCTGTCAGCCAGAGAGAGCACTGTGCTCTCGGGTGCAATCAGCGTATATCTAAATTTAGGAGTTATCCTAAATTTATATCCAGCATAGAAATCGCCCGTTTTTGTCTCGGACCGTAGACTTTTCCGCGCAGCACCAGTTTTCACACGGTGGTTTTTCACCACTTATTGCCCTCTCACTGTAGCTACATCTTTATTGCGTAAATAATCTCTTAACACCGCTTTCAGCAAATCTCGAGGACGAGATTTTTCTTAAGGGGGATAGTATTGTGAAACCCCAAAATTTTGGCCTTGTTTTATTAAACTATTTTTTTCAGGAATTAAAACTTTGGATTTCTGAGCTCCATTTTGATTTTTTTTAAATCATTTCCTTCCCTGTTGTGATGAGTTTTTCCCAAAGAGAAAACTTTTCAAATATGTTATTGGACTTGTTTAACCTCTCAAGAAAAACTTTCCTTTTATCAGTATAACAAATTAACTAACTTAATTGCTTGATCTTTACTTTCTTGAAAATAGTTTTTTCAAGGTTAAATGGCCATATTTGAACTACAACCATTTGATAGATTCACTTAAAATTTCCACAAAAATTTGGAGATGTCATGTGATGTTTTTAAATCACTTTTATGCAAAAATATATTTCATTCACTAAATATTTTGAGCCCTACTCTCAATTTTTTCTTCTCTGGTCCAGAGTGCATTTTGCACTACAACCTATTTAAATATTTCTTTAAAACTTCTACCAAAATTAAGGGAGGTCAGTAGGAGCCTATTATTCCACTTTGTGCAAAAATCCAGGGTTGTTCTTTGAAATTATTGAGTGAATCAACCTCATTTCCATTCTGGACCAACTTGAGGATTTGTACAACAACCACCATTTTAGTTGCTCCTATACCCTTAATTATTTCTCCAACTTGTAGTCCCCCGTGTTAAACCCTTAAGTCCAGGAGCATGCACCATTTAGATCACTTTTGGTTCATGGAATAATGCTATTTATTTCCTGTCCAGAAATGTAGTTTTGTAAAACTTGCACTAGCAAGTTTCCCCTTTTGTCCAACTAACCTCACCACTCTCTTTTGCATCTAAAGAGACCCCCATCTGGAGTTTTTGGCCACCCCAAGACCTGCCTAAGTGCATGTGGCATTTTGTCAAACACCTGGAGAGCATGACCAGTTTTGAGATGAGTTTTGGCATTGCACTGTGAACTTGCACCTCTGATCAAACCAGCATGTCCACTAGGATTCCAGTTGCTCCTAACCTGGGTCTGTTATTTGCCAGCCTCAACCGCGACCTGTAGCATGCCTCGGCATTGTGTCGAACACCTGGTGTGCGTGCACTGGACGCGCCCAGAGCGCGCGTATTGCAGCCGCGCGCCCGAGCCGACACGCTGGCCCCCACGGCTTTGGCCCGCTCTGCAGAACCTTGCCGCGCATTCCCTTTCTCTCCGCTACGCGCCAAGCAGCCCCCGTCGCGCCCGGCAGGCCAAGCGCTAGCCGCCGCCGCCGCCCGACAGCCCTACGCCGTGCAGCGCCGCCCAAGCCACCCCGGCTCGCCACCTGGCCCTTGGAGCAGTGCAAGCTCATCCGCAAGCGCGTCTGCTAGCCCTCGTCACCGCCACGTCGCCCGAGCTACAGAACCTCGGTTCGCCGGAAACTTATCCACGGCCGCCGCGGAACCGCCTTGCCACGCTATAAAAGGGAAGCCCCGAGCGTCTCCGAGCCCTCAGGTAGCCTCACGCCGTCTCACTAGCGCCCCCATCGCCACCAATTGGAGGGGAGCAGGTCTTCGTCAACCTCTCCGGTCAGTTCGGCCACCGCCGCCTCCCGGCTCCATTCGGCACAACCAGAGCTTCCCCCTCTCCGTTCTCTTCACCAGGAACCTTATCATCCTCCCGTGAACTCGTTCCCCTGCTTGATTTTGATCGGGAGCCGTCGCCACCACAAACTCACTTTGTCACCGAAGCTTCCCTCCGCCGCGGAGCTCACCGCCGGTGATTTACTCCTTCCCCAGCAACCCCTCAACCATCGGGAGAACCGCCCCGGCCGTGCGGATCCATCCCTACCCTCTGGAGCCCGCGAGGAGCAGCCAAACGCCGGCGACGATCGCCGGAGCCCCGCTCCGCTCGGACAGAGGAGGGAGACGACGCGCGGCGACTGGTCAAACATGACCAGTGGGCCAGGCGGGCCCACTGTCAGCGACACCCCGCGCTGTCCACGTGAGATTAAGTGAAGGCGTATTATCCCTAGTACGCTTTCCCCGCTCCGAAAGCGTATTCCCCTCCGAAACGTTTTCTTTTTCTGTTTTTTTTAAAACAGATTTTGACCAAATCTTTGACTGGCTATAACTTTTTAAATATAAGTCCAAATGAGTTGATTCTTTTTCCTACCTTCCTCATATTTGATCTAGTTTATTTTAAGATTTATTTGAAAAATTTTCAAACAACTTTTTGGTTCTGTTTTTGAAATGTGTGTTAATTCAAATATATTTTCAAATAGGATTTTTGGGAGAGAGAAGAAACTTTCAAAAGTTTGGAGAGCACCCTGCCTTTCCACACATTGAAGGCAAGCATTCTGAATCCCGGCATAATAATTTTGGAGTGATCGTTGATGCATTTATAACACCACCGCATTTCGAAGGACTTGTTATTTCATGTGATATGATCATATGCATGGGTGCATATTACTGATTTCCATGCTGTTGGTAATGGACACACTTGTGATGATAATCACCCTCATGAGCTTTACATGCATACCGGCAGGAAACCGGGGAAAACCTCTGCCTTGGGTAGGTATGAGTTTGTCGCCGGTCTCCGTCGGGACGGTTCTGTCTGGTATGGCATGGTAAGGTGATATGAGTGGTGACTCTGTTTGATGAAATATATTTGTTATACTAATAATGCAGGGAATACTTGAACCTCCTGAGTCGACCGTAGATCGAGTCTTGTTCCAGTAAACCCCATACTTGTTTCGTACTACCACTCGTCTCTACAGCAAGTAGAGTACGGTTCAGTAAGTTGTCAACCTCTTTCTAGCACACACCGTACAGAGAGGCCATGGTGGAAGATACTAGTTGTAACTGGTAGGCAGGCCACCTGGTCCGGGAGCATGGGTGTTTCCGGTTGGGACCGAGAGGGGAGGCCACCCCTTAGAGCGCGCGATATAAATTTGATCCCATGCTACGCGAGGTTGTAGCCTCCCCACTTAGAGTTTGCTTAACAGGTGTCGTGGGTGATTCCAGACACGTGTGTGATAAGCTGGTGTGTGCAAGTTAGGTGTGTTTTCAACAAAAAGACCGTAGACGGAATTAGTCCCGATGGACTAAAGAAATCCGTTACTCGTGGGTAAAGAGTACACCCTCTGTAGAGAATAAACCTATTCGAATAGCCGTGTCCATGGTTAAGGATTACAGTCTGGGATGGGTCAAGTATCGGTCTTAGTGTCGGTCTTCGGAGGTGAAACTATTAATCCAGAAATGGAATTACTACTTGTGACTTGTGATAACTATGATTATTATTATTGTTGACTAACCCGTGATATTATTGTTATTATCGAGTATCTCTGGGATGGTTCTACCTCCGGGATATTCACTTTGATTGTTTCTTTTAAAGCCCTTTATGAGGCGTCGCCCAGACGCCCGACTGTGGCATTTCTTTTAAAGCCCTTTATGTGGTGTCGCTCAGACGCCCGACTGTGGCATTTCTTTTAAAGCCCTTTATGTTGTGTCGCTCAGATGCCCGACTGTGGCATTTCTTTTAAAGCCCTTTATGTGGTGTCGCTCAGACGCCCGACTGTGGCATTTCTTTTAAAGCCCTTTATGTGGTGTCGCTCAGACGCCCGACTGTGGCATTTCTTTTAAAGCCCTTTATGTGGTGTCGCTCAGACGCCCGACTGTGGCATTTCTTTTAAAGCCCTTTATGTGGTGTCGCTCAGACGCCCGACTGTGGCATTGCTTGCTATTTGTTTCATAAATTTTTATACTACCATGTTATTGCATTTTTTTAATAACTTGCTTGCACGCATCTGAGTTTCATTGTGACTGACGTCATGAGCTTATAATATTTTTTTTTGCACATCATTGTTATATTATACCTGTGTTCATAATGTTTGCGAGTACATTCAAAGTACTCACTGGCTTGTCCCTGGCTATTGTCTTGGCCAGATTTTCTTGCACGGAGAGGAGCGACGTGATGCCAGCCCCGGAAACCACTCAATGGAGATAGCAGCCTCGCGAAGATAGGAATTTAACCTGGTCAGCTGTTCCCGTGGGAAATGGAGTCCCATAGACACTGATGCTTCACAACCCGCTTCCGCCATCAACCACTAGAAACCATTTGTTGTACTCACAGGCTAGAATGGTCTTGTACTGCATATTTTGTATTTTGCTTGGAATTTCTGTATCAAGTTGGAGCCTCATCAGCTAACAGTAATCCTGGGGCTAATGAGAACGACAGTCTTTTCTGGAAATTTATTACCCAGAAAACCCGGTCGTGACAGGTAAGTGTTATTATCTGGTGAACGCCACATAGTAACAGCATCATGATGCCAGTATCTTTAATATGTTGTGACTGCAGATGGAGCTGCCACCATGGAAACCTTGCAGGCAGAACTTGCCTGAGCCAAGGAACAAGCGAGGATTAGCAATGCGGCTGCTTTGAAGGCGGCTGAAGAGTTGAAAGCCGAGAAGGCCGCACATTGCGAGAGCCAAGAGAAAATGGCCAAGATGGCCGTAGAATTAAAAGACACTGCCGACCGTTGCCAGGTCCTTGAAAAAGAAAACCGGGCGAAGGCAACGGACCTTGACAAGGTCAAGATGGCGGACAAAGACACCCGCTCTTCTATGAGAGTGAAGAAGGAGGAGCTACGGGAAGCCGGGGATATTGCGGCTGGGATGCCCTTCATGCTACGGAGGAAGTTCGGAGATCCACGGTATGCCCCTCTGGATCGGCTGTGGAGTTCGGCAGATGCATATATGGACTTGGCGACGAGCGCTACCGATGCAGCCAAGTACTTCCAGGGTCAAACATATCGTGAAGTGGACAAGCTGTTCTGGTCACAATTCAACATTCCAAAGCGTCTGCTTTCATTGACTGACCAGCTAGCCGAATGGGCCGAACTAAATAGGTTGTCCGGACTCACCATGAGGTCTGTTGTGGATCAGTTATGGCCGGAAGAGCCAAAGCCGAACATCTATTTCAGCTTAGTGCAGCAGGTCCTTGGTGCGGTGCCGCACATTGATGCCATGAAGAGGTCGGCGTGCATAGAAGGCTCACGGATGGCCCTTGCCCGTGTTAAAGCATACTGGGCGGAGATGGATGCTACCGTTGTTGCGGCGCATGGTTAGGCCATAGGCCGAGTAGCTGCCGATCACTATTTCGAGGATGTTCTCCAGGGTGCTCATTTGATAGAGGCCCAGTGCTTGAAGAATATTATGTTTGAGTGACATGTATTGCCATTGTAAACACAATGTTTTTATGCAATTCTATAAGGCTGTGTTTATACTTTTGCCCGAAAGTAATATGATGCCTCCTGTGTGGCCGTTTATGTATACATGTTTATGACCTGAAAGATTGTAGTCATCGGCTTCAGCCCCCACGCATATAATGCGGAGGTGCTCGCAAAAAATACTGTTCACACTTTACCCAACGTCTTGGTCCTATTAAGGAGGTGATAGCACAACGAACGAGGCAACCGTACTATAATGCTTTAACACTTTCACTTAGCCATAGGAGTTTGACAGTGGGGCTACTAGATAGCCCCTGGTGGCTCCGCACTCTCCCGATCTCGGGGTGCGTACATGCCTGGCCGGGAAACAGCCCTTCATTAAGGCGGAGGAATTCTAACATCCCTATAGGTCATCGAGTGGTTGAACAGTCTCCCGCTATATCATCACAGCAGTTTTCGGCTTTCTCTACTAAGGTGCTCGTCCGGATGAACCAGGGCACAATCGCAGTAGTTCTCCTGGTGCTGCCTTAGCCGGTAAAGCGGAAGGTAAGGCACCAAAACAAAGGAGCCGGGCAAACCCAACATTTGACCGAAGACAATGATTCGGAGCTGATGCATATAAGGCCAAAGTCGCAACGCCGAACACTCCCTAAGGTATTCGGTCTTTATGGTATAAACCGGGCCTAAATAGTGCCCTTTGTAAGAAGCCCCTTGTGTCCAGGTACGTGCATTATTCTGACGTGGCCACATGCCAAGACTTCAACATCCTTCTCAATTGTGCTGAGAATTCGGTGGATGTGTATCAACAAGAGACAGTAAAAAATGTTTACGCAGGGTCTTAATCTAAAAAGAATCCTTGGAGCGGGTCCCTGCTGCACGTCTACGCTTGTGTCTCCGTTCTGCCGTATCCTGGACGGGTGTGGCACGATGATCATCTATAAAAGAGAGGAACTTAGGTGAAAAAGTTCTCGTGCAAAAAGATAGTTTTTAAAGAAACCATGTATAATTCAAGATGAGTAAAACTTACCACTTGTCTACGCGCGTTGAGCCCCTTGTATTTGTAATAGGGGTGTGACCATCGATCAGGTATGTATTACATATAGCTGCGCCGGACTAGCCTAACCGTGTCCGAGGTCTTGACGACCTGATAAATGCTTTAGTTGGTCGAGCCGTTTTTAGTGTGCAGCTGCCAAGGCAGCCGCACTCTCTTCGGCGCGCAAAGAACGCTGAATACTTTCGTTCACTGTAATGATGCCACGTGGGTCAGGCATCTTGAGTGTGAGGGAAGCGTAGTGCGGTATTGCATTAAAGCGAACGAAAGCTTCGCGTCTGAGTAGTGCTTGATAGCCACTTTGGAACGGAGCGATGAGGAAGGTTAAATGTTCGCTACAGAAGTTATCGGGGAAGCCGAGTATAACCTTTAGTAGAAGGGAGCCCATGCAATGAGCCACTGGGCCTGGCATTACTCCTTTAAAGGTAGTATTGCTTTGGCAAATTTTTGTTGGGTCTATCCCCATTTCGTAGATTGTGTCCTGGTATATCAGGTTTAGACTGCTACCACCATCCATCAGGACTCGTGTGAAGTGGTACCCGTCAATTATTGGGTCTAATACCAGGGCAGCCCATACTGCACGCCTGATACTTGCTGAGTAATCACGATGGTCGAAAGTGATCGGTTAAGACAACCAGTGGCAGGACTCCGCGGTGATAGGCCCGTGGGCATAATTTTCTAGGAGTGCCATTTTTTTCTCCCCTTGATCACGTGTAACACATTTACTGTTTTGACTTCCGGTGGAAATTTCTTTTGTTCCCCAGTGTCTTGCTTGAGAGGCTCATCCTCGTCTTCGCTTGGTGTATCTGTTGGGGAACGTAGCAGAATTTTAAAATTTTCTACGCATCACCAAGATCATCTATGGAGTCATCTAGCAACGAGGGAGAGGGGAGTGCATCTACATATCCTTGTAGATCGTGAGCGGAAGCGTTCATGAGAACGGGGTTGATGGAGTCATACTCGTCGTGATCCAAATCACCGATGACCTAGCGACGAACGGACGGCACCTCCGCGTTCAACACATGTACGGTTGGGAAAACGTCTCCTCGAACTTAATCCAGCAAGGGGGAAGGACACGTTGATGGAGATCCATCAGCACGACGGCGTGGTGGTGGAGGCAACGGTGATCTCGGCAGGGCTTCGCCAAGCTCAGCAAGAGGGAGAGGTGTCACGGGAGGGAGAGGGAGGCGCCAGGGGCTAGGGTGTGGCTGCCCTCCCTCCCCCCACTATATATAGGACCCTAGGGGGGCCAGCCTTAGGAGATGGGATCTCCAAGGGGGCGGGGGCCAAGGGGTGTGGCTTGCCCCCCAAGCCAAGTGGGGCGACCCCCATCCCTAGGGTTTCCAACCCTAGGCGCAGGGGGAGGCCCAAGGGGGGCGCACCAGCCCACTAGGTGCTGGTTCCCCTCCCACTTCAGCCCATGTGGCCCACCGGGATAGGTGGCCCCACCCGGTGGACCCCCGGGACCCTTTCGGTGGTCCCGGTACAATACCGATTACCCCGAAACTTTCCCGATGGCCAAAACTTGACTTCCTATATATAGATCTTCACCCCCGGACCATTCCGGAACTCCTCATGACGTCCGGGATCTCATCCGGGACTCCGAACAACTTACGGGTTACCGTATACTAATATCTCAACAACCCTAGCTTTACCGAACCTTAAGTGTGTAGACCCTACGGATTCGGGAGACACGCACACATGACCGAGACGACTCTCCGGTCAATAACCAACAACGGGATCTGGATACCCATGTTGGCTCCCACATGATCCTCGATGATCTCATCGGATGAACCACGATGTCGAGGATTCAATCAATCCCGTATACAATTCCCTTTGTCAATCGGTACCTTACTTGCCCGAGACTCGATCGTCAGTATCCCAATACCTCGTTCAATCTCGTTATCGGAAAGTCACTTTACTCGTACCGTAATGCATGATCCCCTGATCAACCACTTGGTCACATTGATCTCATTATGATGATGCATTACCGAGTGGGCCCAGAGATAACTCTCCGTCATATGGATTGACAAATCCCAGTCTCGATTCGTGCCAAACCAACAGACACTTTCGTAGGTACCCGTAGTGTACCTTTATAATCACCCAGTTACGTTGTGACGTTTGGCACACCCAAAGCACTCCTACGGTATCCGGGTGTTGCACAATCTCATGGTTTAAGGAAATGATACATGACATTCGGAAAAGCTATAGCAAACGAACTACACGATCTTTGAGCTATGCTTAGGATTGGGTCTTGTCCATCACATCATTCTCCTAATGATGTGATTTCGTTATCAATGACATCTAATGTCCATAGTCAGGAAACCATGACTATCTTTTGATCAACGAGCTAGTCAACTAGAGGCTCACTAGGGACGTGTTGTGGTCTATGTATTCAGACATGTATTACGATTTCCGGATAACACAATAATAGCATGAACAATAGACAATTATCATGAACAAGGAAATATAATAATAAGCATTTTATTATTGCCTCTAGGGCATATTTCCAACAATATCCTCCCCCTTGTGTACGATGTTGAGCTTGCCGGACTGCTTGAAGACCCAACATTCTCTGTGGGTATGATTAGCGGGTTTGCCAGGGGTGCTATGGATCTGACATATTTTGTCGAGAATTTTGTTTAGGCTGGACAGTTCATCTCTGGCGCCTTTAGAGGGCGGCTTTTGCTGACCTGGCCGAGAGCTTTTGAATCCGGGCGTTTACTGTTGTGCTCTTCGTGTTGTCTTCTTTATTTCGCGTTTGTTATTACTGTTGCGCCGTGATTTCCCGTTTCCATCTCTAACTTTAGATGTACTGGGGTCACTGGTGCTGCATCTTGCTAGCCAGCTGTCCTCACCCGCGCAAAAGCAGGTCATGAGGCTTGTTAACGCTGCCATTGTTCTCGGCTTTTCTTGGCCGAGGTGTCTGGCAAGCCATTCGTCACGGACGCTATGCTTAAAAGCTACCAAGGCTTCGGTGTCCAGACAGTCGATGATTTGGTTCTTTTTAGTAAGAAACCTATTCCAAAGTTTTCGGGCTGACTCTCCGGGCTGTTGAGTTATATGACTCAAATCGTCCGCGTCCGGAGGTCGGACATAAGTCCCTTGAAAATTTGCCCGAAAAGCATCTTCGAGCTCCTCCCAGCTTCCGATGGAGTTTTCGGGGAGGCTTTTAAGCCAGTGCCGAGCTGGCACTTTGAGTTTGAGGGGTAAATACTTTATGGCGTGGAGATCATCTCCCCGAGCCATATGGATATGGAGGATATAGTCCTCAATCCAGACCCCAGGGTCTGTCGTTCCGTCGTATGCCTCTATGTTTACAGGTTTGAATCCCTCTGGAAATTCATGGTCCAGCACCTCATCGGTGAAACATAGGGGGTGTGCGGCACCCCTATATCTGGGTGTACCGCGTTGTTCGGGTGTTTGTTGTGTTGCATCGTATGCTGGAGCATGCTTGCGTGGTCCATAGATGGATCTGGTTTCGCCGTCCTTTTGATGCGAGCCCTCGCATAGACCGCGTATTGGCTTATGTGCGGCGTTGCTTGCCGCTTTTTGTTGGCCGTGAGGTCGTCTATCTCGCCAGATGGCTGTCTTAATTTTTGGTTGTGGGGGGTCTAAGGCCTCCTCATCAAATTCAGGCAGCGACTTCCGCTTTGGGTAGCTCTTGGTGGGGCGATTGCCGCCGTACTTCGCTGCTGTGTTGAGTACTTTACTCCATCTAATTTGGAGTGTGTCTTGCGCAGCCTTGAGCCTTTGCTTCTGCTTTTCTAGACTCCTTGCAGTGGCAACAAGCCTTTGACGGGCATTCTGCTGCTCCGGGTGCCTGTCCGGTGTTATGTCGTCTGGACTATTATCTTTGATAGAATTGGTTTGATCGGCTTGAGTTTCCGTATTGCCGTGGTCCGGAAGTGTTTCACCCTGCTCCAACGCTGGGTCTGTATGATCGTTATTTCTACCGAGGCGGGGTTTGGGGCGGCACTTGCGCCGCCGCTTTGACTGCTTCTCGAGGGAACAAGCCTTTGGTGCGTCCTTCCATTCCTCGTTGTCGTCTTTTTTGGTGTGTCCACCATGTATACGTCATATGATGAGGTGGTCATCCAGCGCTCTATAGGCGGTGGTTCACCTTCACCTCCCGCATCATCGTGCATACCGTCGATGTCTTCAGAGTCGAAGTCGAGCATGTCGGTTGAGTCATCGACAGTGGCTATTAAGTGGGTGGTGGGTGGGCGTCGAATTTCTTCGTCGTCCGCATCCCAATCCTGTTGGCCATAATCCGGCCAGGGCTCTCCTGACAGAGAGAGAGAGACCTTAGTGAATTCAGAATGTCGCCGAAGGGCGAGTGCTGAAATATATTCGTGGCGGTGAATTCCATGATCGGCGCCCAATCGGATTCGATTGGCAGAGGCACGGATGGTTCGGAGTCCGGAAAAGAGTCCGGCACCTTGGAGTCACGGGCTGCGTAGAGGGTTAGGCTGGTGTTCGGCTCGATCGCCGTTGAGACTGCAGCCCCTGAGGCGGTGTGTAACCACCCATCCTCAACTGGCGCAGTTGGCTCCGAGCTGAGGGTTGGAGCTGATGCGGGCGCAGCCTCTGGGGTACTGTTCGGTGGCGGAGCTTGGTCATACCCATCGCGACAGTTCAGCGCGCCCGGCTGCGGCTCGAATCCGTCGAAGGTCAAGTCTCCGCGGATGTCGGCCGTGTAGTACAAACATCCAAATCTGACCTGATGGCCAGGGGCGTAGCTTTCAATCTGCTCCAGATGGCCAAGCGAATTAGCCCGCAGTGCAAAGCCTCCGAATACGAAGATCTGTCCGGGGAGAAAAGTCTCACCCTGGATCGCATCGTTATCGATGATAATAGGAGCCATCAAGCCTAACGGCGACGTCACAGAGGAACTCTCAATGAAAGCACCAATGTCGGTGTCAAAACCGGCAGATCTCGGGTAGGGGGTCCCGAACTGTGCGTCTAGGCTAGATGGTAGCAGGAGGCAGGGGACACGATGTTTTACCCAGGTTCGGGCCCTCTTGATGGAGGTAAAACCCTATGTCCTACTTGATTAATATTGATAATATGGGTAGTACAAGAGTAGGTCTACCACGAGATCAGAGAGGCTAAACCCTAGAAGCTAGCCTATGGTATGATTGTATGTTATGGTTGTTGTCCTACGGACTAAAAACCCTTCGGTTTATATAGACACCGGAGAGGGTTAGGGTTACACAAGGTCGGTTACGAAGGAGGAGATATCCATATCAGTATTGCCTAGCTTGCGTTTCGCGCCAAGTAGAGTCCCACCCGGACACGAGACGAAGTCTTCAATCTTGTATCTTCATAGTCTAACAGTCTGGCCAATGGAGATAGTCCGACTATCCGGAGAACCCCTAATCCAGGACTCCCTCAGTCGTGTTCACCTATTAGACTCCTTGTCAGGTCCAAACAAATGCTGAAACTTGAGTTTTTAAATGGTTGTGGGGTACATATTGGGGCAGCAATCAGTACTATCTTTCTACTATCTGGTTAATCTCCAGTGTCTACAATGAGTTTCATGTTGGGTGCAAATAAACATTAAAGGAGCCATTATCTGTATTTTTTAACTAAAGCTATTATCTGCCTGCTATCATTGATTTTGGGTCTATCCACAGTTTGCTACCATCACTCTGGATTTGTGCATGCACTCCTTACATAATCTCACTATGTTTTATTCCTATGCATGCCAGTTATTGTACACAATGGAACAGATCATGTAGAGAAAAAGAGATGAGCCTTGCGTGGCAATAAAATTTCATGCAGACGTCGTTCCATGGTGGGCGCAAAGGCAGCCCCCCTCCACCCATTTCAGATCGTAATCAAGAGGAAGATAACTGTTATGAGGGGGATTCAGAAGGAGAAGACCACTCCTATTTACCCCATGAGGTCTTCGCTCTAACTTGGCATGCTGATGTTGGTAATATCATGCATATGGAGCCTTGCATTGCTTACTGTATACATTAAAGATGTCATCTGCTTAGTTTAGACATGCTTTGTGTCAATGCCATCTGTTTAGTTTCTTTATCGTATATGTGAATCATGCAATGCCATCTTGTGTAGCCAGGCATCATATATGTGAATTTTGCAATGCCACCCTGGTTAGCCAGTCATCTTGTATGTGAATTATATCATGCCATCATTTTTTTATTACGTGTTAAATTTGTCAACAATTTTAGTACATTCAATTACTCTTCCTGTGCATCATCCATTTGGCACGGTCATGGGAAAATCTGGAGTGGAAAACATTGTCTTCAGAGCAGACAATGCTATCTGACCAAGCGCATGTCTTGCTGGTTACCGATAGCTCCTCAGAGGAGGATTCAGAGACAGATGACCAGTCATATTTCCCCCCGAGGTGCATGCCCTAACTTGGCAGGGTTATGTTGCTAATATCGTGCGTATGGTCTCTTGCATTGCTATGTCATTTGCTTAGTTTAGACATGCTTTGTGTGAATGCCACCTGTTTAGTGTCTAATTACCATATATGTGAATTATGCAATGCCATCTTGTTGCAAGGCATTATATATGTGAATTATACAATGTTATCTTTTTGCAAGGCATTATGTATGTGAATTATGCAATGCCATGCTTTTTAGGCAAGCGTCATATATGTGAATTATATCATGCCGTCCTTTTTTTGTATTTCTCATTGCTTTTGTCGGCAATGTTTGTATATTCAACTGCTCTTCCTGTGCATCAGCCATTTGAATTGGTGATGGAGAAATCTGGAGTGAAAACAAGGTCTTCAGAGCAGACAATGCTACCTGCTGAAGCAGATATCTTGCTGGTTACAGATAGCTCTTCAGAGGAGGATTCAGAGGCAGATGACCAGTCCTATTATCCCCCTGAGGTGTATGCTCAAACTTGGCAGGGTTATATTACTCATATAATGCATATGTTGTATTGCAATGCTTAGTTTTTACATCATATACACAATATTGAATGCCATCTCCTTAGTTGACACATCATATATGCGATTGCCCTCTGCTCACTTCCTTAGTATATAAATCATATATTTGAATTATATCATGCCATGATGTTTACATAGACAACATGTATCAGAATTATGGCATGCCAACCCATTTTCTAAAGACATAATATAGTTATATCATCTCATCCTGTTTACATAGTCATCATATTTAAATTATGTCCTTCTATCCGTGAATTATATCATGCCATCATGTTTCCATCGACGGCATGTTTGTGATTTATGGCATGCCAACCACTTTAATAGACACATCGTATAGTTGTATCATGTCATCCTGTTTACATAGTCATCATATTTTGAAGTATGTCATTCTATCATGTTTAGTTAGCCATCATACATGTGAAATTGTGTCATGCTATCCTGTTTAATTAGCCATAATATATGTGAAATTATGTCCTGCTATTTTGTTTGCTTAGACAACATGAATGTGAATTATTTCATGCCCTGTTTTCTTCCCTACTATCCATTGCACCTGTCTATCTTACAATGTCTATACATTCAATTACTTTTCTTGTTTATCAGCCATTTCAATTGGAGGGAGTGATAGCAGTATCTATGGGAGTAAAAACACGGTCTTCAGAAAAGATCGTGGTACCTGTCGATGCAGATAGAACCACGGTTGTACTTGCCCAAGAACCAGCCCCACCACACATAACCCACACTCATGCAGATTGTACCCCTACCCAGTTGGACAGAGAACCAGCTACACCCCTTCTAACCCCAACCCCAGTAGATAGACACCCAGTTCCCGTTGATACAACACCGTCTGCACCACAAAGCACCCGAACACGAGCAGTTAGTAAGGCAACTACAGTGCCCAAATCACGAGGACCGCCACTCCGAACCCAAAGTCAACGCTTAAAGCAGAAGAAGAATTGTTCTCAGGTCAGGTTCTGTAGCTATGGTTCATACTACTTTGCTCTTGCATCACTGTATTTACTGATACAAACTAATTTCAAATTTGAAGGATACAATTGAAACTCCAATGGCGCAACAGGTATGTTTTAAACTCCAATTGCTGTGTAGTTTCCCACACTTATATTCTGTCTATGCTACTTTGTCTTAAATAGATGTGTTTGTTTGTTTCTCTTTTAGAACGCGGATAAAATATTGGAGAAGAGTACCTTATTATGCAATGGTATAGGAAGTAATGCAGATAAGGTTCAAGATAGTGAGACATCCCTGTTGGTCTCCAAGAAAGCTGATAAAAACTATATTGAAGACACCGAGACAACCCCAAAGTCCTGTTTTGATGTAGTGTTCGAGTTACTGGCTACCACTACTGGCACCAGCTCTTCGAACTCATTGCCTGAATCAGTTCAGCTTCTTGAGTCTCAACTTCAAGTTGAAAGACATCGACCAGATGTTATGCGACAGGAAGCCGAAGGACTGAGGAAGTCCCTGCAGAATTCAGATGCATACTTTCTGGTGCAACAGCAAGCGCTGGAGGACTTAAGCGCCAAACAAGAGAAACTTAATAAGCTTGCTAAGCATCTTGCCAGCATTATGGGTACCCAGAATATTGTTTCTTGAGCTCTTCTGAAGTGGTTTCAGTTCTGGACTTGTTTTGCTGCGGCGTCTATATGCTGTTGTGTTCCCTACATTTGCACTGGGGGTGAACTTTGATGCCCAGTGGATGTAATATGTGTAATAGCCATGATAGCCTAGTGTAAGGTGCTTGCTTATTTATTTCCTTGTTGTCTTGTTTATTTGTTTGCTTGTAGTCAATGCAGTTCTTTTTCTGCGGTTTGCTAGTGGCTGCAATAACCTATTTTTTAAAACTAGGCCACAATAACCATGGTCTAATATTTACTGTAGTGACACTGGGCCTCCTACGGGCCGTAGAAACAGTGGGCCTTCTACGGGCCGTATAAACAGTGGGCCTTCTATGGGCCGTAGAAACAGTGGGCCTTCTACGGGCCGTAGAAACAATGGGCCTTCTATGGGCCGTATCATCAATGGGCCTTCTACGGGCCGTATCATCAATGGGCCTTATACGGGCCGTATGATCGATTGGCCAAACATGGGCCAAACAGACCGCATTCTGGCCGTAAATGGGCTAGAGTTGGAATCGCCCGTTCATGGGCCGACCATAACGGGCCATCGTTAATAGGCCGTATTTGATGACGCTATGAAAACGGCCCAACGTATTAACGGACCACAAACGGGCCGACTGTAACCACGGGCTGAATTTGGCCCACAAATAGAAAATGACAGTAACGGGCCGTAAGTAAACGAATGCTGGAAATGAGCCCAAGAATAAATGGGCTCTGAGAAGCCGAAAGATAACATGGGCTCGAGACGGCCCAACGGAATAACGGGTCGTTAATGGGTATAAAGTGATACACTGTTCATTAGGGCCAGTTTCACCATGGGCCGTTAATGGGTGTAAAGTGATACACCGTTCATTACGGGCCAGTTTCACCACTGGCCGTTAATAGGCCAAGAGTTACATAGGGCCTCATATGGGCCGAAAGACGTCATGGGCCATACATGGGCCAGAAGTGAAAATAGGCTGGAATCATATTGGATGGCCCAGATGACGCTACTGGGCCTAATTCGGATAGGGTATAACGGGCCTTGGGTTAGCGGGCTGTAAATGGGTTATATGCGAACATGCCGTTAACAGGCTTTCCATGGGCCGGCCCGCCACCTTTTGACCAAGTCAAACAGGGCGGCCATTTCACAGGAATGGGCCTCTGTTGGGCCATGCCACGTGTCAACGTATCATAGGCGCCTTCTGTCCAATAAGTGGATGACATATGTCCCGACGATGAGCCGACATGTGTTTCCTCCAGCCAATGATGATTTTACACATGGAAAATCCCAATTGGTCGGGGCTGTTAACGGGTTATCGGATCCAAAACCCGACACGATAGCTTAACGACATTCCGTTACGGTGGATGCCACTTGTCGGTCACCCTTGACGAAAGCACTTCTGTGACGCGCGATTTATCATCATGGAAGTGGACACTTCCGTGATGATAATTTTGGTAATGTCATGGAAGATTTCTACGACAGCACAGGTATGACTATCTTGATTCTGTCATAAATTTGTCATGGATGTACATGCATGACAAAAAACACGACCTACAATGACAAACACATATCATCATGGAAGTGTATTTTTTTTTGTAGCGAATGGAGTCATGGTCTTATGCTTTGTGGGAACTCGGTTTAGGACATGACATGCAGTCATTAGTGCCTCCCCCCACCATTCCTTGGATAGACCCGAAGTGTCTAACATGGTGTTAACCATATCAGTTAGAGTTCGGTTCTTTCTTTCAGCTACCCCATTTGACTGGGGTGAGTAGGGAGGCGTCCTCTCATGGATTATACCATATTCCGCACAAAACAGATCAAATTCATTGGAAAAATACTCTCCACCACGATCGGACCTAAGCCATTTAATTTTTCGATCAAGTTGGTTCTCTGCCTTAGCTTTATAGTTTTTGAAGAAAGTCAAAGGCTCATATTTTGATTTCAGAAGATACACATAACAATATCTAGTGGAGTCATCAATCAACGTCATGAAGTATCTCTTTCCACCTTTTGTCAACACGCCATTCATCTCACAAAGATCAGAATGTATAAGCTCTAGTGGCGCCAAGTCTCTTGCCTCTGCAGTCTTATGGGACTTGCGAGGTTGCTTAGCTTGCACACATACTTGGCACTTAGAGCCTTTGACAGTAGAGATTTTCGGAATTAAATTCATATTGGCTAGCCGCGTCATGCAACCAAAGTTAATGGGACAAAGTCGTGAATGCCAAATATCAGACTCATTGTTGTGGCAAACATTATTAATAACTTTAGTGCAAATATCTGACAAAGACAGGCGGAACAAGCCTCCGCTCTCATAGCCTTTTCCAAAAAATTGTCCATACTTAGGAATTACAACTTTATTGGATTCGAAAACCAACTTAAAACCATCTCGACATAAACGGGAACCGCTAACGAGATTTTTATTTATGGACGGCACATGATAAACGTTCTTCAGACGCACAGTCTTCCCCAAAGTAAACTTCAGATCGACCGTACCAACACCTCGAACGATGGCATATGACCCGTTCCCCATTAGCACGGGTGAAGTTTCTGTTGCCTGGTATGAAGAAAACATGGAGGCGTCAGCACAAACATGTACATTGGCACCGGTGTCAATTAACCAATCAAGGGATTGAAATGCTGAAAGGATGGTAGGAAAAATACCGTACCCTGATTCCTTCATATCAATATCACCGATGACAACATTAGCGGACTTGCCGCTCTTGTCACGTTCGCGCTCCTCAAAGCGGTTAGGACACTTCGGAGCCAAGTGATTAGGATCACCGCAGACATGGAAAGTCCCTTCCCCATCTTATGAGAATTCTTCTTGAAGTTGGTAGAATGTGATGGCTTGTTCTTTGTATCGAACTTGCCTTTGCCCTGAGTTTTGTTCTTATTGTTTTTGAACTTGTTGGGCTGGGAGTTCTTCTTCTGTACCATGTGGGCACTAGAACCTCCCTCAGCAACTCGAGCACGTGTGTCCTTTGGTCTCGCCTTCTCTTCAACATCAAGAGTACCAATGAGATCCGCAACGGAAAACTCATGTCTCTTGTGTTTCAGGGAAGTAGCAAAATTGTTCCACGAAGGTGGAAGTTTGGCAATGATGCCTTCGGCAACAAATTTGTCCGGCAACACACACTTGAAGTAATCAAGTTCTTTTGCGAGCGATTGTATATCATGAGCCTGCTGTACAACAGAGCGCTCATCAGTCATCTTGTAGTCATAGAATTGCTCCATGACGTACAACTCGCTGCCGGCGTCCGAGGCACAAAACTTGGCCTCGAGCGCAGACCACATGTCCTTGCCGTTTCCAAACGACATATACGAATCCACAATGGAGTCATCAAGAACACTCAGAAGAGTGCCTTTAAAGAGGGTATCGATCTTCTCGAAAGCTTCCATCTGTGCTGGATTCAGATCGCCCTCAGGCTTGCCCTTGGTGGCGTCATAGCAGCCCATGGTCTGAAACTAGTAGACTGCTCTCATGCGTCACCTCTTATATTGTGCCCCCTTAAAGGCAGGCGGCTTTAGATGCGCAGCAAAACCACTCGGAGTAAATTGCATATAATCAGGTTTTTGTATTGTTGGAAATATGAGCAAGTTACTACGAGATTTAATCCGAATAATTAGAAGATAAATCATGACTACAGTAGCAGAGATTAAACTAATCATGCGAACTAGCATAGCAGATGAACAAATCACATCTAGGGCACATACTAGAGACATGAATTCTACCACGAACTCGAACAGGAAGAATAGAATCACATACGGTGCAGCGGGAGCAGCACCGCCGGCGTTGACGTTGTCGCCCATGTCGTGGAGGATGAGGTTGCCGAGGTCGGGGAAGAAGTCGTCGCTGCCAGCAGTAACGTGAGTGCGCTGCCCAAAAACCTGATCACCCCTCTCCCGTACAGGATCACGAGAGGCGGGGTTCCGGAGGCCTGCTGTTCCTTCTCCCGGTGCACGTTGAAAGGAGGGATGGAGAAGACTCGCTTGGCAGCACAATGATCTGGAATGGTGGTGAGAAACCATACGAAGCGGCCGCGGCTAGGGTAGACGTCTGCCTGACTATATAGTGCGGGCCGGGCAGGTCGTGGGAGTAAACCCCACGCCCGAGTCGCCACGATCCAAAAGAATCGGAAACTGTTCGGTAATTAACACGTCCGTTAATTATTAACTAATGACTCATTAATTTTCCTGAGCAGCAGAAATATAGACAACGTGCATAGCTCTGTCCTCGGCTCGGCTCAATCCCGCAACCCGCGGCGCGTCGTGGCGAGGCGTGGTGTGGCGAGGCGAGCGAGGAGGAGGAGTGCGCGTGTAGGTCTCCTCTTCACATGCTCATACAAGTGGTAGAAGAGCTCACCTTATAAATAGGTGCAACTCTCTCTCAACTTCCGGGGTGGGACTAAACTTTAGTCTCTCTCACTCCACTCACATGTGTGCATGAATGGGCCAAGAGAATTTCAGAATTTTAGTTGGGCTCTGGGCCAAAGGCCTCGTAGAAAAATTCCAACAACATCTAACTTATCTTGGATGGAAAACAAAGTAGGACAGTAGCATTTCTAAAACGGTTGCATTGATTCATATTAACAGAGACATTCTCTTGAAACAACATTTGTTAAAAATTGTAATTTACTTTTAATAGTGGCATTGCTTCAATTTTCCGGTGGCATTCTTAGATTAACAACAGCAAAATAGTTGTATGGGATATGCCAGCACCATGTGCATCCACACGTATAAATGGGTGATGCAGAGTATGTAGCCAAGCAGCATATATGCGTTGGTCCCATATTTGTTCTCTTTGAACCTTCTTCCTATGTGAGGGCAGCAAATCTAGTCTTGCATAAACTACCCGACCCCCCAGTTTCTTTCCCTTTTCAACAAAGAGATTGGTTCCTTACGGATGTGTGTACTGGGTTACCCCCTTTTTCCCTTTTCGACCTACAAAGCGGCTGGATAGCTAGTCTATACTACTTTCTGCCCCTCCTTTCCTCATTGAACCACGTCCTAGATTCTTGCTCCAGCCCACCGCACCCTTCTTTCCTCTTTGAACCAAGACCTAGATTCGACTACAGATCGAAAAAGATCCACATGCAGCTAGAGCAACGACGGTTTCAAAGAAACTTATACCTTAGGGTCGCCAGGATGTGGCAAGGCGTGCAGCGGGAGGCCGGATCTGCCCACACTACGTACGACAGCGAGGAAGAAGGGGTCGGTGGCCCTCCCGCATAGGCGCTGGGTGAAAGAGAACAGCGCAGCCGGCAGTGGATTGCCTCCCTCGCGAAGGCGCTAGAGTGAACGCTGCACCTCCTCCCCTTCCCGGTGCGACAGGATACGGACGCCTCCTTCAACAGCTGTGAGGGGGGAGAGAGAGACAAGAGGCCAACACAATCTTGTTTAGATCTGGTGAAGAGAGGGTGAGAGACTATGAATATAGCAAACCCTAGCAATTGAACACGGAGCCTCCAGTGTGTAACATATATGTAGTGCGGCGAGCGTGTGGAGAGTGCAAACCCTAGCGAACTAGCGCTGAGGCTGCCGCTTATATATATACTATTGTAGTACAGACTGAGCTCCGGTGCCTTCACTGCACCTGTTTTTGGCTGTATGACAGGTGAGCCAGCCACATTTTGGGCCCACCTGTCATAAATCCAAAGGTAGGTGCACTAAGTCAATGAAGCTACGTCCATATAATACTCTCGTGTATATGACTAATATATAGTGGCGTGGTTTTCTTATTCTCTCCATAACAATCTTTTTAAATTATGTAAGTACGAAACGAAACTCTTTATTTAATGTACAGTAAAGAAAACTAGTACTACTTCCGATGAACTAACGATCCACGCCCACGCGTCCTGGTCGCACTTCATGTCCTTCACGTGTGGTACACTACCCTCCCTTAAGTGAACAACCACACATGCACCAAATTATCGGAGACGTGTGAGAGTGTGTACAAATAAAGAATTTTAATTTCAATTATCGGAAAGGTTTGAGAGTATTACAAAGTTTGACTTCAGTCAAATCTAATATGCGAAGTAAATAAAAATGGAGGGCTACTACGTCCATCCGGGTTTTTAGTCCACACCATTTTTTAAATCAAAGTTAATAGCTGGAGAAATAAAATTACAAGGGAGCTGGAGACAAAGTTGTGAGAAGGCTTAGAAATCAATACAAAACTTATGCTCTTAGTACCAACGTCGATCCTTCTTCGAGGAAACATTTGGTTCATAGCCAATTGTGTGATAAAATTGCACCAACGTGAAAGACGACTGCGTCTCCAACGCAACCAAGGTGAACTGACGAATGATATCATCTTTGTGCATAACAAGCAAAGAGCACTGATGGAAGACAGCTTGTTTTTCATTGAAAATCGATCAGCTTGACCAGCCGATGCAACCATGAGGCGCAACCATGAGCATCGATAGGTCATCGTGGTGATGCATCATCCATTTGGCATCAAGTTTGGGTGAGGCACCTATGAAGTTCGACAAATCCTCATTGTGGTATGTTTCTTCTCAGTAATCAAGCTCGAGGAAGGAAGAACCACGTGGCAGAGGACAGTGAGGCGGAACAACAATGGCCATCCAATTTTGCGCAGTTCCACTAAAATTGAGGAAGGCATGTATGGAGACACGCATCACTGTTTCCAAAAATATAAAAAAGGGTTAGAAACGACATCTCAATTGTCAATAAGAATTAATGAAAAGTACACCAACAAACAGAAGCATCATAATTATCTTGATGGGAACTAAACTAGTATACCCGAGAAAAAAAGCATTTCTTCATTTAACCAGTGATAGTAATACCACCATATGGACAATGACCACACAACCACCATGTACTTTTTGTCGAAACAACATGTATACCTCCACCAAGGCAAAAATCAGGACAACTTTTCGAGTGACATTTCCTCTATAATAGTACTAGTAGGTGATGTTGGACCAGCCGACGAACCCTAGCTACTATGCATGGGGAGCTAGGGAGTAGTCGCATAGAAGAAAACCCGCACGCAGCGACCTGGGGAGCTTGACCAGTACAAGAAGTTATACCTCAGGTGGGCGAGATGTCATTTAGGCGGGCGGGCGGGATCTGCCCACACGACGACAGCGAACAAGGGCACGGAGGATCTTCGTCCGCGCCAGCGCCGGCTCCGAGAGGACGGTGCGCCTCGGCTTCCTCCGTCGCCGACGGCGACAACATCAATGCTGCACCTCCTCACCTCCTGCAGCGGACGGGATTCGGCCGGATCTGTGACCACCAGTGAGGAGAGAGATAGAGTGGACACTGTCATTTTGTTTTGATATGGAGAGGGTGAGAGAGCGAGACGTGAGAAACTCTATCAAACAAGAGGCTATAATGGAGTAAAAAAATCTCTCCATAGCAGTGGTTTTAAATAGAATACGCGCGTTCCTGGAAAAAAGAAACGAAAACTAGCGGAAAATTTTTTAATGGTCTGTCTAGGACACATCTAGATGTGACATAGTTATGTCACATCTAAGTTGATACCCACTCTGTTTGTGGTCTATTTTTCCTAGTTTTTTTGTTTCTTGTTGCTACATTATATACTTCAGGGAGCTTAGATGTGATATCCTTAAATAACATCTAGATGTGAATTAGACAAACTGATTTTCTAACGTACCAAGAAAGAAAAATTGATCAAAAACACGCCCCCCCTTCCAGGTCACGAGAGTCGTCGCGCACACACACATAGACATAGACATGCATATCCGTGTTTACGTAAAATTCCATTTCCATCTCCATCCCCAATCATATTTGTCCAACTGGCACATTATTTACGTTGTTAATTATATACGCAGCAATATTAACGTACATCATCTATTGTTTGCGCACGTCCGGACCATTGCCACGGCCGATCCTGACCAACCCGAACCCTCTTCATCACCCGCGCGTGCTTCCCGCCCAAAATGGTCAGTGCCGCATTCATGCTCGGCCAAAGCGGACGCAACTTCTCACTGGCGTCGGCATTGAAGCGGCGCGCCGGCCGAGAGAGCGTCGCCCATGCCGCTTCCGGGTGCACGCGGCTGCTCCGCGTCCAAAGGTCGCAATAGCCGGCTACAACATGCATGTAAAGAGTTCTTGGGAGTCCGTGCTATAGCTAGCTGTCCTCCCCCAACTCGTCAATCTCTTCCAGTAGTGCTAGTACTCCATGGCGTGATCCATCAACAAGAAGACGAGAAAGTTATCGTATACTCGGTTCGCGGTGAGTGGCATGTCGAGCGACCGTGTGGGGTCGAGCCGCGGAGGAGGGTGAGACACGAACACGACAGACGTGATTTAAACGCTGGTTTTGCTCGATGGCGCGATCCAACGAAATGAAACGTTGGTTTCTCTCCGTTTCCATTTTTTCTCCGGAAAAACGGAAACTTTCCACTCCATTTTCATTCCTATTCCAAGTTTGCCCCGTTACAACATTCCATAAAATATAAAGGAAAACTAACACACATGCTGATGCATCTCAACGATTCACAGATCATAGCCAATATTTACTTCACAACTAAAGAAAAAAGTTGTGAGAGCGTGTACGAAAGAAAAACTAATGATGGGGTCACTACGACTTAAACCCTAAACCCTAAACATGATTTAATTTCCTGGCCAGGTAGAACCTGTCGAAGGGAAGACGGCTGGCACCCTCGGATCATACGATGCTTTTGTGCAGTTCCACTAAAATCGACCTGAGCATCCCTGATGGCAAAGATATTGAAGAAGTGTGATTAGAATAATAGTACTGGCACTAGTTCATGAGACATAAACTCATCACAAGTAGAAGCCGGTAGAAGTAGAGAAAGATCGACATGGAGATGGAGCTACCGCAGTGGAGCAAGCCGGCTCCAAAAGGAAGATGGACTAGCTGGGACGTCGGGCTGTAGCTAGGAGGGCGGTTGGGACGCGGCATCGGCCCATACCGCGGTGACCCCCGATTGGGACGCACCGACTGTGGGTTTTCACCCTCGCCGATGTCGACCGCGTCTACGCAGAACATTGTTCCCTTCCCCCAACCGCGGGATCAGGCCCAACGTTCTATGCTTGTGAAGAGAGCAACCTAAGAAAGCAGGCTAGTAGCTTAGGCTCCTGCTAGTGTATATATAGTGTTTTTCTTTTTCTCTCCATATCAACCATTTTATATTGTGTACGTGTCATTCAAGAGTGGAATGATGGTTGCTTCTTCCGACTAACTTACTATGTGATTTGACTGCTCCTTAGTGGCCCCTACACGTACTCCCCCTACGTGTATGCAACAGTCACACGTACACATGGACGCAAAAACGCGCGCGATGCCCTAATGCATGCATGTCCAAGCACACGACGGAACACACGCACGGTCACGCTCAAGTGCTCAACCTACACGTGCATGCACACACATACTTAGTCAGGGTGAGCTAGTGACCGTATAAACACCGGAAAATATATATATTGAGTACAATGAGTGTATTATGAAGTCCACTGACTGTATTTTTACAAATATACAATGACATATAGTGTATTTATCTCGTTTGAAATTAAGCCATATTAACCGGAGAGAAGGCAGTATGGACTAGCATTACTTTGATGTGTCCCGTCAACTTGCCGAACGAGGAGAAGGTTGTAGGACGGGAGAAGCTTGCGCGCGGTGGCTCGCAGGACAAGGAGAAACTTTTGACTAATGCAAGATCTCCCTCGCTCAGGTGGTGGACCTGCAACAGTTAATTCGGTGTCAGATTGCCAGAAGCATACACTATACTACTAGTGCTATTATTGTTCGGCTTCCCGAATAGGCGAACAGCCAAGCGCAAAGTTTACTAGTACTACTACTATAGTCTATAAAGGTACATACTATACTAGTACTAGTACTAGGAACTGGATGGAAGAGCGTCTGCACTCTTATTATAATTTTAAAATGTGATAAAGCAATCTTCAACACATTTGGTTCTCTTCGAGGGTTCTCGCATGTGATAATGGAAGTTGGTTGCATGGAACACTCGCCACAATTCTCGCTTAATTCTGGCTCATATCCTGTTACAAATAGTAGCGCTCGGAAATATTTCCTCTTTTTTGTTATTCAGCATGTAAACAGGTCAGCAAACCTTGCGGCGCATCTTCGTGCGAACCGTGCTTGCTGCACTTTGAATGTGGCCGAGAGCTGGCTTGATGACACACCTCGCTTCCTACTTCTTTTTTTGCGGGGTACCTCGCTTCCTTGTGACCAGTGTCTTGGCTGATCGTCCTAAGAATGCTTATATATGAATAAATCTCTCATTTACCCACAAAAAATATTAAGCCATATTAACCGGAAAGGAGGGAGTATGGACTAGCACTACGTTTTGGTGTGTCCCGTCAACTTGCAGAACAAGGAGAAGCTTGCAGGACAAGGTGAAGCTCGCATACGCCTTTTGACTAATGCAACCTACCCTTGGTGGACATGCATCAGTCCATTCGGTGTCAGATTGTCAGAGGCATACACTGTAGTACCCAACATGTGGAGTACCATCATTGTTCGACTTCACGAAGAGGCGAAGAGCGAAGCGCAGTAGTACGAGTAGTGCTACTACTAGAATCGCATGGTGGAGCGTCTGTACTCTTATTTTTTATCTCTGATAAAGTACACATTTATTCCGGAGAAGGGCGGAAAACGGCAGCCCAACATGTAATGAATGATATCGATCAACCAACCATGCTCGAATATATCTTGGCCTCCGTGCGAGCCCGTCTGTGTGTTCTCGCTCCTCGTCTCTCTCAAGGAATGGCGGGTTGGCTCTTTGCCGTCAATTGAGATCGGTTTGCTCACACTCCTATCCCACATGTTAGTGATATGCCAAGAGGAGGTGCGTTGACCGACTGGCCATACGCGTACTTGGTTTTGCACCTTAATACTACTCCTCCCTCCATCACAGTTTACAAGGCGCGCTTCATTATGATGCATTTCTCTCAAGGCATTTCCACCACCAGAGAGACTTTAGACGCGTTTGGTTTAATGCTCAATTAATTGGGGTGTGGTAACCGCAATCAAGTCCACAATTTTCTCTCCATGTACTGTACTACTACGGAGTGGAGTAAGTGCATGCATGTGTGTACCCGGGGTGGAAGCACTGCATGCATGTGTGTACGCATTATTCCCTCTAGTAATAGACGCCGTGCTATAACTATCAATGCTATTTTTCAGGCCGATTGCTAGTCGCCTTGGTCCCACAGATTTTTTTCTTTTTTTTGAAGCGCGCTGTATAAACAGTGACGGATGGAGTAGTATGAGCGGATTCAAAGAAGAGCGTATTGATGGTTGCTTCTTCAGAGCAACTTACTGTGGGAAAGGTGGGGCTTATGATTTGACTGCTCATTACTCACTATTAATGCGGCACAACGACCGGGCTGAGTCTCCCATGTGGTTGTGCACTACCCCCTCGGTTCTTAAATATACTCCGGAGTATTTGTCTTTCTAGAGATTTCAACGAGTGACTACTCAAATATTTGTCTTTTAAATATTTCAAATGGACTGGCACATACGGATGTATATAGACATATTTTAGAGTGTAGATTCACTCATTTTGTTCCATATGTAGTCACTTGTTGAAATCTCTAGAACGACGAATAGAATATTTAGGAACGGAGGGAGTACACATACGAAGCAAAATGAGTGAATCTACACTCTAAAATATGCCCGTTTGAAATTTGTAAAAAGACAAATATTTAGGAACGACGGAGTATAATTTTGTGCATGGCACATGGACCAGGATGATGAAGAGGCTTCTGGCAATGCTATCAAGCTTCCATCATTTGTTTACATAATTGACATACTATACAAATAATTTTCTAGGGACATGGAATTGTACAATGGTGTGAGATTTCAGCTTTTGTTTCGCGTGTCTTGCCATCGATGCTCTTTCAGAAACAATAAAAAACTAACTTCCTTGCTAATGCATGTCAATTATTAGCATATCAGAGCTAATAATTACATCACAACTAAAGACAGAGTTGTGAGAAGCTTTTAAATTAAAATTGATCCATGCTTTTATTGGCAGCAACATCCCCCCAGCTCTGTCTAAATCAACAAGGCATGTTGGGAAAAAAGTAGCAGTCTGGAGCATGCAACATTCTGATCAGTTTGTGCAGTTCCACTAAAATAGAGCTGAGCGTCCCTGTTCCAAAGATATTAAGTGTGGTTACGATAATAGAGGACTGCTGATGAAACAATAAACACACAAATAGAAGCCGGCCACCTTTGCAGTCTCTCTTAAGACTAACTAGTTGGAGAAGATTAGGCTCGGAGTTGGATGAGGATGATAGAGCAAAACCAATCTCCCTTTGTGCAGTCGCACTGAAATGTAGAGACATTGCCCGTGTGACATTTTAGTACAACAACACAAAACACTCTTAAGAAAGAAGTGATTTGTGCAGTTCACCAAAAGGTCGCAATAGCAACGAGGTGAAATGGATAGCCCTGTTTGCAAAAAGAGGTAGAAAGGAAACAATTACTAGCCAATAACAGTTGATGACACATGCAACGACAAAAAAGAAGCATATTCCTTGTCCTAAGGGAAGATAACAACATGGTTGTGTTTGTCTAAAACGGTGTGAGGACAAGAATGCAATATGGAAAGTACGCCGGACGAGCTACATTTTGGGCAAAGAACTATGGAAGATCCACATGCAGCGACGTGGGAAGACGGGCAGTGGAGCAAGGCCGGAGGGGATACCTGGAGGTCGTTGGGATGTAACTAGGTGAGCGGCGGCGGGCGGAATCTGCGAGCAGGTGGCGTAGGCCCTGCCACGCCGGAGCTTGGTCAGAGAGAACGGCGTGTACCGCAGATTGGGACATGCTACCTCGGCACCGTCGAACAGAGAAATGATGAACTTCCTCCCTTTCCCCCGGCGGACGGGATGCGGCCGGATCAGTGACCAACAGTGAGTGAGAGAGAGAGAGAGAGAGAGAGAGGCCACCGCACTCCCTTTCCCCCGGCGGAACGGGTGCGGCCGGATCAGTGACCAACGGTGAGTGAGAGAGAGAGAGAGGCCACCGCAGCCTTGTGTGAGATACTCTGAAGAGCGACAAACCAGGCAGGCAGGCTCCATTGTATATACTGAGCGGACTACCTCTTTCTCCATAAAAATCGTTTTATATTCTGTATACGTGCCATTGAGCGTTATAACTTTTTTTTAAAATAACGCGGCAACGCGTCAAGTCAAACTTTGTTTCGCGCATGCGTGGTACATGACCTCCCTAGGTAAACAACTGCTGCAGGCGTTCAAATTAGCACGTTGGCTGCCATTTCGTAAAGAAATGAGCTCCCCCGTGTACCCGCACGGGTGTGGCTGGGCACGAAGCATGAGTACATGCACGGTGCACCTATTCTCTTCTTGTATATGTACACCACCTACATGGGGTTGTGTGAGAGAGATACAAACCTAGAGAGATATAGTGTGTGGGTTCTTGAGAGTTTTTTTTGGGGGGGTCAATCAAAAAATGTAACATATGCAATGTGTGTGAAATAGAGTCCTGGATAGAACATATATATAGAGGGGGCGATCCACGAGAAGAGAGTGGAGGTATCATCGGCTTGAGGTGTCCATAGAATCGAAGAGAGGGATGATGTGTGTGTGTGCGCACGATAGATAAAGAGTGCCATCGAATTTGTGTGTGCCCACGTCAAAGATATAGAGTGGCTGGCCAACTGGAACGTGAGATGGGACATGTGCAGTTTGTCTGTGGCATGGATACCTACCTGCAGCGCTCGACTATCGGTGTGGGTAGTGGGGGAAGAGGGATGCCCAATTAACTATAGAGGTACAATGCCTATTATATGTATGGAGGAGGAGAGAGGCCTACCTCATGTATTAAGGAGATCGATCTGCCTCATGTATTAAGGGAGATCGGTCGGCATCCATGCATATGTGTAGGAGAGGAATAAAGTTGGGAGAGAGACAGAGCTAGAGTGTTGGAGGGGGTGGTAGTGGAGTTGCTTCTAACAAATGGTGGGATAGGCTTGCTAGAAAAACGGAAGGCACACCCGCAATATCAATAAGAGAGGAGATGGCTGCTTGTTGTCTGTGCACGTGCGTGTGAGAGATGGGTCAGGTGGCATGCACGAATGATGAGGGGGGACGATGTGGGTGTGGTAAGCAGACATAACTACATAGGAAGATCAATCGCCCTTTGTTAGAGAAAGGAGAGACATAACTTGTGAGGTACGTCGATCGATGGGGGGTAGTTAAAGTCGATCTAGGTATATGTTGGGAGATCGATCGGTATACATGCATGTGTGTGTTAGAAGCAAATGAGGCACGAGGATAAGGATAGAGAGAGGGATGCATGTAGGAAGTGGTACGAGAGGCATACTATATCGAGGGGCGAGGAGTGTGCGAGTACGAGAACGATGAAAAGAGTGGTGGGAGTGAGGCATGGACGGTAACAAGAGAAGAGGGGAAGCTTGTGTTTGTGCTAGGCACACCTGGCTAGAGAGGCATATCGATCGATGTGTGCCGTAAAGAAGGAGCTGAGGGGCCTACACACACCATGGGTGAACGACCTAAAGTGAAAAGACGAATTTGCGTGATGGAGCTAGAGAATGCTGAGGGAGGGTGAGAGGGATGCGGGCGTGTGCATGCACAAGAGAAAGTTAGCGCTAGCTACAAAGATAAGAGGGTTGTGTGGGTGTAAAAGACGAATAGAGATCATATATACTTCATTATAAAAAGCGAATTCTGATATTTGAAAAATTTATCATAGTGTTTCAAACCGACGCATGTGTGAATATATATAACGGTGATGCACATGGTGTGGTTATGAACATGTTATACTACATTTAATATATTTTATCTCTACTCTTATAAAAAACGGAGTTGTTGATGATGGTGTGCCTGCGATCCTGCATTATAGGCCGTCCGATTTATATCTGGCAGATAGCAAGGAAACTCTGATGGTTGAAGTTGGCAACAATCATGATTGTAGATTCTTATTGAAATAGAGAAACGAATTCAAATTTAGTTCGAATTGCAGCGGTAGTATAGACATTTGGAATGCACTAAAATGTTGGTATGAGTAGGTTACACGCATTATACATCAAGAGAAAAATTTAATCGGACATAACATGAATTCATACTCCCTCCTTCCATCTATATAGGGCGTAATGAGATTTTTAAGACCGCCTTTGACTATTGACAAGATTAATAGTACATGACATTGTTGGGGAACGTAGTAATTTCAAAATTTTCCTATGCACACGCAAGATCATGGTGATGCATAGCAACGAGAGGGGAGAGTGTAATCTACATACGTAGTAGATCGACAACGGAAGCGTTTGGTTGATGTAGTCGTACGTCTTCACGATCCGACCGATCAAGCACCGAAACTACGGCACCTCCGAGTTCTAGCACACGTTCAGCTCGATGACGATCCCTGGACTCCGATCCAGCAAAGTGTCGGGGAAGAGTTCCGTCAGCACGACGGCGTGATGACTATCTTGATGTACTACTATAGTAGGGCTTCGCCTATACTCCGCTACGGTATTATCGAGGACTATGGTGGAAGGGGGCACCGCACACGGCTAAGAATATGATCACGTGGATCAACTTGTGTGTCTCTAGGGTGCCTCTACCTCAGTATATAAAGGACCAAAGGGGGGAGGCCGGCCGGCCACATAGGGCGCGCCAGGAGAGTCCTACTCCCTCTGGGAGTAGGATTCCCCCTCCCCCCCCAATCCTAGTTAGAATAGGACTCGCGGAGGGGGGGAAAGAGAGAGAGGGGCCGGCCCCCTCTCCTTGTCCAATTCGGACCAAGGGAGGGGAGGGGCGCGCGGCCCACTATGGGCTGCCTCTTCTCTTTTCCACCAAGGCCCATAAAGGCCCATCTAGCTCCCCGGGGGGTTCCGGTAACCTCCCAGTACTCCGGTAAAATCCCGATTTCACCCAGAACACTTCCGATATCCAAACATAGGCTTCCAATATATCAATCTTTATGTCTCGACCATTTCGAGACTCCTCGTCATGTCCATGATCACATCCGGGACTCCGAACAACCTTTGGTACATCAAAATGCATAAACTCATAATATAACTGTCATCGTAACCTTAAGCGTGCGGACCCTACGGGTTCGAGAACAATGTAGACATGAACGAGACATGTCTCCGGTCAATAACCAACAGCGGGACCTGGATGCCCATATTGGCTCCTACATATTCAAAGAAGATCTTTATCAGTCAAACCGCATAACAACATACGTTGTTCCCTTTGTCATCGGTATGTTACTTGCCCGAGATTCGATCATCGGTATTCCAAATACCAAGTTCAATCTCGTTACTGGCAAGTCTCTTTACTCGTTTTGTAATACATCATCCCGCAACTAACTCATTAGTTGCAATGCTTGCAAGGCTTAAGTGATGTGCATTACCGAGAGGGCCCAGAGATACCTCTCCGACAATCGGAGTGACAAATCCTAATCTCGAAATACCCCAACCCAACATTTACCTTTGGAGACACCTGTAGAGCTCCTTTATAATCACCCAGTTACGTTGTGATGTTTGGTAGCACACAAAGTGTTCCTCCGGCAAACGGGAGTTGCATAATCTCATAGTTATAGGAACATGTATAAGTCATGAAGAAAGCAATAGCAACATACTAAACGATCGGGTGCTAAGCTAATGGAATGGGTCATGTCAATCAGATCATTCACTTAATGATGTGATCCCGTTAATCAAATAACAACTACTTGTTCATGGTTAGGAAATATAACCATCTTTGATTAACGAGCTAGTCAAGTAGAGGCATACTAGTGACACTTTGTTTGTCTATGTATTCACACACGTATTATGTTTCCGGTTAATACAATTCTACTATGAATAATAAACATTTATCATGATTATAAGGAAATAAATAATAACTTTATTATTGCCTCTAGGGCATATTTCCTTCAGTCTCCCACTTGCACTAGAGTCAATAATCTAGATTACACAGTAATGATTCTAACACCCATGGAGCCTTGGTGCTGATCATGTTTTGCTCGTGGAAGAGGCTTAGTCAATGGGTCTGCAATATTCAGATCCGTATGTATCTTGCAAATCTCAATGTCTCCCACCTGGACTAGATCCGGATGGAATTGAAGCGTCTCTTGATGTGCTTGGTTCTCTTGTGAAATCTGGATTCCTTTGCCAAGGCAATTGCACCAGTATTGTCACAAAAGATTTTCATTGGACCCGATGCACTAGGTATGACACCTAGATCGGATATGAACTCCTTCATCCAGACTCCTTCGTTTGCTGCTTCCGAAGCAGCTATGTACTCCGCCTCACATGTAGATCCCGCCACAACGCTTTGTTTAGAACTGCACCAACTGACAGCTCCACCATTTAATGTAAACACGTATCCGGTTTGTGATTTAGAATTGTCCGGATCAGTGTCAAAGCTTGCATCAACGTAACCGTTTACGATGAGCTCTTTGTCACCTCCATATACGAGAAACATATCCTTAGTCCTTTTCAGGTACTTCAGGATGTTCTTGACCGTTGTCCAGTGATCCACTCCTGGATTACTTTGGTACCTCCCTGCTAGACTTATAGCAAGGCACATATCAGGTCTGGTACACAGCATTGCATACATGATAGATCCTATGGCTGAAGCATAAGGAACATCTTTCATTTTCTCTCTATCTTCTGCAGTGGTCGGGCATTGAGTCTGACTCAACTTCACACCTTGTAACACAGGCAAGAACCCTTTCTTTGCTTGATCCATTTTGAACTTCTTCAAAATCTTGTCAAGGTATGTGCTTATTGAAAGTCCAATTAAGCGTCTTGATCTATCTCTATAGATCTTTATTCCGAATATGTAAGCAGCTTCACCGACGTCTTTCATTGAAAAACTCTTATTCAAGTATCCCTTTATGCTATCTAGAAATTCTATATCATTTCCAATCAGTAATATGTCATCTACATATAATATCAGAAATGCTACAGAGCTCCCACTCACTTTCTTGTAAATACAGGCTTCTCCGAAAGTCTGTATAAAACCAAATGCTTTGATCACACTATCAAAGCGTTTATTCCAACTCCGAGAGGCTTGCACCAGTCCATAAATGGATCGCTGGAGCTTGCACACTTTGTTAGCTCCCTTTGGATCGACAAAACCTTCCGGTTGCATCATATACAACTCTTCTTCCAGAAATCCATTCAGGAATGCAGTTTTGACATCCATCTGCCAAATTTCATAATCATAAAATGCGGCAATTGCTAACATGATTTGGACAGACTTAAGCATCACTACGGGTGAGAAGCTCTCATCATAGTCAATCCCTTGAACTTGCCGAAAACCTTTTGTGACAAGTCGAGCTTTGTAGACAGTAATATTACCATCGGTGTCGGTCTTCTTCTTGAAGATCCATTTATTCTCAATTGCTTGCCGATGATCGGGCAAGTCAACCAAAGTCCAGACTTTGTTATCATACATGGATCCCATCTCAGATTTCATGGCTTCAAGCCATTTTGCGGAATCTGGGCTCACCATCGCTTCTTCATAGTTCATAGGTTCATCATGATCTAGTAGCATGACTTCCAGAACAGGATTACCGTACCACTCTGGTGCGGATCTTACTCTGGTTGATCTACGAGGTTCAGTAGTGTCTTGTTCTGAAGTTTCATGATCATTATCATTAGCTTCCTCACTAATCGGTGTAGGTGTCGCAGAAACAGGTTTCTGTGATGTACTACTTTCCAATAAGGGAGCAGGTACAGTTACCTCGTCAAGTTCTACTTTCCTCCCACTCACTTCTTTCGAGAGAAACTCCTTCTCTAGAAAGGATCCATTCTTAGCAACGAATGTCTTGCCTTCGGATCTGTGATAGAAGGTGTACCCAACAGTCTCCTTTGGGTACCCTATGAAGACACATTTCTCCGATTTGGGTTCGAGCTTATCAGGTTGAAGTTTTTTCACATAAGCATCGCAGCCCCAAACTTTAAGAAACGACAACTTTGGTTTCTTGCCAAACCATAGTTCATAAGGCGTCGTCTCAACGGATTTTGATGGTGCCCTATTTAACGTGAATGCGGCCGTCTCTAAAGCATAACCCCAAAACGATAGCGGTAAATCAGTAAGAGACATCATAGATCGCACCATATCTAGTAAAGTACGATTACGATGTTCGGACACACCATTACGTTGTGGTGTTCCGGGTGGCGTGAGTTGAGAAACTATTCCGCATTGTTTCAAATGTACACCAAACTCGTAACTCAAATATTCTCCTCCACGATCAGATCGTAGAAACTTTATTTTCTTGTTACGATGATTTTCAACTTCACTCTGAAATTCTTTGAACTTCTCAAATGTTTCAAACTTGTGTTTCATTAAGTAGATATACCCATATCTGCTTAAGTCATCCGTGAAGGTGAGAAAATAACGATATCCGCCACGAGCCTCAATATTCATCGGACCACATACATCTGTATGTATGATTTCCAACAAATCTGTTGCTCTCTCCATAGTACCGGAGAACGGTGTTTTAGTCATCTTGCCCAAGAGGCACGGTTCGCAAGTACCAAGTGACTCATAATCAAGTGGTTCCAAAAGTCCATCAGTATGGAGTTTCTTCATGCGCTTTATACCGATATGACCTAAATGGCAGTGCCACAAATAAGTTGCACTATCATTATCAACTCTGCATATTTTGGCTTCAACATTATGAATATGTGTGTTACTACTATCGAGATTCATCAAAAATAGACCAATCTTCAAAGGTGCATGACCATAAAAGATATTACTCATATAAATAGAACAACCATTATTCTCTGATTTAAATGAATAACCGTCTCGCATCAAACAAGATCCAGATATAATGTTCATGCTCAACGCTGGCACCAAATAACAATTATTTAGGTCTAATACTAATCCCGAAGGTAGATGTAGAGGTAGCATGCCGACCGCGATCACATCGAGTTTGGAACCATTTCCCACGCGCATCGTCACCTCGTCCTTTGCCAGTGTTCGCTTAATCCGTAGTCCCTGTTTCGAGTTGCAAATATTAGCAACAGAACCAGTATCAAATACCCAGGTGCTACTGTGAGCTCTAGTAAGGTACACATCAATAACATGTATATCACATATACCTTTGTTCACCTTGCCATCCTTCTTATCCGCCAAATACTTGGGGCAGTTCCGCTTCGAGTGACCAGTCTGCTTCCAGTAGAAGCACTCAGTTTCGGGCTTAGGTCCAGACTTGGGTTTCTTCTCTTGAGTAGAAACTTGCTTGCCATTCTTTTTGAAGTTCCCCTTCTTCTTCCCTTTGCCCTTTTTCTTGAAACTAGTGGTCTTGTTGACCATCAACACTTGATGCTCCTTCTTGATTTCTACCTCCGCAGCTTTCAGCATTGTGAAGAGCTCGGGAATAGTCTTATTCATCCCTTGCATATTATAGTTCATCACGAAGCTCTTGTAGCTTGGTGGCAATGATTGGAGAATTCTGTCAATGACGCAATCATCTGGAAGATTAACTCCCAATTGAATCAAGTGATTATTATACCCAGCCATTTTGAGTATATGCTCACTGACAGAACTGTTCTCCTCCATCTTGCAGCTATAGAACTTATTGGAGACTTCATATCTCTCAATCCGGGCTTTTGCTTGAAATATTAACTTCAACTCCTGGAACATCTCATATGCTCCATGACGTTCAAAACGTCGTTGAAGTCCCGATTCTAAGCCGTAAAGCATGGCACACTGAACTATCGAGTAGTCATCAGCTTTGCTCTGCCAGACGTTCATAACATCTGGTGTTGCTCCAGCAGCAGGCCTGGCACCCAGCGGTGCTTCCAGGACGTAATTCTTCTATGCAGCAATGAGGATAATCCTCAAGTTACGGACCCAGTCCGTGTAATTGCTACCATCATCTTTCAACTTTGCTTTCTCAAGGAACGCATTAAAATTCAACGGAACAACAGCACGGGCCATCTATCTACAATCAAACATACATAAGCAAGATACTATCAGGTACTAAGTTCATGATAAATTTAAGTTCAATTAGTCAAATTACTTAAAGAACTCCTACTTAGACAGACATCCCTCTAATCCTCTAAGTGATCACGTGATCCAAATCAACTAAACCATAACCGATCATCACGTGATATGGAGCAGTTTTCAATGGTGAACATCATTATGTTGATCATATCTACTATATGATTCATGCTCGACCTTTCGGTCTCCGTGTTCCGAGGCCATATCTGCATATGCTAGGCTCGTCAAGTATAACCCGAGTATTCCGCGTGTGCAAAACTGGCTTGCACCCGTTGTAGATGGACATAGAGCTTATCACACCCGATCATCACGTGGTGTCTGGGCACGACGAACTTTGGCAACGGTGCATACTCAGGGAGAACACTTCTTGATAATTTAGTGAGAGATCATCTTATAATTCTACCGTTAATCAAAGCAAGATAAGATGCATAAAAAGATAAACATCACATGCAATCAATATAAGTGATATGATATGGCCATCATCATCTTGTTCTTGCGATCTCCATCTCCGAAGCACCGTCATGATCACCATCGTCACCGGCTCGACACCTTGATCTTCATCATAGCATCGTTGTCGTCTCGCCAATCTTATGCTTCCACGACTATTGCTACCGCTTAGTGATAAAGTAAAGCATTACAGTGCGATTGCATTGCATACAATAAAGAGACAACCATATGGCTCCTGCCAGTTGACGATAACTCGGTTACAAAACATGATCATCTCATACAATAAAATTTAGCATCATGTCTTGACCATATCACATCACAGCATGCCCTGCAAAAACAAGTTAGACGTCCTCTACTTTGTTGTTGCAAGTTTTACATGGCTGCTACGGGCTTAAGCAAGAACCAATCTCACCTACGCATCAAAACCACAATGATAGTTTGTCAAGTTGGTGCTGTTTTAACCTTTGCAAGGACCGGGCGTAGCCACACTCGGTTCAACTAAAGTTGGAGAAACTCTCACCCACAAGCCACCTCTGTGCAAAGCACGTCGGGAGAACCGGTCTCGCGTAAGCGTACGCGTAATGTCGGTCTGGGCCGCTTCATCCAACAATACCGCCGAACCAAAGTATGACATGCTGGTAAGCAGTATGACTTATATCGCCCACAACTCACTTGTGTTCTACTCGTGCATATAACATCAACATATAAAACCTAGGCTCGGATGTCACTGTTGGGGAACGTAGTAATTTCAAAATTTTCCTACGCACACGCAATATCATGGTGATGCATAGCAACGAGAGGGGAGAGTGTAATCTACATACCTAGTAGATCGACAACGGAAGCGTTTGGTTGATGTAGTCGTACGTCTTCACGATCCGACCGATCAAGCACCGAAACTACGGCACCTCCGAGTTCTAGCACACGTTCAGCTAGATGACGATCCCCGGACTCCGATCCAGCAAAGTGTCAGGGAAGAGTTCCATCAGCACGACGGCGTGATGACTATCTTGATGTACTACTGCAGCAGGGCTTCGCCTATACTCCGCTACAATATTATCGAGGATTATGGTGGAAGGGGGCACCGCACACGGCTAAGAATATGATCACGTGGATCAACTTGTGTGTCTCTAGGGTGCCTCTGCCTCAGTATATAAAGGACCAAAGGGGGGAGGCCGGCCGGCCACATAGGGCGCGCCAGGAGAGTCCTACTCCCTCTGGGAGTAGGATTCCCCCCCCCCAATCCTAGTTGGAATAGGACTCGCGGAGGGGGGAAAAGAGAGAGAGGGGCCGGCCCCCTCTCCTTGTCCAATTCGAACCAAGGGAGGGGAGGGGAACGCGGCCCACTATGGGCTACCTCTTCTCTTTTCCACCAAGGCCCATAAAGGCCCATCTAGCTCCCCGGGGGGTTCCGGTAACCTCCCGGTACTCCGGTAAAATCCCGATTTCACCCGGAACACTTCCGATATCCAAACATCGGCTTCCAATATATCATTCTTTATGTCTCGACCATTTCGAGACTCCTCGTCATCTCCGTGATCACATCCGGACCTCCGAACAACCTTCGGTACATCAAAATGCATAAACTCATAATATAACTGTCATCGTAACCTTAAGCGTGCGGACCCTACGGGTTCGAGAACAATGTCGACATGACCGAGACATGTCTCCGGTCAATAACCAACAGCGGGACCTGGATGCCCATATTGGCTCCTACATATTCAATGAAGATCTTTATCGGTCAGACCGCATAACAACATACGTTGTTCCCTTTGTCATCGGTATGTTACTTGCCCGAGATTCGATCGTCGGTATTCCAAATACCTAGTTCAATCTCGTTATTGGCAATTCTCTTTACTCGTTCTGTAATACATCATCCCGCAACTAACTCATTAGTTGCAATGCTTGCAAGGCTTAAGTGATGTGCATTACCGAGAGGGCCCAGAGATACCTCTCCGACAATTGGAGTGACAAATCCTAATCTCGAAATACGCCAACCCAACATTTACCTTTGGAGACACCTGTAGAGCTACTTTATAATCACCCAGTTATGTTGTGATGTTTGGTAGCACACAAAGTGTTCCTCTGGCAAACGGGAGTTGCATAATCTCATAGTTATAGGAACATGTATAAGTCATGAAGAAAGCAATAGCAACATACTAAATGATCGGGTGCTAAGCTAATGGAATGGGTCATGTCAATCAGATCATTCACTTAATGATGTGATCCCGTTAATCAAATAACAACTACTTGTTCATGGTTAGGAAATATAACCATCTTTGATTAACGAGCTAGTCAAGTAGAGGCATACTAGTGACACTTTGTTTGTCTATGTATTCACACATGTATTATGTTTCCGGTTAATACAATTATAGCATGAATAATAAACATTTATCATGATTATAAGGAAATAAATAATAACTTTATTATTGCCTCTAGGGCATATTTCCTTCAGACATGCACAATGTGAAAATTATATCATTGAAACAACTTTTCACAAACGAATTTAACGGTGTGCTTTGTGTAAGTTGCATGTCATATATCATTGCTCTAATATTTGGTCAAAGTTAGCATCGAAAAACGCATTAGGTCCTATATAGATGGAAGGAGGGAGTGGCTTTGAATAGCATTTGTATAGTAAAACGGGGCAAGACTCTCTCTTTGTGTGGTGTGAATAGTTTTATTTTTTTGTTTTTTTGGTTGAGGGAAGTGCGAATTGATTTGGTACGTACTGATAACCCACAAGTATAGGGGATCACAACAGCTTTCAAGGGTAGAGTATTCAACCCAAATTTATTGATTCGACACAAGGGGACCAAAGAATATTCTCAAGTATTAGCAGCTAGTTGTCAATTCAACCACACCTGGAAACTTAGTATCTACAGCAAAGTGTTTAGTAGCAAAGTAATATGATAGTGGTGGTAGCGGCAACAAAAGTAAAGACAGCAAAAGTAATGTTTTTGGTATTTTGTAGTGATTGTAACAGTAGCAGCGGAACAGTAAATAAGCGTAAACAAGTATATGGAAAACTCGTAGGCACTGGATCAGTGATGGATAATTATGCCGGATGTGGTTCATCATGTAATAGTCATAACATAGGCTGACACAAAACTAGCTCCAATTCATCAATGTAATGTAGGCATGTATTCCATATATTTAGTATTATGTGCTTATGGAAAAGAACTTGCATTTCATCTTTTGTCCTACCCTCCCGTGGCAGCGGGGTCCTATTGGAAACTAAGGGATATTAAGGCCTCCTTTTAATAGAGAACCGGAACAAAGCATTAGCACATAGTGAATACATGAACTCCTCAAACTATGGTCATCACCAGGAGTGGTCCCGATTATTGTCACTTCGGGGTTGCCGGATCATAACACATAGTAGGTGACTATAGAGTTGCAAGATAGGATCAAGAACTCACATATATTCATGAAAACATAATAGGTTCAGATCTAAAATCATGGCACTCGGGTATTAGTGACAAGCATTAAGCATAGCAAAGTCATAGCAACATCAATCTCAAAACATAATGGATACTAGGGATCAAACCCTAACAAAACTAAATCGATTACATGATAAATCTCATCCAACCCATCACCGTCCAGCAAGCCTACGATGCAATTACTCACGCACGGCGGTGAGCATCATGAAATTGGTGATGGAGGATGGTTGATGATGACGACGGTGACGAATCCCCCTCTCCGGAGCCCCATAATAGATCAGCCCTCCCGAGAGGTTTTAGGGCTTGGCGGCGGCTCCGTATCGTAAAACGTGATGATTTCTTCTCTCTGACTTTTTTTCTCTCCGAAAGCAAATATATAGAGTTGGAGTTGGCATCGGAGGGTCAACAGGGGGCCCACGAGGTAGGGGGCGTGCCCTAGGGGGGCGCCCCCACCCTCGTGAGAAGGGTGTGGGCCCCCTGGTCTTCATATTTGGCGAGGATTTTTTTATTTTTTCTAAGACCTCCCGTGGAGTTTCAGGTCATTCCGAGAATATTTGTTTTCTGCACATAAAACAACACCATGGTAATTCTGCTGAAAACAGCGTCAGTCCGGGTTAGTTCCATTCAAATCATACAAGATAGAGTCCAAAACAAGAGCAAAAGTGTTTGGAAAAGTAGATACGACAGAGACGTATCACGTACAAGTACAATATGACTACACGTTAGGCTTGTCCCTAAAATTCAACCCTCGTCTTGTTATATCTCGAAAATTCAGATATCATGCTCCCAAAACTGGCGCCTTCACAACCCGCACCTTGCTATCCCGAAATTACAACGCGCGCGAAAACTCCCTCCAGTTGCCAAATCCCGACACGTGAAATCCCCCTTCTAACCCTGAGCCGGAAGGGCCGCTAGTTCAAATCGGTGGGGGGTACTTTTGTAACACACCCTACATTTTGGACAAGCGCGTCCCTAAGTCATGCTTCACCCCCTCCCATCGCCCCCTTTTCGCCATTCGAAATCCCACGCCACCATAACCTCTCCGCTCCAGCCACGAAATCCCACCCTCGTCCATCCGCCACATCACCGCTGCCCAGTCAGAGCCTCTTCCCCGACGACGTCGTCCACCGCAACAGCTCGACGTCCCTCGTCCACATCCCCGGATGAGGATCCGTCGTCCATCTCGCCGTCCCACCGGTTCAGCCGCCCCGTCCTCCACCTCCAAGGAGCTGCTCTGATGATCGCCTAGTCTATCGCGGCTGCTCCATCCCCACAGCGCCGCCTTAACCTGCTCCACCGGAACCGCAGCATCCTCACCGACTCCTCGGACGAAGCGGAGGCCTACTCGGCGCCACCAAAGAGGTTGTACACTCATCGCATCGCACCTTCTGCTTAACTCGACCTCCCGGCGCCGACGGTGCTCCATCCCGCACCCCCATGTAGTGGCTACCTTGAAGCCGGCACCACGGGCGACATCTCCATGGCGGCTCTCTGCTACGTCTTGAGCTTGCGTTGGTTTTCCTCGAAGATGAAGGGATGATGCAATAGAGTAGCGTAAATATTTTCCTCAGTTTTTGAGAACCAAGGTATCAATCCAGTAGGAGCCCACGCTCAAGTCCCTCGTACCTGCACAAAGTGATAGCTACTCGTAACCAACGAGATTAGGGGTTGTCAAGCCCTTCACGGTCACTCATGAGAGTGAGATCTGATAGATAGAATATTTTTGGTATTTTTGATATAAAGATGCAAAGTAAAAAGTAAAGGCAGAGTAAATAGCAAAACAATATAAAAGTGATGGAGACTGATATGATGAGAATAGACCCGGGGGCCATAGGTTTCAGTAGTAGCTTCTCTCAAGAGCATAAGTATTCTACGGTGGGTGAACAAATTACTGTTGAGCAATTGATAGAATTGTGCATAACTATGATAATATCTAGGCATGATCATGTATATAGGCATCACTATTGGGGAACGTAGTAATTTCAAAAATTTCCTATGCACATGCAAGATCATGGTGATGCATAGCAATGAGAGGGGAGAGTGTTGTCTACGTACCCTCGTAGACCGAAAGCGGAAGTGTTAGCACAATGCGGTTGATGTAGTCGTATGTCTTCACGATCGGACCGATCAAGTACCGAACGCACGACACCTCTGAGTTCTGCACACGTTCAACTCGATGACGTCCCTCGAACTCCGATCCAGCCAAGTGTTGAGGGAGAGTTTCGTCAGCACGACGGCGTGGTGACGATGATGATGTTCTACCGACGCAGGGCTTCGCCTAAGCACCGCTATGATATGACCGAGGTGGATTATGGTGGAGGGGGGCACCGCACACGGCTAAGAGATCAAGAGATCAATTGTTGTGTCTTTGGGGTGCCCCTGCCCCCGTATATAAAGGAGTGGAGGAGGGGGAGGGCCGGCCCTCTCTATGGCGCGCCCTAGGGGAGTCCTACTCCCACCGGGAGTAGGATTCCCCTTTCCTAGTAGAACTAGGAGCCCTTCCAAGTAGTAGAAGTAGGAGGGAAGGAAAGGGAAGGGAAAAGGAGAAGGAAGGAAGGGGGCGCCCCCCCTCCCTAGTCCAATTCGGACCATCCCATGGGGAGGGGCGCGGCCACCCGTTGAGGCCTTTCTCTCCTTTCCCGTATGGCCCATTAAGGCCCAATACGAATTCCCGTAACTCCCCGGTACTCCCGAAAATACTCGAATCAGTCGGAACCTTTCCGATGTCCGAATATAGTCGTCCAATATATCGATCGTTACGTCTTGACCATTTCGAGACTCCTCGTCATGTCCCGGATCTCATCCGGGACTCTGAACTCCTTTGGTACATCAAAACACATAAACTCATAGTATAACCGTCATCGAACATTAAGCGTGCGGATCCTACGGGTTCGAGAACTATGTAAACATGACCGGGACACGTCTCCGATCAATAACCAATAGAGGAACCTGGATGCTCATATTGGCTCCTACATATTCTACAAAGATCTTTATCGGTCAAACCACATAACAACATACGTTGTTCCCTTTGTCATCGGTATGTTACTTGCCCGAGATTCGATCATCGGTATCTCAATACCTAGTTCAATCTCGTTACCGGCAAGTCTCTTTACTCGTTCGGTAATACATCATCCCGCAACTAACTCATTAGTTGCAATGCTTGCAAGGCTTATAGTGATGTGCATTACCGAGTGGGCCTAGAGATACCTCTCCGACAATCGGAGTGACAAATCCTAATCTCGAAATACGCCAACCCAACAAGTACCTTCGGAGACACCTGTAGAGCACCTTTATAATCACCCAGTTACGTTGTGACGTTTGGTAGCACACAAAGTGTTCCTCCGGTAAATGGGAGTTGCATAATCTCATAGTCATAGGAACATGTATAAGTCATGAAGAAAGCAATAGCAATAAACTAAACGATCAAGTGTCATGCTAACGGAATGGGTCAAGTCAATCACATCATTCTCCTAATGATGTGATCCCATTAATCAAATGACAACTCTTTGTCTATGGCTAGGAAACATAACCATCTTTGATCAACGAGCTAGTCAAGTAGAGGCATACTAGTGACACTCTGTTTGTCTATGTATTCACACATCTATCATGTTTCCGGCTACTAAAATTCTAGCATGAATAATAAACATTTATCATGATATTAGGAAATAAATAATAACTTTATTATTGCCTCTAGGGCATATTTCCTTCAGTCTCCCACTTCCACTAGAGTCAATAATCTAGTTCACATCGCCATGTGATTAACACCAATAGTTCACATCACCATGTGATTAACACCCATAGTTCTCCTAATGATGTGATCCCATTAATCAAATGACAAATTCTAGTTCACGTCGCTATGTTATTAACACCCAAAGATTACTACGGTGTGATCATGTTTTGCTTGTGAGAGAAGTTTAGTCAACGGGTCTGCTACATTCAGATCTGTAAGTATTTTGCAAATTTCTATGTCAACAATGCTCTGCATGGAGCTACTCTAGCTAATTGCTCCCACTTTCAATATGTATCCAGATTGAGATATACAGTCATCTAGATCAGTGTCAAAATTTTCATCGACGTAACCCTTTACGACGAACCTTTTTGTCACCTCCATAATCGAGAAACATATCCTTATTCCACTAAGGATAATGTTGACCAATGTCCAGTGATCTACTCCTAGATCACTATTGTACTCCCTTGCCAAACTCAGGGCAGGGTATACAATAGATCTGGTACACAGCATGGCATACTTTATAGAACCTATGGCTGAGGCATAGGGAATGACTTTCATTCTCTCTCTATCTTCTGCCGTGGTCGGGTTTTGAGTCTTACTCGACTTCACCCCTTGTAACACAGGTAAGAACGCCTTCTTTGACTGTTACATTTTGAACTACATCAAAATCTTGTCAAGGTATGTACTCATTGAAAAACTTATCAAGCGTCTTGATCTATCTCTATAGATCTTGATGCTCAATATGTAAGCAGCTTCACCGAGGTCTTTCTTTGAAAAACTCCTTTCAAACATTCCTTTATGCTTTGCAGAATAATTCTACATTATCTCTGATTAACAATATGTCATTCACATATACTTATTAGAAATGTTGTAGTGCTCCCACTCACTTTCTTGTAAATACAGGCTTCACCGCAAGTCTGTATAAAACTATATGCTTTGATCAACTTATCAAAGCGTATATTCCAACTCTGAGATGCTTGCACCAGTCCATAGATGGATCGCTGGAGCTTGCATATTTGGTTAGTACCTTTAGGATTGACAAAACCTTCTAGCTCCATCATATACAACTCTTCTTTAATAAATCCATTAAGGAATGCAGTTTTGTTTATCCATTTGCCAGATTTCATAAAATGCGGCAATTGCTAACATGATTCGGACAGACTTAAGCATAGATACGAGTGAGAAAATGTCATCGTAGTCAACACCTTGAACTTGTCGAAAACCTTTTTTGCGACAATTCTATCTTTGTAGATAGTAAAACTACTATCAGCGTCCGTCTTCCTCTTGAAGATCCATTCAATCTCAATGGCTCGCCGATCATTGGGCAAGTCAATCAAAGTCCATACTTTGTTCTCATACATGGATCTCATCTCAGATTTCATGGCCTCAAGCCATTTCGCGGAATATGGGCTCATCATCGCTTCCTCATAGTTCGTAGGCTCATCATGGTCAAGTAACATGACCTCCAGAACAGTTTTACCATACCACCCTGGTGCGGATCTCACTCTGGTTTACCTACGAGGTTCGGTAGTAACTTGATCTGAAGTTACTTGATCATCATCATTAGCTTCCTCACTAATTGGTGTACTAGTCACAGGAACAGATTTCTGTGATGAACTACTTTCCAATAAGGGAGCAGGTACAGTTACCTCATCAAGTTCTACTTTCCTCCCACTCATTTCTTTCGAGAGAAACTCCTTCTCTAGAAAGGATCCATTCTCAGCAATGAATATCTTGCCTTAGGATCTGTGATAGAAGGTGTACCCAACATTTTATTTTGGGTATCCTATGAATGCACTTCTCTGATTTGGGTTTGAGCTTATCAGGTTGAAACTTTTTCACATAAGCATTGCAACCTCAAACTTTAAGAAACGACAGCTTAGGTTTCTTGCCAAATCATAGTTCATACGGTATCGTCTCAACGGATTTAGATGGTGCCCTATTTAATGTGAATGTAGTTGTCTCTAATGCATAACCCCAAATCGATAGTGGTAAATCGGTAAGAGACATCATAGATCGCACCATATCTAATAAAGTACGGTTATGATGTTCGGACACACCATTACACTGCGGTGTTCCAGGTGGCGTGAGTTGCGAAACTATTCCGCATTGTTTCAAATGTAGACCAAACTCGTAACTCAAATATTCTCCTCCACGATTAGATCGTAGAAACTTTATTTTCTTGTTACGAAGATTTTCAACTTCACTCTGAAATTCTTTGAACTTTTCAAATGTTTCAGACTTATGTTTCATTAAGTAGATATACCCATATCTGCTCAAATCATCTACGAAGGTCAGAAAATAGAGATACCTGCCGTGAGCCTCAACACTTATCGGATCGCATACATCAGTATGTATTATTTCCAATAAGTTAGTTGCTCGCTCCATTGTTCCGTAGAACGGAGTCTTAGTCATCTTGCCCATGAGGCATGGTTCGCAAGCATCAACTGATTCATAATCAAGTGATTCCAAAAGCCTATCCGCATGGATTTTCTTCATGCGCTTTACACCAATATAACCTAAATGGCAGTGCCACAAATAAGTTGCACTATCATTATTAACTTTTGCATCTTTTGGCTTGTGTATCACCACGATCGAGATCCAACAAACCACTTTCATTGGGTGTATGACCATAGAAGGTTTTATTCATGTAAACAGAACAACAATTATTCTCTAACTTACATGAATAACCGTATTGCAATAAACATGATCCAATCATATTCATGCTCAACGCAAACACTAAATAACATTTATTTTAGGTTTAACACTAATCCCGAAAGTATAGGAGTGTGTGATGATGATCATATCAATCTTGGAACCATTTCCAATACACATCGTCACTTCACCCTTAACTAGTCTCTGTTCATTCTGCAACTCATGTTTCGGGTTACTATTCTTAGCAACTGAACCAGTATCAAATGCTGAGGGGTTGCTATAAACACTAGTAAAGTACACATCAATAACATGTATATCCAATATACCTTTGTTCACTTTGCCATCCTTCTTATTCGCCAAATACTTGGGGCAGTTCCGCTTCTAGTGACCAATCCCTTTGAAGTAGAAGCACTTAGTCTCAGGCTTAGGACCAGACTTGGGCTTCTTCACTTGAGCAGCAACTTACTTGCCGTTCTTCTTGAAGTTCCCCTTCTTCCCTTTGCCCTTTTCTTGAAACTAGTGGTCTTATCAACCATCAACGCTTGATGTTTTTCTTGGTTTCTACCTTCGTCGATTTCAGCATCATGAAGAGCTTGGGAATCGTTTCCGTTATCCCCTGCATATTATAGTTCATCACGAAGTTCTACTAACTTGGTGATGGTTACTAGAGAATTCTGTCAATCACTATCTTATCTGGAAGATTAACTCCCACTTGATTCAAGCGATTGTAGTACCCAGACAATCTGAGCACATGCTCACTGCCTGAGCTATCCTCCTCTATCTTTTATCTATAGAACTTGTTGGAGACTTCATATCTCTCAACTCGGGTATTTGCTTGAAATATTAACTTCCAACTCCTGGAACATCTCATATGGCCCATTACGTTCAAAACATCTTTGAAGTCCCGATTCTAAGCCGATAAGCATGGCGCACTAAACTATCAAGTAGTCATCGTATTGAGCTAGCCAAACGTTCATAACGTCTGCATCTACTCCTGCAATAGGTCTGTCACCTAGCGGTGCATCAAGGACATAATTCTTCTGTGCAGCAATGAGGATAAACCTCAGATCATGGATCCAATCCGCATCATTGCAACTAACATCTTTCAACTTAGTTTTCTCTAGGAACACATATAAAACATAGGGAAGCAACAACGTGAGCTGTTGATCTATAACATTATCTGCAAAATACTATCACGACTAAGTTCATGATAAATTAAAGTTCAATTAATCATATTACTTAAGAACTACCACTTAGAAAGACATCCCTCTAATCCTCTAAGTGATCACGTGATCCAAATCAACTAAACCATAACCGATCATCACGTGAAATGGAGTAGTTTTCAATGGTGAACATCATTATGTTGATCATATATACTATATGATTCCCGCTCGACCTTTCGGTCTCCAGTGTTCCGAGGCCATATCTGCATAGGCTAGGCTCATCAAGTTTAACCCGAGTATTTCTGCGTGTGCAAAACTGGCTTGCACCCGTGGTAGATGGACGTAGAGCTTATCACACCTGATCATCACGTGGTGTCTGGGCACGACGAACTTTGGCAATGGTGCATACTCAGGGAGAACACTTTTATCTTGAAATTTAGTGAGAGATCATCTTATAATGCTACTGTCATAACTAAGCAAAGTAAGATGTATAATAGATAAACATCACATGCAATTTAAATATGTGACATGATATGGCCATCATCATCTTGTGCCTTTGATCTCCATCTCTAAAGAATCGTCATGATCTCCATCATCACCGGCATGACACCATGATATCCATCATCTTGATCTATATCAATGTGTCGTCACATGGTTGCCTCGCCAACAATTGCTCTTGCAACTATTGCTATCGCATAGCGATAAAGTAAAGCAATTATTTGGCGCTTGCATCTTATGCAATAGAGAGATAACCATAAGGCTTTTGCCAGTTGCCGATAGCTTCAACCAAACATGATCATCTCATACAACAACTTATATCTCATCACTTCTTGACCATATCACATCACAACATGCCCTGCAAAAACAAGTTAGACGTCCTCTACTTTGTTGTTGCAAGTTTTACGTGGCTGGTGCGGGCTGAGCAAGAACCGTTCTTACCTACGCATCAAAACCACATTGATAGTTTGTCAAGTTGGTGTTGTTTTAACCTTCGCAAGGACCGGGCGTAGCCACACTCGGTTCAACTAAAGTTGGAGAAACTGACACCCGCCAGCCACCTGTGTGCAAAGCACGTCGGTAGAACCAGTCTTGCGTAAGCGTACGCGTAATGTCGGTCTGGGATGCTTCATCCAACAATACCGCCGAACCAAAGTATGACATGCTGGTAAGCAGTATGACTTATATCGCCCACAACTCACTTGTGTTCAACTCGTGCATATTACATCAACGCATAAAACCAGGCTCGGATGCCACTGTTGGGGAACGTAGTAATTTCAAAAATTTCCTACACACACACGCAAGATCATGGTGATGCATAGCAACGAGAGGGGAGAGTGTTGTCTACGTACCCTCGTAGACCGAAAGCGGAAGCGTTAGCACAACACGGTTGATGTAGTCGTACGTCTTCACGATCCGACCGATCAAGTACCAAACGCATGGCACCTCCGAGTTCTGCACACGTTCAACTCGATGACGTCCCTCGAACTCCGATCCAGCCAAGTGTTGAGGGAGAGTTTCGTCAGCACGACGGCGTGGTGACGATGATGATGTTCTACCGACGCAGGGCTTTGCCCAAGCACCGCTACGATATGACCGAGGTGGATTATGGTGGAGGGGGTGCCCAAGCACACGGCTAAGAGATCAAGAGATCAATTGTTGTGTCTTTGGGGTGCCCCTGCCCCCGTATATAAAGGAGTGGAGGAGGGGGAGGGCCGGCCCTCTCTATGGCGCGCCCTAGGGAGTCCTACTCCCACCGGGAGTAGGATTCCCCTTTCCTAGTAGAACTAGGAGCCCTTCCAAGTAGTAGGAGTAGGAAGGAAGGAAAGGGAAGGGAAAAGGAGAAGGAAGGAAGGGGGCGCCCCCCTCCCTAGTCCAATTTGGACCAGCCCATGGGGAGGGGTGCGGCCACCCTTTGAGGCCTTTCTCTCCTTTCCCGTATGGCCCATTAAGGCCCAATACGAAGTCCCGTAACTCCCCGGTACTCCCGAAAATACCCAAATCACTCGGAACCTTTCCGATGTCCGAATATAGTCGTCCAATATATCGATCTTTACGTCTCGACCATTTCGAGACTCCTCGTCATGTCCCCGGTCTCATCCGGGACACTGAAATCCTTCGGTACATCAAAACACATAAACTCATAATATAACCGTCATCGAACTTTAAGCGTGCGGACCCTACGGGTTCGAGAACTATGTAAACATGACCGAGACACGTCTCCGGTCACTAACCAATAGAGGAACCTAGATGCTCGTATTGGCTCCTACATATTCTACGAAGATCTTTATCGGTCAAACCGCATAACAACATACGTTGTTCCCTTTGTCATCGGTATGTTACTTGCCCGAGATTCGATCGTCGGTATCTCAATACCGAGTTCAATCTCGTTATCGGCAAGTCTCTTTACTCGTTCTGTAATACATCATCCTGCAACTAACTCATTAGCTGCAATGCTTGCAAGGCTTATATTGATGTGCATTACCGAGTGGGCCCAGAGATACCTGTCCGACAATCGGAGTGACAAATCCTAATCTCGAAATATGCCAACCCAACAAGTACCTTCGGAGACACCTATAGAGCACCTTTATAATCACCCAGTTACATTGTGACGTTTGGTAGCACACAAAGTGTTCCTCTGATAAACGGGAGTTGCATAATCTCATAGTCATAGGAACATGTATAAGTCATGAAGAAAGCAATAGCCATAAACTAAACGATCAAGTGCTATGCTAACGGAATGGGTCAAGTCAATCACATCATTCTCCTAATGATGTGATCCCGTTAATCAAATGACAACTCTTTGTCTATGGCTAGGAAACATAACCATCTTTGATCAACGAGCTAGTCAAGTAGAGGCATACTAGTGACACTCTGTTTGTCTATGTATTCACACATGTGTCATGTTTCCGGTTAATACAATTCTAGCAAGAATAATAAACATTTATCATGATATAAGGAAATAAATAATAACTTTATTATTGCCTCTAGGGCATATTTCCTTCAATCACGTCCGTGACAAGTAGATCGAAACGATTCTACATCTACTACTATTACTCCACTCATCGACCGCTATCCAGCATGCATCTAGAGTATTAAGTTAAAAACAGAGTAACGCCTTAAGCAAGATGACATGATGTAGGGAGATAAATTCATGCAATATGAAATAAACCCCATCTTGTTATCCTCGATGGCAACGATACAATACGTGCCTTGCTGCCCCTTCTGTCACTGGGTAAGGACACCGCAAGATCGAACCCAAAGCTAAGCACTTCTCCCATGGAAAGAACTACCAATCTTGTTGGCCAAACCAAACGGATAATTCGAAGAGACTTGCAAAGATAACCAATCATACATAAAAGAATTCATTGAAGATTCAAATATTATTCATAGATAGACTTGATCATAAACCCACAATTCATCGATCTCAACAAACACACCGCAAAAGGAAGATTACATCGAATAGATCTCCACGAGAGAGGGGGGACTTTGTATTGAGATTCAAAGAGGGAGAAGAAACCATCTAGCTACTAACTATGGACCCGAAGGTCCGAGGAAAACTACTCACACTTCATCGGAGAGGCTATGATGATGTAGAAGCCCTCCATGATGACGGCCATCTTCTGGCGGAGCTCCAGAACAGGCCCCAAGATGGGATCTCGTGGATACAGAAAGTTGCGGTGGTGGAATTAGGTTTTTGGCTCCTGGTCTGATTGTTTGGGGGTACGTGTGTATATATAGGAGGAAGAAGTACGCCAGAGGAGCAACGAGGGGCCCACAAGGCAGGGGGCGCGCCCTAGGGGGGGCGCCCCCCACCCTCGTGACCGCCTATTTTGTTCCTTGGAGCAGGGTCCAAGTCTCCTGGATCACGTTTGGTGAGAAAATCACGTTTCCAAAGATTTTATTCCGTTTGGACTCCGTTTGATATTTCGTTTCTTCGAAACACGGAAATAGGCAAAAAACAGTAATTCTGGGCTGGGCCTCCGGTTAATAGGTTAGTCCCAAAAATAATATAAAAGTGGAAAATAAAGCCCAATATAGTCCAAAACAGTAGATAATATAGCATGGAGCAGTCAAAAATTATACATACGTTGGAGACGTATCAGGCATCCCCAAGCTTAATTCCTGCTCGTCCTCGAGTAGGTAAATGATAAAAAGGGAATTTTTGATGCGGAGTGCTACTTGGCATAATTTCAATGGAAATCTTCTTAATTGTGGTATGAATATTCAGATTAGAAAGATTCAAGACAAAGGTTTATATTGACATAGAAAATAATAATACTTCAAGCATACTAACAAAGCAATTATGTCTTCTCAAAATAACATGGCTAAAGAAAGTTAACCCTACAAAATCATATAGTCTGGCTATTCTCCAGCTTCCCCACATAAAGTATTTAAATCATGCACAACCCCGATGACAAGCCAATCAATTGTTTAATGCTCTAACTTTTTCAATCTTCACGCAATACATGAGTGTGAGCCATGGATATAGCACTATAGGTGGAATAGAATGGTGGTTGTGGAGAAGACAAAAAGGGAGAAGATAGTCTCACATCAACTAGGCGTATCAACGGGCTATGGAGATGCCCATCAATGGATATCAATGTGAGTGAGTAGGGATTGCCATGCAACAAATGCACTAGAGCTATAAGTATATGAAAGCTCAACAAAAGACACTAGTGGGTGTGCATCCAACTTGCTTGCTCATGAAGACCTAGGGCAATTTGAGGAAGCCCATCATTGGAATATACAAGACATGTTCTATAATTAAAGATTCCCACTAGTATATGAAAGTGATAACATGAGAGACTCTTTACTATGAAGATCATGGTGCTACTTTGAAGCACAAGTGTGGTAAAAGGATAGTAACATTGTCCCTTCTCTCTTTTTCTCTCATTTTTTTATATTTTTTATGGCCTTTCTTCTTTTTATGGCCTTTCTCTTTTTTTTATTTGGGCTTCTTTGGCCTCTTTTTTTTTTT
>NC_041384.1:714733393-714748119 GCF_002162155.2 Triticum dicoccoides
TTCGTCCAGAGTCTCATCCCGACTTGTGGGGGAATCATAGTCTCCATCATTCTTTCCTCACTGGGACAATGCTCTAATAATGATGATAATCACACTTTTATTTTTCTTACAATTCAACAATTACAACTCGATACTTAGAAAAAATATGACTCTATGTGAATGCATCCGGCGGTGTACCGGGATATGCAATATGACAATGATGGATGTGACATGATGAACTAGATGGTGGAAAGTTGCATGGCAATATGTCTCGGAATGGCTATGGAAATGCCATAATAGGTAGGTATGGTGGCTGTTTTGAGGAAGGTATATGGTAGGTGTATGATACCGGCGAAAGGTGCGCGGTATTAGAGAGGCTAGCAAGGGTGGAAGGGTGAGAGTGCGTATAATCCATGGACTCAACATTAGTCTTAAAGAACTCATATACTTATTGCAAAAATCTAGAAGTTATCAAAGCAAAGTACTACGCGCATGCTCCTAGGGGGATAGATTGGTAGGAAAATACCATCGCTCGTCCCCGACCGCCAATCATAAGGAAGACAATCAATAAATAAATCATGCTCTGACTTCATCACATAACGGTTCACCATACGTGCATGCTACAGGAATCACAAACTTCAGCACAAGTATTCTTTAAATTCACAACTACTCAACGAGCATGACTTTAATATTATCACCTCCATATCTCAAAACAATTATCATGCTTCAATCTTTTCTTAGTATTCAACACACTCAAAAGAAAGTTTCACAAATCTTGAATACCAAGCATATTATTATTAGGCAAATTACCATGCTATTAAGATAGTCTAAAATTAATTTAAGTGAAGCATGAGAGATCAATAGTTTCTTTAAAACAAATTCACCACCGTGCTCTAAAAGATCTAAGTGAAGCACATAGAGCAAAATTGTCTAGCTCGAAAGATATAAGTGAAGCACACATAGAGTATTCTATCAAATTTTAATTCATGTATGGCTCTCTCAAAAGGTGTGTACAACAAGGACGACTGTGGTATACTAGCAAACAAAGACACAAATAATACAAGACGCTCCAAGCAAAACACATATCATGTTGGTGAATAAAAATATAGCTCCAAGTAAATTACCGATGGAAGTGGACGAAAAGAGGGGATGCCTTCCAAGGCATCCCCAAGCTTTAACTTTTTGGTGTCCTTGGATTATCTTGGGGGTGTGAGGGACTCCTGGATTAGGGGGTGTCCGGATAGCCGGACTATACCTTCGGTCGGACTCCTGGACTATGAAGATACAAGGTTGAAGACTTCGTCCCGTGTCCGGAAGGGACTTTCCTTGGCGTGGAAGGCAAGCTTGGCGATACGGATATGTAGATCTCCTACCATTGTAACCGACTCTGTGTAACCCTAGCCCTCTCCGGTGTCTATATAAACCGGAGGGTTTTAGTCCGTAGGACGAACAACAATCATACCATAGGCTAGCTTCTAGGGTTTAGCCTCTCCGATCTCGTGGTAGATCTACTCTTGTACTACCCATATCATCATTATTAATCAAGCAGGACGAAGGGTTTTACCTCCATCAAGAGGGCCCGAACCTGGGTAAAACATTGTGTCCCCTGCCTCCTGTTACCATCTGCCTAGACGCATAGTTCGGGACCCCCTACCTGAGATCCGCCGGTTTCGACACTGACATTGGTGCTTTCATTGAGAGTTCCTCTGTGTCGTCACTTTTAGGCCCGATGGCTCCTCCGATCATCAACGAAGATGCGATCCAGGGTGAGACTTTTCTCCCCGGACAGATCTTCGTATTTGGCGGCTGTGCACTACGGGCCAATTCGCTTGGCCATCTGGAGCAGATCGAAAGCTACACCCCTGACCATCAGGTCAGATTTGGAAGTTTGAACTACACGGCCGACCTCCGCGGAGACTTGATCTTCGATGGGTTCGAGCCGCAGCCGAGCGTGCCGCACTGTCACGATGGGCATGATCTAGCTCTGCTGCCGAATAGTGCCCTGGAGGCCGCACCCGCATCAGCTCCGACCCTTAATTCGGAGCTAACTGCGCCAATCGAGGATGGGTGGTTGGACACCGCCTCGGGGGCTGCAATCTCTACGGCGATCGAGCCGAACACCAGCCCTATTCTCTGCGAAGCCCATGACTCCAAGGAGCCGGACTCCTCTCCAGACTCCGAGCCCTCCGCGCCCTTACCGATCGAACCCGAATGGGCGCCGATCATGGAGTTCACCGCCGCGGACATCTTTCAGCGCTCGCCCTTCGGCGATATTCTGAATTCACTAAAGTCTCTCTCTTTATCAGGAGAGCCCTGGTCGTACTATGGTCAGCAAGGTTGGGATGCGGATGATGAAGAAATTCAAAGCCCACCCACCACCCACTTCGTAGCAACTGTCGATGATTTAACCGACATGCTCGACTTCGACTCCGAAGAGATCGACGGTATGGACGCCGATGCAGGAGACAATCAAGAACCAGCGCCTATAGGGCACTGGAAAGCCACCTCGTCGTATGATATATACATGATGGACACCCCAAAAGAAGGCAATGGCGATGGAACAGCGGAGGATGACCCCTCCAAGAAGCAGCCTAAGCGCCGGCGTCAGCGGCGCCGCTCTAAATCCCGCCAAAGCAAAAACGGTGATTCCAGCATGGGAGATAATAACACCCCAGACAGTGCCGAAGACAACCACCTCCAGCAAGATTCAGCACAGGAGGATGGAGAAGCCAGCCCTCATGAGAAAGCGACAGACAGAGAGGTCGAGGATGATAATTATATGCCTCCCTCCAAAGACGAGGCAAGCCTCGACGACGACGAATTTGTCGTGCCGGAGGATCCCGTCGAACAAGAGCGTTTAAAACACAGGCTTATGGCCACAGCGAGCAGCCTCAAGAAAAAACAGCAACAGCTTCGAGCTGATCAATATTTGCTAGCCGACAGATGGACTGAAGTCCTTGTGGCCGAAGAGTATGAACTCGAACGCCCCTCCAAGAGCTACCCAAAGCGCCTACCCCGACTGGAGGAGGAAGCACCTAAACCTACATCACCAGCGCATGATGCGGCTGATCGGCCACCCCGTGGCCACGACAGAGAAGCCTCTCAGCCCTCCACTCAAGCCGCACCCGGGCGCCGCTCAAAAAATACCAAGGCACGGGAAAATGCGCCAGACCTGCGAGATATATTGGAGGACAAGGCAAGGAAAACAAGATTGGTCTACGGATCGCGTGGGCGCCCCACGGCACGAGATGGTAATCGTCACTCCGGATACAGTCAATCCGGCCGGGCCGAACACAGTAGACAAACCTCGTTTGAGCTGCGTCGTGATATAGCCCAATACAGAGGCGCCGCACACCCACTATGCTTCACAGATGAAGTAATGGATCATCAAATCCCTGAGGGTTTAAAACCCGTGAACATCGAATCATATGATGGCACAAAAGATCCTGCGGTATGGATCGAGGACTATGTCCTTCATATCCACATGGCCCGCGGTGATGACCTACACGCCATCAAATACCTCCCACTCAAGCTTAGAGGACCAGCTCGGCATTGGCTTAACAGCTTGCCAGCAGAATCAATTGGTTGTTGGGAGGACCTGGAAGCCGCATTCCTCGACAATTTCCAGGGCACTTATGTGCGACCACCAGACGCCACATAATTCTGCAGCCAGAGGAATCGGCCAGACAATTCTGGACACGGTTCCTAACCAAGAAAAATCAAATCGTCGACTGTCCGGACGTAGAGGCCCTAGCAGCCTTCAAGCATAACATTCGCGATGAGTGGCTTGCACGGCACCTAGGACAGGAAAAGCCGAAATCTATGGCAGCCCTCACGACACTTATGACTCGCTTTTGCGCGGGAGAAGACAGTTGGCTAGCTCGCAGCAATAACATGACCAAGAGCCCTGGTAATTCGGATACCAAGGACAGCAGTGGCAGGTCGCGTCGCAACAAGCAAAAGCGCCGCATTAACGGCGACAATGCTGAGGATACGGCAGTTAATGCCGGATTCAGAGGCTCTAAACCCGGTCAGCGGAAAAAGCCATTCAAAAGAAATACTCCAGGCCCGTCCAGTTTGGACTGAATACTCGACCGCTCATGCTAGATACATGGCACCCCCGAAAAACCAGCCAATCACACCAACAGGGATTGTTGGGTGTTTAAGCAGGCAGGCAAGTTAAATGCAGAAAGCAGAGACAAGGGGCTGCATAGCGATGACAAGGAGGAGCCCCGGCCGCCGAACAACAGTGGCAGAAAGGTTTTCCCCACAAGTGCGGAAGGTGAACATGATATTCGCAACCCACGTCCCCAAGAGGGAGCGGAAGCGTGCGCTAAGGGACGTATACACGATGGAGCCAGTCGCCCCAAAGTTCAACCCATGGTCTTCCTAGCCGATCACTTTTGATCGAAGGGACCACCCCACTAGCACCCGTCATGGCGGATTCACCGCATTGGTTCTAGACCCAATTATTGACGGATTTCACCTCACTAGAGTCCTTATGGACGGCGGCAATATCCTGAACCCGCTTTACCAGGATACAGTGCAGAAAATGGGCATCGATCCCTCGGGTATTAAACCCACTAAAACGACCTTTAAAGGCGTCATACCAGGTGTAGAGGCCAACTGTACAGGCTCAGTTACACTTGAAGTGGTCTTCGGATCTCCGGAAAATTTCCAAAGCGAGGAGTTAATCTTCGACATAGTCCCGTTCTGCAGTGGCTATCACACACTGCTCGGGCGAACCACATTTGCCAAGTTCAATGCGGTGCCGCACTACGCATACCTCAAGCTCAAGATGTCAGGCCCTCGAGGCGTCATCACGGTCAATGGAAACACCGAACGCTCTCTCCGAATGGAGGAGCATACGACGGCTATCGCAGCGGAAGTACAAAGCAGCCTCTCAAGGCAATTCTCCAGTCTGGCCATTAAACGTCTGGACACCGTGAAGCATGCCCGGAGTAACCTACAACAAGACTGCCCGGCACGTTCCGAGCAAGCGTAGCAATGCGGCCCCAACCCCAGCCCTCGCGAACTTGCGAAACTAGTGTTGCGCGTACATAACTACACTCTGGAAATACCATGGGCACAGGGGTAGGGGCACCATCACGGTACGCCCGAAATGCGGCTTAAACCGCACTAGGGGCTGCCGATTTCTTAATTTTCTCTTATTTTCAGGACCCCATTCTTCGGAAGGCTTGTCCGGCAGTACAATTGCCGCACAAATGATACAACCAGGGAAGCAGAAAGCTACGCCGCACTATGGAACTCTAAGGTGGTCTCTATAATGAGCAGTATACCTGTTTCACATAACATTCCGCAGCTTGCCCCTGGAAAGGACATGTTAAATAGTCTCATCTTTTGCTTATTGTAGTATTTGTATCGTTCTGCTTTGATCGCAGCTTTTTTAAATAAACAATGCATAGCTTCTGTCTATTATTGCATTACTCTATTTTACGAATATATGTTCATTAATGACATGTTGCACCCATACACTTTGGTACGGCCAATACGCCAGGGGCTTAAGTACCCCACAATACGGTGTGAGAAGTCCGAACACTTTCACAAGTGCGGCACCCCGGACTTATAGCATTATATGCATCGACTCTGAATCATGTCTTGGGTCAATAGTTGGGTTTGCCCGGCTCCTATGTTTTGGTAGCTTACGTTCCGTTATATCGGCTAAGGTAGCACTAGGAGAACTACCGTGATTGTGCCCCAGTTGAGCTGGGCTAAGCACCTCAGTAGAGAAAGCTAAAACTGATCATCATGATGAGGCGAGAGCTGGTCGCTGTTCGAGAGGTTTTCGAGTCCCTAAAGACTTATGCCGCTTAGAGCGAGGAGTCGGATTTGTCCGGCCTAGGCGTGGATAGCGCACCGAACTCGGTCTTCCGAACACTAGGGGATTCGCCGAAATTTAAAATTATAGAATTCTATGGCTAAGTGAGAGTGTTCAAGCATTATAGTCCGATTGCCTTGTTCGTTGTGTTGAGCGCCTCCCTCGAAGGACCCAAGAATGGGAAAAAGAGCGCTCATGTTTATCCCAAACACCCCAGCACTCGTGGCATGGGGGCAGAAGTCGACGGCTCGCCATCTCTCAAATTTGATAAACGCCTGCACAAAAGGTAATATTTTAAATTCAAAAGCATTGCTTAGCGCATATGAACAAGTTTTCAGCATACAGGATCACAAATGCGAGTTTACTCAAATATTACATCTTTGGAGCATTCATCCGCTATAAGGCGGGCACCCTTCAGGATGACCTCATAATACGCTTCCGGGACGCGATGCTCCTTGCCCGGCGGCGGCCCGTCCTTCACCAGCTTCTCCGCATCCATCTTGCCCCAGTGCACTTTAGCACGGGCAAGCGCCCTACGGGCACCTTCGATGCAGACAGAGTGCTTGATTACTTCAAGCCGTGGACAGGCATCCACCAGCCACCTCACCAGCCCGAAGTAGCTCTCAGGCAGAGCCTCTCTAGGCCAAAGCCGAACTATGAGGCCCTTTATGGCCTGTTTGGACACCTTGTGGAGCTCGACCATTTGCTTCAGCTGGTCGCTCAAAGGCACCAGGTGTCCGGCCTCAGCATACTGAGACTAGAACACCTTCTCCGTCGAGCTCCCCTCCTCGGCTCGGTAGTAGGCGGTGGCATCAGACACACTACGGGGCAAATCTGCGAATGCTCCTGGAGAGCTCCGGACTCGGGTAAGTAACAAGTAATTCACTTTCACGTGCTTGCTTTGCATAATGAATGCCTTACCCGCCGCTATGTTCTTCATATCTCCAATTTCTTGGAGGACTTTCTGGGCTTCGTCCTTGGCAGACTTCGCACTTTCGAGGGCTGCCGCAAGCTCGGACGCTTGAGTCTTCGAGTCAAGCTCCAAACTCTCGTGTTTTTTCACGAGAGCCTGGAGCTCTTTCTGCACCTCCTCCACCCGCGCCTCCTGCTTCCCTCTCTCCGTGCGCTCCGCGGCCGCTTTGTTTTCGGCCTCGGACAGCGCTTTCTTAAGGGTTGCCACCTCGGTCGTGGCCCCTATAATAGCACTTTGATCCTGTCATTTTTTGCAACCACATCTTCTCTATATACTTACGCAAGGTATTACTTACCTTCCTTCTCCTCGAGTTGCCTCTTGGCATGGCCGAGCTCGTTCTCAGACTGCGCGAGGTTTTGCTTCAGCGTATCCACCTGCGCAGTCAGTGCGGCAGAGGCCAGCAGCGAAGCCTGCATACGCATATTGACTTGATTATGTTAGACTCTTGTGAATGTTATTAGATCCTCTATTCGGCTTTCCTTTCCGAACACCGAACAGAGCATCAGGGGATACTGTCTATGCGGTAATATTTTTACATATTCTTTACTTACCTCGAAGCCTGTTAGAAGGCTGGCACAGGCTTCAGTCAGTCCGTTCTTGGCGGACTGAACCTTCTAGGTCACCGCACTCATAATAGTGCGGTGCTCCTCGTTGATGGAGGCGCCGTTAAGCACCTCCAGCAAATTGTCTGGTGCCTCCGGTTGGACGGAGCTCACCGGTTCGGTAGGCTTGCTCCTCTTAGAAGGAGGCTGCCTACCGGAGTCCGGAACCATTGAAGGTTCCGGCGCAGTGTCCGGCTCAAAGCCGGACTTGGATCCCTTGGGGGTTCTATCCCCTTCATGCCTGGAGTCCGGGAGGTCGCCTTGCGGCGCCTCTAGGACCATTTCCTCCTGGCTTGGAACCTGTTGGGACGCCACCTCAGCGTCTTCCGTAGGGTGGGGGGAGGTAGCCACCGGAAGCGAATTCACATCCGATGAATCCAGGGAGCCGCTCAACGACTCGTCGATCCTGACCTTGGGCGGACTGCATAGACATGTTCGACGTAAGGAAAAGTTGTGCAATGGGGGAATACTATGAATCACTATGGTATCTGGATACTTACGATCTCGCCAGGGGCTTGGCCCTGTGCAGCCACTCCTCTTCGCCGTCGTCGGCGTTGGTGGAGTAGTCCAGAGGAGGGGTCTTCCCCTTCTTGGACCCTTCGGCCTCCCCAGTTGGGGTGGCCTTCCTTTTCTTCCCTCCCCCCGCTGGAGGGGGAGAGGTCTCTTCTTCCTCCTCCTCATCTTCATGGGAGGAGTGCGCCTTGGAGTCGCCGGATGATGAATCCGACACCTCCTGGCGCCGGGCACTCTTTCGAGTCCCTGTGGCCTTCTTCTTGGCCTTCTTCTCCGGCACCACATAGGGTGCCGGAACCAGCAGCTTCGCCAAGCGAGCATCCGCTGGGCCTTCGGGCATAGGAGCCGGACAGTTAATTTGTCCGAACGTCTCCTGCCAATCCTGTCAAAGGTAAGGGAGTTTAGATCCCGCATGGAGTCAAACTATGAAAAACTAATACCCTGTAAAAGGTAAAAACAGCTTACCGCACGAGCGTGACGCTGCTTGCTGAATCCGCGATCCTCGGTAGCGGATGCGGGGGCCTCGATGCCCTTGAAAAGCACCTTCCAGGCATCTTTGTACGTCGTGTCAAAGAGCATGCTCAGAGTTCGGTGCCGCGCCGGGTCGAACTCCCACAGGTTGAAAGCCCGTTGTTGACACGGGAGGATCCGGCGGATGAGCATAACCTGGACTACGTTGACAAGTTTGAGCTTCTTGTCCACCAGGGTTTGGACGCATGTTTGGAGTCCGGTCAGCTCTCCTTTTTTACCCCATGACAGGCCCGTCTCTTTCCAGGAGGCAAGCCGTGTAGGGGGTCCGGATCGGAACTCGGGAGCTGCGACACATTCAGGTTCGCACGACTCAGTGATGTAAAACCACCCTGATTGCCACCCCTTTAGGGACTCCATGAAGGAGCCCTCGAGCCATAGGACGTTGGGCATCTTACCCACCATGGCGCCTCTGCACTCCACCTGGGTGCCACGCACCACCTTTGGCTTGACATTGAAAGTCTTGAGCCATAGGCCGAAATGGGGACGGATGCAGAAGAAAGCCTCTCACACGATGATAAACGCCGAGATTTTGAGGACAAAGTTCAGGGCCAGATCGTGGAAATCCAGGCCATAGTAGAACATGAGCCCCCGGACAAATGGGTGGAGAGGGAAGCCCAGTCCATGGAGGAAATGGGGGAGGAACACCACCCTCTCATGGGGCCTAGGGGTGGGGATGAGCTGCCCCTCTTCGGGAAGCCGGTGCACAATGTCGTTAGACAAGTATCCGGCCTTCCTCAGTTTTTTTATGTGTCCCTCCGTAACGGAGGAGACCATCCACTTGCCTCCCGCTCCGGACATGGCTGGAGAAGGTTGAGGTGGGGTGTGCGGACTTGGGCGCTGGAGCTCGAGTGCACGGAAATGGATAGGCAAAGGAGGAAGAAGGCGTGGATGAAATGGTGGATCCTTATCCCCTTATATGGGTGGACGCGACTATGCATCCCCAGCAGCCTAGTAAAAATCGCTTATCTCCCAAGCGCCGTAATCAATGGCGTGGTTGGGATACCCATGCCCGTATTGATGAGAATCCCGGAATAAGGGGACACGATCTCTGCTTTGACAAGACATGCCAAGGAAACCGCCTCGCTAAACGCGCTGAGGTAGAACAGTAAAACGATTCGAATAAAGACTTGGCCGTAGTGTGATGTCACGCTATGGAATACGTCAGCGGATTAGATTTGTATAAATATTATTCTCTCTATGGCAATATGTGGAAACTCATTTTGCAGAGCCGGACACTACCTTTGTGTTCAAAATCTTCTATGAAGTACTTGGAGGAGGAACCGGCCTTGCAATGCCGAAGACAATCTGCGCGCCGGAATCATCGTCATTGAAGCCTGGTTCAGGGGCTACTGAGGGAGTCCTGGATTAGGGGGTGTCCGGATAGCCGGACTATACTTTCGGCCGGACTCCTGGACTATGAAGATACAAGATTGAAGACTTCGTCCCATGTCCGGAAGGGACTTTCCTTGTCGTGGAAGGCAATCTTGGCGATACGGATATGTAGATCTCCTACCATTGTAACCGACTCTGTGTAACCCTAGCCCTCTCCGGTGTCTATATAAACCGGAGGGTTTTAGTCCGTAGGACGAACAACAATCATACCATAGGCTAGCTTCTAGGGTTTAGCCTCCTTGATCTCGTGGTAGATCTACTCTTGTACTACCCATATCATCAATATTAATCAAGCAGGACGTAGGGTTTTACCTCCATCAAGAGGGCCCGAACCTGGGTAAAACATTGTGTCCCCTGCCTCCTATTACCATCCACCTAGACGCACAGTTCGGGACCCCCTACCCGAGATCCGCCGGTTTCGATACTGACAGGGTGCCATGGGCATCCCCTGTTGTGGAACGTAGTAAATTCAAAAAAATTCCTACGCACACGCAAGATCATGGTGATGCATAGCAAGGTGAGGGGGAGAGTGTGATCTACGTACCCTTGTAGATCGACAACGGAAGCGTTAACTTGGTTGATGTAGTCGTACGTCTCCACGGCCCGACCGATCAAGCACCGAAACTACGGCACCTCCGAGTTCTAGCACACGTTCAGCTCGATGACGATCCCCGGACTCCGATCCAGCAAAGTGTCGGGGAAGAGTTCCGTCAGCATGATGGCGTGGTGACGATCTTGATGTACTACTGTCGCAGGGCTTCGCCTAAGCACCGCTACAATATTATCGAGGACTATGGTGGAAGGGGGCACCGCACACGGCTAAGAATATGATCATGTGGATCAACTTGTGTGTCAAGGGGTGCCCCTTGCCCCCGTATATAAAGGATCAAGGGGAGGAGGCCGGCCGGCCCTCTATGGCGCGCCAAGGAGGAGTCCTCCTCCTAGTAGGAGTAGGACTCCTACTAGGAGGGGGAAAGATGTGGGGAGGGAGAGGGAAAGGGGGACGCCGCCCCCCTCTCCTAGTCCAATTCGGACCAGGGGGGAGGAGGCGCGCGGCCCACCTTTGGCTGCCCCTCTCTCTCTCCACTAAGTCCCATATGGCCCATTACTTCTCCCGGGGGGGGGGGTTCCGGTAACCCTCCGGCTCTCCGGTTTTCTCCGAAATCACCCGGAACACTTCCGGTGTCCGAATATAGCCGTCCAATATATCAATCTTTATGTCTCGACCATTTCGAGACTCCTCGTCATGTCTGTGATCACATCCGGGCCTCCGAACTAACTTCGGTACATCAAAACTCATAAACTCATAATATAACTGTCATCGAAACCTTAAGCGTGCGGACCCTACAAGTTCGAGAACAATGTAGACATGACCAAGACACATCTCCGGTCAATAACCAATAGCGGAACCTGGATGCTCATATTGGCTCCTACATATTCTACGAAGATCTTTATCGGTCAGACCGCATAAGAACATACGTTGTTCCCTTTGTCATCGGTATGTTACTTGCCCGAGATTCGATCGTTGGTATCTCAATACCTAGTTCAATCTCGTTACCGGAAAGTCTCTTTACTCGTTCCGTAATACATCATCTCGCAACTAACTCATTAGTTGCAATGCTTGCAAGGCTTATGTGATGTGCATTACCGAGAGGGCCCAGAGATACCTCTCTGACAATCGGAGTGACAAATCCTAATCTCGAAATACGCCAACCCAACATGTACCTTTGGAGACACCTGTAGAGCACCTTTATAATCACCCATTTACGTTGTGACGTTTGGTAGCACACAAAGTGTTCCTCTGGCAAATGGGAGTTGCATAATCTCATAGTCATAGGAACATGTATAAGTCATGAAGAAAGCAATAGCAACATACTAAACGATCGGGTGCTAAGCTAATGGAATGGGTCATGTCAATCAGATCATTCACCTAATGATGTGATCCCGTTAATCAAATAACAACTCCTTGTTCATGGTTAGGAAACATAACCATCTTTGATTAACGAGCTAGTCAAGTAGAGGCATACTAGTGACACTCTGTTTGTCTATGTATTCACACATGTATTATGTTTCCGGTTAATACAATTCTAGCATGAATAATAAACATTTATCATGATATAAGGAAATAAATAATAATTTTATTATTGCCTCTAGGGCATATTGCCTAATGATGTAATCTGTAGTCCCTGTTTCGAGTTGCAAATATTAGCAACAGAACTAGTATCAAATACCCAGGTGCTACTGTGAGCATTAGTAAGGTACACATCAATAACATGTATATCACATATACCTTTGTTCACCTTGCCATCCTTATTATCCGCCAAATACTTGGGGCAGTTCCTCTTCCAGTGACCAGTCTGCTTGCAGTAGAAGCACTTAGTTTCAGGCTTAGGTCCAGGTTTGGGTTTCTTCTCTTGAGTAGCAACTTGCTTGCCGTTCTTTTTGAAGTTCCCCTTCTGCTTCGCTTTGCCCTTTTTCTTGAAACTAGTGGTCTTGTTGCCATCAACACTTGATGGTCCTTCTTGATTTCTACCTCCGCAGCTTTCAGCATTGCGAAGAGCTCGGGAATAGTCTTATTCATCCCTTGCATATTATAGTTCATCACGAAGCTCTTGTAGCTTGGTGGCAGTGATTGGAGAATTCTGTCAATGACGCAATCATTTGGAAGATTAACTCCCAATTGAATCAAGTGATTATTATACCCAGACATTTTGAGTATATGCTCACTGACAGAACCGTTCTCTTCCATCTTGCAGCTATAGAACATATTGGGGACTTCATATCTCTCAATCCGGGCATTTGCTTGAAATATTAACTTCAACTCCTGGAACATCTCATATGCTCCATGACGTTCAAATCGTCGTTGAAGTCCCGATTCTAAGCCGTAAAGCATGGCACACTGAACTATCGAGTAGTCATCAACTTTGCTCTGCCAGACGTTCATAACATCTGGTGTTGCTCCAGCAGCAGGCCTGGCACCCAGCCGTGCTTCCAGGACGTAATTCTTCTATGCAACAATGAGGATAATCCTCAAGTTACGGACCCAGTCCATGTAATTGCTACCATCATCTTTCAACTTTGCTTTCTCAAGGAACGCATTAAAATTCAATGGAACAACAGCACGAGCCATCTATCTACAATCAAGCATGAACAAGCAAGATACTATCAGGTACTAACTTTCATGATAAATTTAGGTTCAATTAATTTACTTAAAGAACTCCCACTAAGGCATCCCTCTAATCCTCTAAGTGATTACGTGATCCAAATCAACTAAACCATGTCCGATCATCACGTGAGATGGAGTAGTTTCATTGGTGAACATCACTATGTTGATCATATCTACCATATGATTCACGCTCGACCTTTCGGTCTCCGTGTTCCGAGGCCATATCTGTATATGCTTGGCTCGTCAAGTATAACCTGAGTATTCCGCGTGTGCAACTGTTTTGCATCCGTTGTATTTGAACGTAGAGCCTATCACACCCGATCATCACGTGGTGTCTCGGCACGAAGAACTTTCGCAACGGTGCATACTCAGGGAGAACACTTCTTGATAAGTAGTGAGAGATCATCTTATAATGCTACCGTCAATCAAAGCAAGATAAGATGCATAAAAGATAAACATCACATGCAATCAATATAAGTGATATGATATGGCCATCATCATCTTGTGCTTGTGATCTCCATCTTTGAAGCACCGTCATGATCACCATCGTCACCGGCGCGACACCTTGATCTCCATCGTAGCATTGTTGTCGTCTCGCCAATCTTATGCTTCCACGACTATCGCTACCGCTTAGTGATAAAGTAAAGCATTACAGCGCGATTGCATTGCATACAATAAAGCGACAACCATATGGCTCCTGCCAATTGCCAATAACTCGGTTACAAAACATGATCATCTCATACAATAAAATTTAGCATCATGTCTTGACCACATCACAACATGCCCTGCAAAAACAAGTTAGACGTCCTCTACTTTGTTGTTGCAAGTTTTACGTGGATGCTACGGGCTTAAGCAAGAACCAATCTTACCTACGCATCAAAACCACAACGATAGTTTGTCAAGTTGGTGTTGTTTTAACCTTCACAAGGACCGGGCGTAGCCACACTCGGTTCAACTAAAGTTGGAGAAACTGTCACCCGCAAGCCACCTATGTGCAAAGCACGTCGGGAGAACCGGTCTCGCGTAAGCGTACGCGTAATGTTGGTTCGGGCCGCTTCGTCCAACAATACCGCCGAACCAAAGTATGACATGCTGGTAAGCAGTATGACTTATATAGCCCACAACTCACTTGTGTTCTACTCGTGCAAATAACATCAACATATAAAACCTAGGCTCGGATGCCACTGTTGTGGAACGTAGTAATTTCAAAAAAAAATCCTACGCACACGCAAGATCATGGTGATGCATAGAAATGAGAGGGGGAGATTGTGATCTAGTACCCTTGTAGATCGACAACGGAAGCGTTAACTTGGTTGATGTAGTCGTACGTCTCCACGGCCCGACCGATCAAGCACCGAAACTACGGCACCTCCGAGTTCTAGCACACATTCAGCTCGATGACGATCCCCGGACTCCGATCCAGCAAAGTGTCGGGGAAGAGTTCCGTCAGCACGACGGCGTGGTGACGATCTTGATGTACTACCGTCGCAGGGCTTCACCTAAGCACCGCTACAATATTATCGAGGACTATGGTGGAAGGGGGCACCGCACACGGCTAAGAATATGATCACGTGGATCAACTTGTGTGTCAAGGGGTGCCCCCTGCCCCCGTATATAAAGGATCAAGGGGAGGAGGCCGGCCGGCCCTCTATGGTGCGCCAAGGAGGAGTCCTCCTCCTAGTAGGAGTAGGACTCCTACTAGGAGGGGGAAAGAAGTGGGGAGGGAGAAGG